>NC_053424.1:101137053-101480548 GCF_007990345.1 Gossypium hirsutum | reverse complement strand
TCAGCCATGAGACATTAGCAGAAAATGCTCTATTGATGAAAATGGTTTCTTCTTAGTATGAGTATGTTTATGATGATTACAAGTTCGGGCCTGATAATGAAAGTACAGAGGTATAGTTATTAGAGGTATAAAGATTCTACTTTTGCACTGGTTGTTATTGAAATTTGTGTTTAAATCTCTCAAATGATCAAGATGTTTTATTTTCACCCGGGACATTATTTACTAAAGTAATTGAGAAGTCAGTCTTATTATGGCATTATGATTTTTGAGTAGTATGAGTATTGTGGCCTTAGTGTAGTTCAGTTCAAACATGTGTATTGATTTTCATTTTTTGTATAATCTTGATATATATATCAATGAGTTAAAGACCGAATGCTATGTTCTTTCGAGTTATACAGTATTAATGATTTGTGATTAGCTCTTTAAACAAATCACGACAGAATGTATGTTTGAGATATCATGACAGCATAGAGAAGAACAGTTTTTGAAAAGTTATTGTCTTTTAGTTGAGACTGATTCAGTTGAGCAGTTGATTGAGTTATATGTATGTTTGAATTATTCATGGCTTCAGAGGTAAATGCTGATTTTTCATGTATAAATAGATAAATGACCCGAGTAAATAGTACATATTCTAGAGGTTATGGTACGGATTTGTATAGCATATCAGAATGGTTGCATCAGAGGTATATTTTTGCAAATCCAAGTTGTCTAATTGTTAAAGTTCTTATTGTATGAAGTTTAGTTTGGCTTGAATTCATGCTAATAAAGTGTAAATAGTTGAAGATATTGACAATTGAAGTATCCATTATGATTCAGCTTGGTTTGAATAAAGAGTTTATGGTTTCTAGAAATGTGTTAATGAGAAATCAAGAGATTTTGCAACAGTTATGATACCTAGCACAGTGATAATTATTTAAGAAGTACAGAGATGGATGATAACTTGATTTAGTTATACTAGTAAGAGTGTGAAATGTTATGTTCCAGACTTTGAATCTGATACCTGAACTTTTAAAGAGTTAAAGTTGATTTTCAAGTATCCCAGAAGCTATTGCAGTTAGTATTGATGTTTGTGTGAAAATGTGAGGGTATTTCGAAGAATTGTGCAACAGAATTAGCATTATCACCGAAAGGTTAAATGAGCTATGGTTGATTTCTGGAAGAAGTTTGTGTATTCTTCTCAGTACGAATAAGTTTTTCTACTAAAAGATTATCTGAGTATTCATTTTGAGGTTGTAAATTCATTCAGAGTGTAAATTTTAGTTGTTATGGTTGGAAATCCAAGGTTGCACTGTGACTTCAGAAGAAAGCTACAGTAAGTTTTGACCATGAGATTGCTAAATGTTACTGCATGTCACCTTTGTACTGATAGCTGAATTGAGGAAGAGAAATTCGCAGAATTAAATTGAGCAGAAAGGATTAGAGGAAAGTGAAAATTAATTACAGAAATTAGAGACAGATTATCAAAAATTGCATACAGAATCAAAAGGTAAGAATATTGGCACTCAAAAGAGAAACAAGTATTTTTTTTTGAAAGTACCTTAGTGGCAGAGAATTTCCATTTTGGTAAGGAAAGAAGAGTTAGTTGCGTTTCATCAGAGAGTATGAGGTTAATGATAAAATAAGGTCAGTTACTTATCAGTAGGTATTCCAGTTCAGAGCCTTAGTTTAAGAAGTAAAATGTTGGGTATGCCAAGGCTGAATTAGTATTTGAAAGTGTTTCTAGAAATCAATTTCGAATCCATTTGTAGGTAAGATTTTCGGGGACGAAAATCCCTAAAGGGGGAGAAATGTAACATCCCGAAATAGGGCCTAAACGAAATAGTGGTTGCGAAACCACGAATACGAGGTCAAAAAAATTTATTTCGATTAAGTTTTAAGGTTTATTCATTGATTTAATAATTGTGTGAAAATTTCGTGAAGAAATTTTATGTATGAGTGCCTAATTTGATAATTAGGACTAAATTGTAAAATTAGCAAAATGTGTGTTCTAGATAATAAAGGGGATTTAATTGAAATGGGTTCTTAAAGTGGAGGTCCTTATTTAGAATTATACCATTATATTTAAATTTGGACAAAAATGGGCAAGAATAGGACAAATTTGAAAGAAAAGCCTTTAAGGGCATTTTGGTCATTTAGATTAAAAGAATTAAAAAGGGAAAATAAAGCCAAAATTGGTCCATCTTCTTCATGGAGGCCAAATATAGCATGGGGGAATCCATGGTTAGGGTTTCCACGATTTTCAAGCTCAATAGTAAGTCCGTTCTAGCCTCGTTTTTAATGTTCTTTACGTTTTTGGAGTCCCGGTAACTTGATTTAGCTTATTCTAGCAATAATTCATGCTAGGATTCATATTTGGAAAACTACCCATAGGTTAAATGTGTTTATTTTGATTTTTTATGGTAGAATATGAAACTTGAAATTATGTTAAACAACTTTTGCTAAGCGATTTTAAGTGAAAACGAGTAAAACGACATAATCGGTAAAAATACCTAATGTTCATAAGTACATGATAGAGTGGGAATTTAATGTTGCCATAGAAGGGAAAAATGTTCAACGTGTCATAAAATATAAGAAAAATGGATAAATTTTAATTTTTGAGCCTATGGGAAAAATCGTAATCCTGCAAAGGTTTAGGGGCAAAATTGTAATTTTTCAAAAGTTTGATTTAGGGAATTTTTTGAATATTAAATTAATTAAATAAGTGAAATATGATGTTTTAGATCCCGGAAAGTGAGATTTGGACCTAGAACGGGAGAACAACTGAAAATCGAAAAAGTTGGTAAAATGGTCGTTTTGGTATTGAGGTAAGTTCATATGTTTAATAAGCATTTAATTATGCATATTTGAATGATAAATTGATATTTTGTCCATAAATACTTTAGTATTGAGTTTCAGATATAATGATTAATGTTCGATAATAATTCGATATTGGAAAGAGAACTTGTATAATTTATATGTAAGACCATATTTTGTATTATGGCTTTGTATGATAACAAGAAAGTATTGACCAGCATAGTTTGATGAGAATAAGTTAAGTTGATGATATGATGAGATTGAGAATGTAAGTATGTAAGTTGAGTAGCATTTTATTATTATGCAATTATTGTTATTAGTATTGTTATTATTAAGTTATGCAACTAACCTTGAGAATTTGAACAAGTATGTTTCAGCTATGATTTGACAAGGCATTGATATATCAAAGTCCATGGTTGTACCATGGCAATTAAGGAAGAATTGATGGAAAAATCCATGTTCATAACATGGCATTTAAGGAGGAATTGACGATTAAGGATACCATGTAAGACCATGTCAAGGCACGGCATTGGTAAGGCAAGGATCCCGTGTAAGACCATGTCAAGACATGGCATCGACATTGATTAAGGACTCCATGTAAGACCACATCAAGATGTGGCATTGGCACTAAGACAAGGATACCATGTAAGACCATGTTTGGAACATGGCATTTGGTAAGATAAGGATATCATGTAAGACCATGCCAAGGCATGGCATTGATAAGTTATATAAGGCAAGGAAATCATGTAAGACCATGTCAAGACATGGCATTAATGAGTTACTATAAGCCAAAGGTCCCATGTAAGACCATGCCAAGGCATGGCATTGGTGAGTTCATAAGGCAAAGATACCACGTAAGACCATGTCAAGACATGGCAATTGTAAGTTCAAAAATGAAAAGGTTCCCAAGTAATCCAAAGAGTAAGTCAAAGAAACGACAAGGTGAGAACATGAAGAAAGAGTACAGGCATGCATTAAGGCTTATTTCATATTGAGATTGTAAGTAATTGAGATTATCAAGTATTAAGTAAGTGATGAGTTTTCATTTATGCTTGTGACACTTTATGACATGATTGGCAATATGCCTATATTATGAAAGAGTACTCATGTGTTAAGTGAGATGTTACAGGTATGTAAGCAAGCTATTAAGTAAGGTGACTTTTGTATTCTGAGCCTTTGGTAAGGTTAACGATGAGTAAGATGGGAAAGTAAGAACTAAACATTATTTAAGCAAATTATCATAGCATAGTAGTAAGCTAAATTGATTGGTAATGCTTATTATTTTACATGTGAACTTACTAAGCTTTATAAGCTTACTTCTTTCACTTTCCCATGTTTCAGAGTACTTAAAAGCAAGCTCGGGTTGGAGGTCATCAGAGATCACTTCACACTATCGACTATCAAGTTACCAAATGGGTATCTTCGTTTACAAACGTTCTAGTTTATGGCATGTATAAGAACTTAGCCATTTTGTGTGTATGTCCTTATGATATGGCTAAATAATGGTATGTAAATATTTGATAATGATTAGCTATTGAAATGGCTAATGAAGAACATGTTTCGGTGTTATGTATGCCTAAATGGTAGTTAATACAAAGAAATCATGAAAAAGTGAAATTAGCATTAAAATAGTATTGAACAGCAGCAGTGATGTGATATTGAAAAATAACCAAGAATATTAGAAATGGAATTAGGTGATGAATAATATATAGAATTAAATCTTATTAAGTCTATTTTCATATGAAAGAAATGGAGTAAGCAAAAGAAGTGTATATTAAGAGATATTTGAATTTTGGTGAGACAGGGTTAGAGCGATTTCTGAATCTCCTATTCTGACTTTATAAATTCACTAAAACTTGTACAAAAATAATTTGGAGCTATAGTTTATATTTCTAGATTCCTTAGGGAATCCACTTTCAAGAGAAATAAATAGTATGGTAATTTGAATTCTGTACAGGGAGAAAATTGATTCGTAGTCAGAAGAGGTTAGAGTAGTCTAACAGTGCAACAGGAGAAACTTTGACTAATAAACTGTACTAATTGGCTAGACCAAAAGTTCTGGAAAAAAATTAGTAAGACGATATATGAGTCTAGTTTCAGGGAAAATTCACGAATTTAAATTTTGAGTTTTGTGACTCGAGTTATGATTTATTTAGTGTCTATGATGCAGGTGGTAAGTTTTATAAGGAATAATGAAATAAATTGTTTTGATTATTCTAAGTATTCGAAAAATTTTTAATGTTCCCGGTTTGGTCCCGAACCGTTTCAATTGCATGTTTTAGGGTCTCGAGGGCCCTTTGTAGGGACATATTGAATGAATGTAAATAAATTAATTTTAAAAGCAAATTTTATACCCTGAATTAGTAAGTTAACTCAGGTAATGCCTCGTGCTTGACTCCAGCGATGGTCTCGGGTAAGGGGTGTTACAAAAACAATTACTAGGTAAGTTCGTGTAACTCGAAGTAAACTCTTAATATACTTAAAATGTTTATTCTCGAATGTATGATAATTTAGATATTCATTGCATGATGATACATGGAATGTGGTAGTATAGTTAACAAGAAAATTGAAAATCCTGATTGAATAAATAGGATATCTGATGGATTTCTCAAAATGAATTTACGATAAAAAGGATCTAGCTCAGACGGGTGTTCCTTTTGTGATCGAGCCTCCCGAAAAATATGTGTGGTAGTGGATTTAGCCCGGACGAGTAATCCGATTTAGGATTTGAATTTAGCCTGGACTGGTAATTCAGATCCGAGCTCATTAGAGCACATGTCGTTATAAGGGATTTATCCTAGACTGGTAATCCCGACATTGCTCTATGAGTTTATGCTACGGGGGATTTAGCCTGGATTGGTAATCCCACCGTAAGAGCAAGGTTCCCAGGAGTGCATACTTAAAATGATCACTTGCATGGTTTGAAGGTGAATGGAATATCCATCGAGATTTTGAGAATTCAACAGGATTAAAATGATAAATGAGAATGGAAATTCTTGAATTGATGAGCTCAATTATGATTAATGCTATAATGTATTGACATGAGACTAACTTGATGATTGAGTGTATGTGATAGGGAAATTATACTATACTAGTTGGAATGAATGTCTAATATGGTAGTATGCTAAACAACTAGTAAGTTTACCTTCCTGTTATCTGAACTTACTAAGCATGTTAATGCTTACCCCCTCTCTTTTCTCTTATCTTATAGAGCTCGGAGACTCGTGAAGATTGAAAGACGGCTGGAGCACTGATCACACTATCAACTTGTCTTGCTTGGGTATATAGAAACTTTTATTTTGTTACAATGGCATGTATAAGATTCTTGGTCATTTTGTTAAGTGTCTTTTGGCTAGCCAATGTAAGGGCTTAAATGATATGCTTATTCATTTTTTATATGGCCATGAGATATGGCTCATGTTGATGTAGTTGTAAACCTACTATTTGTGCATGTTTATACTTGAATGTTCATGAGATGGTTAATGAGATATACCATGAATGGATATGTGTAATATGGCCAAATCACTTAAAGATGGTTTAGGTCATAATTGGCATGATGTAAAAAATTAGCTAAGCATATAATATGGTTTATAAAATGGTAACCCTAAAACAAAGAAGGTAACATCAATATAGGTTAAGAAGAAATATGAAGCACCATGCATGACCTTCGTTAAGAAGGTTTTAAGGGTACATTTTTACCATGATAGATGTCCAAGGAGCATATTAGTGTGTATGGAAGTTTGAGGGTGACCAAAGGCTTGGAATATAGCCTACAAAAAGGTCCACACGGGTAGGCACACGGGCGTGTGTCTAGGCCGTGTGTGACACACGGTCAGTCTCCATGGGCATGTTGTAAAGCCGTGTGTCCCTTGCACCTAAAATTTTAGGTCAGTATGCATGGTAGTAAAAACACGAGAAGAGACAAGGCCATGTGTCTCAACCGTGTGGAAGACACGGCCTAGCACACGGGCGTGTACCCTAGCTATGTGCCCCTGAAGGAATGATGATGTCATAAAAAAATGTCCAGATTTTGCACAAGGGCTGTGGCACGGGCGTGTCGTGGCCGTGTGAGGGACATGGGCCAAGGACACAGGTATATGCTCTGTCATGTGAAAACCCCTGTATGTTCAAAATGGAAAATAATTCCACACGGGTAAGAGACACGGGCATGTCCCAAGAACACGGGCGTATGCATTGCCTCCATATGGGCGTTTAAGGCCTAAACCTAAAAGTTTTTCTAAAAATTTTCTTAATTTCTCAGTTTAGTCCCGGACCGCTTTTAACGTATGCTTTGAACTTCATAGGTCTATAATAGGGACAATACAATTTTTTTTATTTGTTTTAAATTGAAATGAAATTTTATAACCCGTTTTTCCTGAAATGTCCATGTTTGTGTACATTAATGCCTCGTGCCTTGTCTCGATCTCGGGTACGGGTAAGGGGTATTATAATGTCCTCAGTTAATAAGGTTTTAAGAGTACATTTACACTATGTTAGATGTCCAAGGAAGCATATTAGTGTGTATGGATGTTTGAGGTCCACACGGGTAAACACACAGGCATGTGTCTAGGCCGTGTGTGACACACGGTCAGCCCCATGGGCGTATTATATGGCCGTGTGTCCCCTGCACCTAAAACTTTAGGTCAGCATGCATGGTAGTAAATACAAAGGTAAAGACATGGTCGTGTGTCTCAACTGTGTGGAGGACACGGCCTAGTACACGGCCGTGTCCCTTGGCCATGTGCCCTTAAATAAATGATGACGTCATAAACAAAATGTCTAGGTTTTTGCACACGAGCTGTGACACGAGTGTGTCATGGCCATGTGAAGGACACGGGCCAGGAACACAGGCATGTGCTCGGCAATGTGAAAAACCCTGTAGGTTTGAAATGAAAAATAATTCCACACGGGTAAAGGACATGGGTGTGTCCCAAGCACACGGGCGTGTGCATTGCCTCCTCACGGGCTTGTGAGGCTTAAACCTAGAATTTTTTTTAAAAATTTTCTTAAGTTCTCAGTTTTAGTCCTGGGCTGCTTTTAACACATGTTTGGGACCTCATAGGTCCATAATAGGGATAATATGATTTTTTTGATTAGTTTTAAATCGAAACAAAATTTTATAACCTGTTTCTCTTGGGTTATCCATATTTGTGTACGATAATGCCTCGTGCCTTGTCCCAGTCTCAGGTACGAGTAAGGGGTGTTATATTTAGTGGTATCAAAGCTACGATTTAGTCAATTTTTGGACTAACGTAGTATGTATCGAGTCTAGCTATACATGCCATTATACAAGTTATGATAGTGTGACATTTCCTAACCCTTTTAATTGTATTTGGATATAGTAAATGTCTTCCAATCAAGCCCAAGATGAGTTCGAGGGAGCCGAGAGCCATGCTCCAGCTTCCGTACAACTAGCTATTTCTAGTAGTAGAAGGCCTATGTCTGCAGGCCGGGAAGAGTCTAGAGTTGCCTTTTTTGAGATGATGGATGAATAGTTTGGGGATTACCTGAGAAACTGCCCCAATATATCACTACCTCCTCCGCCCCCTACTCAATCTAAGGAAGAAGTGCCACAAGGTATGGCACCCGTGAGAATTAGTAAGGCCTTAGTTGATAAACTTAGGAAATATGGAGTCGAAGAGTTTAGGGCCATGATTGATGACAATCCGAAATGTGCTGAATTTTGGCTTGAGAAAACCATGCAGGTTATCGACGAATTGTTGTTAACCCTGAGGAAAGCTTGAAATGCACGATGTCGCTATTGAAAGACACTACATACCATTGGTGGAAGACTATATCCTCGGTAGCACCAAGAGAGAGTATCACATGGGAATTTTTCCAAGTGAAATTTAGGAAGAAGTATATTAGTCAACGGTTCTTAGATTAGAAGCGAAAGGGGTTCCTAGAACTCAAACCAGGAAACAGAATTGTGTCAGAATATGAAACAGAGTTCGTAAGGTTAAGTCAGTACGCGAAGGAATGGGTCTAAATAGAGACAGAGATGTGTAAGCACTTCGAGAAAGGTCTGAATAAGGAAATTAAGTTATTAATCGGGATCCTCGAGATACAAGAATTTGCTGCATTAGCCGATCAGGCCAAGAAGGCCGAAGAGCTCAATAATAAAATGATACAAGCAAAGAAAGAAGCTCGAGTTTCGAGTGAGAGATCTAGTGGTAGAACACACTCTTTCCCCACGAAGAAATGAGAAGGTCAACAAGAACGTTCCACTGCATCGGTAGGATATTTGGGTAGGACAAGAAGCTCTGAGCGTCACAACCCGAAGTCTTCTTCCCCTATGGTAACTAGTGTGGGAAGTGTAGATGATCAAAAGCTGAGATGTAAAAGTTGCAACAAATTTCATTTCGAAGAGTGTCGAATGAAGAGTGGAGCATGCTACAAATGTGGTTCTCTTGACCACTTCCTTAGAGATTGCCTGGAGTGAGCCGATAAAGAGGTAGAATTAGTCCCAAAGCATATGCTCATACTTCTCGAGGTAGACCACTAAGACATCCCAAAAGCGCAAGTGGCAGTCAAAATGTTGCCAAGTATACTACTACAAAATTTGAGGTTCGAGCCCCGGCGAGAACATAAGAGATATGTGCTAGAGAGGAAGCTTCAGCTCCCGATGTCATTACGGGTACATTTTCTCTCCATAATACTCATGTTATTGCCTTGATTAACCCAGGATCGACCCATTCATACATTTGCATAAAATTGGTGTCTAGCATGAATATGTTTGTGGAACCAACGGAATTTGTAATTAAGGTGTCGAGCCCTCTAGGCAAGTCTATTTTAGTTGATAAAGTTTGTAAGAACTATCCTTTGACGAATAAAGGTCCTTATTTTTCGGTTAACCTTATGCTTTTGCCTTTCGATGAGTTTGATGTAATACTTAGCTTGGTTTGGTTGACCGGCCATGATATGATTGTAAATTATGGTAGCAAGTACATAGAGTTGAAATGCTCAGATGGTGAAATTCTCTAAGTTGATTCAAGTGAGTTGGATACACCACTGATTGTGATTACCTCAATGATGACTCAAAGGTATATGAGAAAAGGGCATGAAGCTTACCTTGCTTTTGTACTGAATACTGAAGAATCGAAGTTGAAGATTGAGTTGGTAACAATAGTGCATGAATATCCGGATGTGTTTCGGAAGAGTTTCTTGGTTTGCCTCCTGTTAGAGAAGTAGAGTTTGGTATTGAACTAGTGCCAAGAACAGGACCTATTTCTATCACCCCGTACAGGATGGCTTCAACCGAATTGAAAGAGTTAAAAGCACAGTTGCAAGAGCTAACGGATAAGGGTTTCATAAGACCAAGCTTTTTGCCTTGGGGTGCTCCCGCATTATCTGTAAAGAAGAAATATGGTTCGATGAGATTATGTATAGATTACCGCCAACTTAACAAGGTAACCATCAAGAACAAGTATCTTTTGCCAAGGATCGATGATTTGTTTGATCAACTGAGAGGAGCCACTGTGTTTTTAAAGATAGATCTGAGATCTGGCTACTACCAGTTGCGAGTCAAAGAGTCGGACGTGCCTAAGACTGCTTTTAAAACGAGGTATGGTCATTATAAATTTCTTGTGATGCCTTTTGGGTTGATGAATGCTCCGTTTGTGTTTATGGACTTGATGAATAGGATATTTCGGCCATACCTAGACAAGTTTGTTGTTGTATTTATTGATGATATCCTAATTTATTCCAAGGATGAGGCTGAACATGCGAAACATTTGGGAACTGTTTTACAGATTTTACGAGACAAATAGTTGTATGCTAAATTTAGCAAAAGTGAGTTTTGGCTCTGAGAGGTAGGATTCTTGGGTCACGTTGTTTCGGGTGAAGGCATCTGAGTTGATCCAAATAAGATATCTGTTATTGTTGAGTAGGAGTCACCGAAGAACGTAACCAAGGTTAGAAGCTTTTTAGGTTTAGTTGGTTACTATCGATGCTTCGTGAAAGGATTTTCGATGATTGCAACCCCTTTGATGAGGTTGCTACAAAAAGATGTTAAATTTGAATGGTTAGAGATGTGCCAGCAGAGTTTCGAGAAATTGAAGATGTTGTTGACCAAAGCTCCAGTTTTAGTGCAACCCGAGCCAAGAAAAAAGTTTGTGGTCTATAGTGATGCGTCCTTGAATGGACTGGTTGCATGCTTATGCAAGAGGGCAAAGTGATAGCCTATGCTTCGAGATAACTAAAACCGCACGAGAAAAATTATCCAACACATGACTTGGAGCTAGCTGCCATTGCATTTGCCTTGAAGATTTGGAGACACCATTTGTATGGTGAAACTTGCCGTGTATTCACTGATCACAAAAGTTTCAAGTATTGATAACTCAAAAAGAAATGAATTTAAGATAGCGGAGATGGTTAGAATTGATTAAAGATTATGAACTGATAATTGATTATCACCTGGGAAATGTAAACGTAGTCGCCGATGCCTTGAGTAGGAAGTCCTTGTTTGCACTGAGGGCTATGAACACAAGATTGGCGTTGTCTAATTATGGTTCGGTTTTGGCAGAGTTAAGTGCCAGACTGACATTCCTCCAAGAAATTTTCGTAGCTCAGATCAATAATAGTGACTTGCAAGTCAAGAGAACTCAATGCAAGTCAGGCATTAAATAAGATTTTTTGATTAATTTCAATGGTTGCTTGATGTTCAGAGATAGGGTAGGTGTACCAAGAAATGACGAGGTTATTCAAAAAATTTTACAAGTGGCACATGATAGTTGTTTATCTATTCATCCGGGAAGTACCAAGATGTACAATGATTAAAAGACAATGTATTGGTGGAATGGTATGAAAAGGGATATCTCTGAATTCGTATCGAAATGCTTGTATGTCAACAGGTCAAGGCTGAATATTAAGTACCTTCGGGTTTATTACAGCCTGTGATGGTCCCAGAATGAAAATGGGATAGGATTACCATAGATTTCGTGACCGGATTACCGTTAACCCTGAAAAAGAAAGATGTTGTTTGGGTTGTGGTGGATAGACTAACGAACTTAGCTCACTTCTTTTCGGTTCGAACATATTACTCTCTGGATAGATTGGCTAACTTGTACATATCTGAGATTATGAGATTACACGGGGTACCGTTATCAATTATCTCAGATAGGGACCCGAGATTCACTTCAAGATTTTGGAAGAAACTACAACAAGCCTTGGGTACTAAGTTGAGTTTTACTACGGCATTTCACCCATAGACTGATGGTCAGTCTGAGCGGACAATTTAGACTCTTGAGGACATGTTACGGTGTTGCATCCTTGAATTTCAGGGTAGTTGGGAAAAATACTTACCATTGGTGGAATTCTCCTATAACAACAATTTCCAGACGGGTTTAAAGATGGCACCTTATGAGGCATTGTATGGCCGGAGGTGCCGGACTCCACTTGTAACACCCCCTACTCGTATCCATTGCCAGAATAGGGTACGAGGCATTACCCGAGTTTACTAAATATTTTCAGATAATTCTGAGTCATTTATTATTCATATTTTAGAAATAATCATAACGTCTCTCTATTGGGCCCTCGAAGCCCCAAACATACATTAGAAACCAACCAGAATTAAATCGAGATTATAAAAAAAATTTCGCAAAATCTTAAATTTTATTTTCATCTAAGTACTTACTATTTCAATGCTCCTTATAATTAAACATGTTACCGTTCAATCAATAGTTTGGCACTTGTCTAAGCGTCAAACAACATCATTGTTAGTATACTTGCACACATTTCATCTAAATTCAACATTGATATACTTATTTTCTCTACATATCGCACTTGAGTTTAATAATAGTCTCAACTTACATAATTTCCTTGTATCAACATATCAACGATAATCATATATGTACATGTCATGAAACATATCATGCTCTTACCGTTTCTTCATAAGCATATATCATTCATTTCATTATATCAATATTTCATGCTCCATCATTTCCATATATTTTATGTATATTTATTCCGGTAATAGTTTATATCAAACTTGACATAAATTATATTCCATGTACTTATACTTATTTTGTTTATTTATCTTCATAATTATTTCATACAACTATTTTGTACATATATTTCCATATGACCAGTTCTTGTAAACATTTCACACAACCATTTCATATAACCATTCGTCATCTGATAAGTATTACCAGAATATCAATTGTTCAATAGATGTCATAGCGTCTCCCATCCACGGTCTTATTTATCTTTGACATGATGCCATAGTTTCTTTCAACTATGGTCTTACTCATTCATTTTCTGTCACGTTGCCATGGTATCTTTCAACCATGGTCTTATTCTTTTCATGTCACGTTGCCATGGTATCTTTCAACCATGGTCTTATTCATTTCATATCTGGTTGCCATGGTATCTTTCAACCATGGTCTTACACATTTCATATCAGGTTGCCATGGTATCTTTCAACCATGGTCTTATTCTTTTCATGTCACGTTGCCATGGTATCTTTCAACCATGGTCTTATTCATTTCATATCAGGTTGCCATGGTATCTTTCAACCATGGTCTTACACATTTCATATCAGGTTGCCATGGTATCTTTCAACCATGGTCTTATTCTTTTCATGTCACGTTGCCATGGTATCTTTCAACCATGGTCTTATTCATTTCATATCACGTTGCCATGGTATCTTTCAACCATGGTCTTACACATTTCATATCAGAGAGCACACTCCCGCGAACCTCATCCTTACAGTGGGATTACCAGTCCAGGCTAAATCCCCTGCAATGACAATTACTCTAATGAGCTTGGATCTGAATTACCAGTCCAGGCTAAATTCAGACCCTAATTTGGATTACCCGTCCGGGCTAAATCCATTTTACACGTATTCTTCGGGAGGGCTGTATCAGAATAGGATCACCCGTCCGGGCTAGATCCTTTTTACCGTCAATTCCTTTTTAGAGATCCATCGAATTTTCCTTTCATTCAACCGGGCTTTATTTTCAATTTATATCGAGTATTAGTAATATTTCATCAATTATCATGAATTGAACATTCAAATCATATTTTCATCACATAACCACATATTTCAAGTATTTAAAATACAATTCAAGTTACACAAACTTACCTCATTGCTTGTTTGTGTTTATAATTTCATTAATCCGATATCTTTTATTTTCCACGATCAAGTCTCATTTCTGAGTCGTCCGGATCTTAATAAATAAATTTTATCATCATTTTCATTCATTTCATATTCTAATGCATTTAATTAATGCTCTAGGAAAAATTACCATTTTGCCCCTAAACTTTTAATTAATGACGATTTCATCCTGAGGGTCAGGAAAATAAAATTATTGCAATTTAATCCTTATTTCTAGATATTATTCTCATACATATTGATAACAATCCATGAATTCTATAAAATATCAGAATTTTCCATAATTTCAACACTTTTCAATTTAATCCCTAAAACATGTTTTCCCCCGATCTAGAACTAAATTAATAATTTCATTCAATTTTGTAATTTAAATAATAAAATAATCCTTTTCATGCAATTTGGTCATTTCTGACATTTTTACAAAATTACCCATAAAGTTTTGCTTTTATTCAATTTAGTCCCTGAGCCTAAAACATGCAAATTAGCCATGCTAGATGAATATTCATACATATTTTTCCTCCTCCTCCTCTCCATTCCACATCCTTAGTGTATATAACACACTTGTAAGTAACATTATCTATAATTTTTATTATTTACTTTTATGAATATTCAAGCTGTCCATCTGTGTCATACTCACTAAATTATTTATAACTCGAGATACGGAACTCCAAAATAAGATCCGTTAATTTTTCCTGAAACTAGACTAATATATCTTCTTACCATAAAATTTTCAGAATTTTTAGTTTAGAAATTTGGTACATTTTATTCTTTAAATTCACCCCTATTCTGCTGTCTGACAGTTCCGACCCTTCTTCACTCAAAATTAATTATCTCACAGTACAGAACTCGGATAATATTCCCGTTGATTTATCCTGAAAATAGACTCATTATGAATTCTAAAAATATAACTTTAAGCCTTAAATTATTATTATTCAATTTTTTGTGATTTTTCAAAGTCTGAACAGGGGAACCCGAATTCATTCAGACATTGTCTCACACAATTCATTATATCTCATAATTTACAACTCAATTGCTTACACCGTTTCTTCTATAAGAAACTAGCCTTAATAATATTTAATTCAATATTTTATTAATCCTCTAATTCAATTTCTAAAATTTTTGGTGATTTTTCAAACTTAGACTACTGCTGCTGTCCAAAATAGTCTTAGTGCAAAATGTTGATTTTCTACTTCTAATTTCAATTTAATCCTAACTAAATTCACTTACTTTTTTATCTTAATTCGTACTTTATTTCTACTCGATTTTTAACTAAAATCATACTTAACTATTAAATTTCCAGCATATTTTCCTAATTTTGAAATTTCATCAATTTAGTCCCTACAACATAAAACTTATGAATTAATTTACAATTCAATCCTTATTTCATTTCTAACTTGAATTCCTATCAATCTAACCCCTAATTCATCTTTTTATTCAACATGAACAATATTTAAAAATCTAATAACTTTCAAAACATTCACTTAATTTCATCAAAACCTTGTCCCAAAGCTTCCAAAACATCAAAATTAAGTAAAAAGGGCTAAATTGACTTACCTATTTAACTTTCAAGCCTTGAAATCCAATTTTTCCCTTTTTCCTTCTTTCTTTTTTTCCTTCCTTCTTTCTTTCCCCTGCTCTCTATTTCGTTTCATCCTTTCTTTCTTTTTCTATTCTTTTTCTTTTTATTTCTTTTACTTTATATATATATATTATAATAACTTAATAATAGCTATAATAAAATATCTATTTAATATTCAATATCTATTTTACATTTGTATACACATATATTATTACACTTGTCTTTCTTTAATCTATTTATTATATAAATATCTTTTACTTAATAATAATATATAATTTAATAATATACTTATATAATAAGTAAATATACTGTATTTTACAAATGTATGTATATTAGTATCATACATGTCACTATACATACCATACATTTGTCAACTTATTTATTTATTTATCATATAATAGTAATTTAATAATAATAAATACATTAATATTTACTTAAATAATAAGCAAATAAATATACGTATTACAAATGTGTGTATTATATTTATTATACTTGTATTTTTTTTGCCATACACTTGGCACTCTTTTTGGCTTTTTTACTTATTTAGTCATTTTAATTTTCTTTATTCTATAATTAAACTTTCACACTTCATTCAATTTAATCCTTTTATCTAATTATCCTTTATTTAAGCTAATTTGCTTCATTAAACTTTAATTAATCACTCTCTTAACTTCGTAAATATTTTTAATAAATATTTACAAATCTATTTTTTTAGAAACGGAGACCCGAAAATGCACTTTTTTGATAACTATAAAAATTTGGGTCATTACACCACTGTAGTAGACAGAGCTCAAGGAAAGTCAGATTCATAGGGTTGATTTAGTCAAGGAAACTAAAGAAAAGGTTAAAGTGATACGGGATTGTTTGAAAGCGGCATCAGATAGACAAAAGTCTTATGATGATTTGAAAAGAAAAGAGATTAAATTTCAAATTGGAGATAAAGTGTTCTTGAAAGTATCTCCATGGAAAAAGGTCCTGAGATTTGGTCAAAAAGGCAAACTGAGTCCAAGTTTTATTGGACCATATGAGATTACTGAGAAAGTTGAACCGTTAGCCTACCGCTTAGTACTGACATCTGAATTGGAAAAGATTCACGATGTATTCCATGTATCTATGTTGTGTAGATATAGATCAGATCCCTCTCACGTGATTTCACTGACGAAAGAGGAGATTAGACCGGACATGACCTATGGTGAAGAAATGGTCAAGATTTTAGCTCAAGAAGTCAAGCAGTTGAGGAATAAGAATATAGCCTTGGTGAAAGTTTTATGGCGTAGACATGGAGTGGAAGAAGCCACATAAGAACCTGAATAAGTCATGTGAATCGAATACCCGAACTTGCTTTTTGGTAAGACTTTCGAGGACGAACGTCCCTAAAGGGGGAGAAATGTAATATCCAGAAATAGGGCCTAGTCAGAATAGTGGTTTCAAAACCACATATCCGACGTGAAATATTTGTTTTATGATTATTTTGAGGTTTAGGATATGAAAACATGCTTGTTAGTATATCATTTAATATAATAACAATTTAATACAACTCATATATTCCTCGAGTCAAAGATACTGGAGTGTAAACAGGGGCGCGTATGTGCAATTCAAGGTACCGAAGTCCAAATAGGGGCACATATGTGAAATTCAGGGGTATCGAATTACAAACAGGGGCAAGTATCTACAATTTAGGGGTATCGAAGTACGAACAGGGGCATGTATTTGCAATTCATAGAATAATTAACTACAAAAATTTAATTACATAGCTATAATGTGAAAATACAAGTAGAAATTCAATTACATATTGAAATACTATAAACTTACCTTGACGACTAGAGAGTAGAAATATGATCGAGCTAATCCGTGATTTTCGCCTTTCCTCGATTTAGATTCAGTTGAGATTTATCTTGATCTAAATAAATGATTATATTCAATTAAGTGTTTTAATCAATCTCAAACATTCAATTCAATCCATAATTCATATTTATGCATATTTATCCTTTGGCCCTAAAAATTTTAACTTTTCATAATTTAGTCCTTAAGCTTATAAATTGAAATTTAAGCATTTTAATCCTCATCTCATGCTAGTCGAATTCACTGGGGACCTATATCAATTCATACAAACCATCACTTCACAATTTTACCATGAACTTTTATCATTTTTACAAATAAGTCCCTAAATGTTATTTTCATCAAAAGTCACTTTACAAAACTTGTTTATTTATTAACAAGGACTCATAATCTACCATCAAACATCAAGAATCATGCAAGAACATTCATGGAAAAACCTTAAACCTTTAACAGTTTTACAAATTGATCACTGGCTAGCTAGATTAAGCTACAACGATCCTGAAAACATAAAAATCATTAAAAACGGGACAAAATTACACTTACATGCTAAGGGAAAACTTGGCCAAATGAAGAACCCTAACTATGGCTATTTTCTCTTTAATATTTCGATGGAGAAGATGAACTAAAAGATGATACCTATGTTTTCTTTATTTTTTATGTTAATTTTTCTAATTACAAAATTAACCTTGGCTTTTAACATTAAAATTACTTAATCTTATTTCCATCTTTGTCCACTTACACTATAAGTAGTCTAATTACCATCTACGTCCACTCACATTTAAATTTCATAACAATTAAACTCCTTTTACTAATAGAACTCTACTTTTGCACCTTTTTATGTAATTAAACATACAAACGTCCAAATTTTTTAACGAAATTTTTATACGAACCTACTAACATTCCATAGACATTAAAATAATAAAAATAATAATAATTTACTTGTTGAATTTGTGGTCCCAAAATCACTGTTCATATTTCACTGAAAACGAGCTGTTACAATAATTT
Source organism: Gossypium hirsutum (assembly GCF_007990345.1). Lineage (NCBI taxonomy): Eukaryota > Viridiplantae > Streptophyta > Magnoliopsida > Malvales > Malvaceae > Gossypium > Gossypium hirsutum. The sequence goes on along the minus strand of NC_053424.1, from coordinate 101,462,219 downwards.
ATAAGTTTATGTTGTTGTCAAATGATATGTTAATAGGTTGGCATTATAGCCAAAGTTAAGGTGATAGAAATTGGCACTTGGATTGCTTATTAGGCACATGCATGACTAAGTTCTAGTTTGGTAGGAATTGGGGTTGAATTTTGGTAATGACTTTTGTTTGTGATGGTGTCTTATGGCATATTGATTAGGACTAGAAAAATGACATCTTTTGGCCTGTTTTGGTGCATTTTGAATAGGTCTAAGGATTGGCTATATGCATACTTATGGTGTATATGAGAATTTGGTTTTGGAACTTGCATTATATTGTACCTTTTTGGTCCGCACGGGCTAATACACGACTATGTTTCATAAATGGGCATGTGACACGGCTGTGTGTTCTGTTTTGATTGGGAAGCTTTTGGTAGACATGCCCATGTGGTACTGTTAATTTGGTTTTTAAATTTTAGCACATAGTCTTAGTTTGTTACATAGTTTAGTAACACGGTCGTGTAACATTAAATTGAAATTTGAATCTAGGTTCACACGACATCAGTTTGTTAGACGACCTGGCGACATGGTCGTATGACCTCAGCTTTACATAGCTTCAGTTTGTTACACAGTTTGGGAACACAATTGTGCGGTCACAGTCTATCACACGATTTTGATACACGGCCATGTGACCCTTATTTTTTTCTCCCACTTTTTATTAAGTTTTCAATTAGGGCCTTATTTGATTGTGGATACTTTTAGAGCTTTTTAAAGCTCTATGTAAGCTCTAAATTGTATGAAAATCATTTTTTTGAATGTTTGAGATATAATGAATGATTTATTGAATCTTTGAATTAAATTCACATGTTTTTATTCTATTTAATACTATAGCATTTCATAATCTGATTTCGGCAACTGTGACGGGTGAGGGGTGTTATAGGAGTACTCATTCTCAGTATGGTGGTGACGTGGAGATTTTGGGAGGTCAAAAAGGAAAGGGTAAAAACAAGGCTAACCTTCAGCCTTTTAGGTTTCCAAGTATTGGGGATTCTTTTTGGTGTACGATCAGTGTTAACGAGCTCCAAAAATTGCTATTGTGCTAATGAGCTTCAATAGTTTCAAGTTTAAGGTTAGCATTCCAAACTACAAGAACGAGTTAAGCATTGTGAGAGAGCCAAAGCATTTTGGGTGAAGACTAGACTTTTATTTTCCCCTTTATGCTTTGGAGGTAGGGTTCCGTTTATCGACGAGTGACTTCATCTACTAGGTTTTGAGGTATTATGGGATTGCCCCTTAGCAACTCTTTAGTGAGTTATGGTGGATCTTGGTGGGGTTTTAGATTTTATGTCATGACAGGGATATGGTGTCATTCCTCGAGGTGTTTTAGAATTTTTTTTACATGTCACCCTAAAATCAGGAGTGGCTACTTCGGATGGTCAACTTTTCAAGGTTCAAAGGTCAAAGATCGATCACCTACTATATAGGAAGGACAACAATCTTGGGTTGGATAGAGGGAAATATATGATACTGTCACAGGGTTAGAACTTTCATCTTGTAATTTGTGTAGCCTTATGCGATTTCTTGGTTTTAAATCCGCGTAAGTTAACCTAACTCTCGTAGAAGTGAGAATTCTCGCAGAAATTCTCCAAGGCACCAAAAATTAAACGAAAGCAATTCAAATACAAAAAAGCGTGAAAGAACAGAAAATGCCACAAGAAAGTAAAAACATTTTAAGTGTTTGTGTAAATGCTCTCAATTAGTATTCACTTAATAAGGAATAAAATACAATAGATTATTACAAATGAGAGGGAATACCTCTATTTATAGTTGAGCTCCCCCAAAACCAACGGTATAAATTAAGTTACATTGACAGTTGAGATTAAACCCTATGTACAATTGAGGTTCTTGAGGGATTGACTCAATACTTTAAGATTACAAATCTTCTAAGATTACTTTTCATATTTACCAAGGTAGCCCTAATTTTTCGTACGTGCTTCACTGGGCCACCAAGGCTTTAGATAGATAGACTTTTCCACATGGACTTATCCACATGTTCCGCAAATCCAGCTAGTTCAAAAAGGTTCAAATGAGCCCTATTTAATCGACTGACCTTCATGGGGTGTTCTTTTCACTTTCTTCATGGACATTGATCCATGGCCTGTGACATTCTCCCCCAACCATTCTCGCAATGGCATTGGTTTGATTCGCCTTAGAATTTTTTTGACATCTTGGTTGCTTCCCTAGTAGTCTCTTTATTAGGTAGTCCTACCCTTCAGAACTTTTTCCCAGCTTTTGTCGTCACTTAAGTTGAACCATTTCACTCGTTGGTATATCTCCTTCGCAAGAGCGCACTAATCTTACATTCCCCCATTTTGACTTGCCTTGATCAGGATTCACTTGATTAGCACAACTAGGCTTTGAAGTGCCCACATTAAACACTAGGTTAATCTTGAGTATTTCTGCTAAGTCCAGTTTGTAAGTCTTTCAGCTTACCCATTTTAGAACTCTAAAAGGGACCTTGTGTCTTTACCAAGTCAACAGTAAGTACAAATGGAAAACACTAGATAAGTGTTTGAGATGTACCTCGCTCGTTGCATTTACTTATCTCAATTGACCAACATTATCATTTTACACTCAAAGTTTGATGCACAACTCATCTATCTCATAAGTGGAGCTCTACTGTTGACTTAACATGATTCATATTTGTTTGCCATGCCTCTAGCATTTTCAAGGAGATTTTTGTGGCACTCCGCTCTACCAAGTAAATATTCCTTCCTTTCGAAACATCCTTTACTGGCTGCATATTTGACAATACCTTGGTCCAAATCTTTATATCTCATTACTGACACAACACATCATGGTTACGAATCATTAAAGATATGAATGCAATTGGAAAAAGGAAAAAGACAAATCTTAATTCGATCAAGAAAGTTCAAGCCTAGAACAAGGTCGTAATCATCTAAGTGGATTTCCTCGAAATCTTCATTGCCCTTCCACTCATTGATTTGTAGCTTCACTCCTCGTGTTACTCTTACAGTTAGGCCTCTTTGAAATTTACTATCTTGATCTGCTTAGTCGATTTTCTAACTGAGAGACCAACTTTGCCCAGAGCTTTCTTTGATATAAACAAGTCTGATGTTTTTATATCAATAAGAGAACTTCTTCTTCGGTCTGTGATGTTAGTGTCAATAAACATCAACCCTATCTACTTGTTATTCCTCTTCATAGGAGTGAGTATCATTGATCAAAGCTTTGATAGCCTTTCCTCCTTAAGCTTCGTTTCCTCTTTACTAATCGTGGGCAACTTAGATCGCTTTGGACGACCACCGCATCCTATGTGGACCACTACATAAGAAACACTCCATTAACTTTTTATCGCTTTCTTTGCCCTTCTTGGCTTCAACATCACACACAACTAAACCCAACCTCATTAGCATTTTTTATCTGCCATAATTTGATATGTCAAATTAGGCTTCCTATTACACTTTACGAGTATATTTTTGAGTAATTTATATGTTTTTGGCTTTAATAAATGAAATGTTGTGTTTTTACTACTTTTAGGACCCAAAATGGCCAAACGTGCCATCAAGGACTTAATGGTTTATTGAGTGCTGTAGGGATTCATCGGAGGCCTGATTATGAGTGAAAACATTGCCTAAAAGAAGGGTATTTGCAATATTGAAGATTGAAAGTTGTGATACCCTAAAAAATGCTAAATTAGAGAGGATTAAGGCCCTTCACAGTAATATTGCAATATCCAAGCATGGGTATTGTGATATCCAACACCCAAGGAATCCCCCAAGTCAAGACTGACGAGGATATTGTGATACCAGACCATGGGTATCATGATATCTCTAATGAGGTAGAAAAAAAAATGACTACAGGGGCAGTCCATGTCCAACATGTCCGCCAACCAAAATTAGATGTCCAAGGGCAATTTGATCCAAAATTTTAGATTGTAATTGGATATTAAAAGCCACTTTTGGCTGAGAGCAAGTGTGTAGTGTAGAGAGAGCTTTTTAGTTTAGAGTTTCTTCCATCTTCTAGTTTAGGTTTAGGGTAGTTTTCCTTTCCATAGCTGTAGTTTTTCTTTTTTTTTGTAACTTTTTTATTTGCTTTGCATTTGTTCAACTCTTTTGTAATCACATTTTAGTCCTCGTTTAATATCAGTCAAATTTCCTTTCTTCTTACTTGTTAAAAATCATAGATTTAACATTTTTATTCATCTATCTTACTTTCATTGTTGTACTCTCCAAGCTTTTGCAAGAAAGCTTGAGTTTTTAGTCACTTCTCTTTAAGTTTAAGTTAAATGCTTTCATTGCTTGAATTTTTTGCTCGTTGTTGGCTTAAAAATGAGTAGGAGTAGCTAAATCTTAAGTGATTTGTAACCTCCCCAACCTGGACCAGAAGTTATGAATGGATTTTGAAGGTCACATCAACCACCGAAATGACCAAGAAGAATCGAATGCACTCTTAGAAACTTATTTTAAAAACATTCACTTATTTTTGGAAAACTGTAGTGAGCATCTCTTTCTGCCAAGTTTTTTTAAAATTTCAATTAAAGAGATTGTCATCAAATTTAAAAAGCATGTTACATATTTTACCATTAGTTGCTATTTAGAGTTTCCAAAAAAACTAGTTTTACAGTGGATAAATTAGTGTTCAGAATTTGTTACTAAAATCATAATTACTAACTTTAATGATTCAACTAGTTATTTAACCTATCCAATTCTTAACGTTCATTCATGTAATAACTAGATATACCTCAAAATCCAATCCCATGCCACAATTCGTAAAGTTAATTATTACAAACCAAATAAATAAAAACATAAAGTTAAATACTTTATTTAATAAAATTGAGACGAGACCTCAAAATTTTTGAATCCGAGCGCTAACCTTGCGGATTACCTGAAAAATGTTAAACTAATGGGATCAGTTTTAGAAAGTCTAGTCTAAGTCTTAATAAAAGGAAATCAGAGTATGCATAACTTTTAAATCATGCAAAAACTAGTTTAACAATTGAGCACAAGAGCTTAACAGATTATCGATAATTATAGTAGTACACAGAATTCATAGAATCATGGTAGGTCCAACAGTTATACATATGCATGCTTGAGAATGAAATTGCAATAATTTCCTACCCATCCATCCACTACACACCATGAGTTCCCAGAACCCATCTACGGAATCACCCAAAACAATTAGGAGTCATAGCTTAGTGTGAATAAACTACCAATATCAATTTGCAAATACGCTACCAGAAATGTGGACGAGCCACCAAATATGCAGATAAATTGCCAGTAAATTGTGGTAAACCACTAGTAATGTAGGCAAGCTACCAGTGATGTGGTCAAGCCACCAATAGTGCATGCAAGCTGCCAATAAGGTGCAGACAGTGTTGCCAATGATGTGGTCAAGCCACCTATATCCAACACCTCCTACAATACTCCGATGAAGTGCACTGAAAATAATATTTTGGACTTTAAATGCCACCAAAAATCCATGGAACTCTTATTTCATTCATCAATCTCGATTCCCATACAATGCAATATAATATGCCATGAATGAAACACAATCATACAGGACAGAAATAGTTACAGTGCAGAACAATGTCATGTTTAACATGCTTTCAGTAACAGTTTCAGTGTATGACTTGGACACTTTCAGTCAAGCAATCAATGTCATCAATGGTATGTAACAAACAAACAATGTACAATACAGTTAGGACATACTTAATACGCAATTCGAGTATTGTCACAAAGAGTCGCATGTTATACTTGCATCCAATGAACAATAACAATTTTAATAATATACAATCCAATGCATGTCACAATAATGCATATAATCAACCTTAATAAAGGCAACCCATCCGACAATCACATATGACGATTTTGCATTCAAGCAATCCCAAAAAGGCCTTTAACATTCAGCCAAATTACTTGCTATGGACCTTGCTTGACATTTCTCTAATTTGACTTTAGGCCATTCATCCATGCCCAAACCAACAAGCTTAATTTATTAATTATTAACACAGAACATCAATTACAAACAGTCCACACAAAGGTAAGATCCGCACTTCACTTTCAACATACATAAAAAAGAAATATACGTGTATTTGGTTTCCCGCTTGAAGGGTACACACAAAATTTGGCCCAACACCACACAAAAGCATCAACCCGGTAAACTTCATAGACATATCATTATTGGGCCAAATAAAACAAGAAGTACTAACATACATAACTCACCTTTAATTAAGTCCCACACCTGAATTACGCAAGTCCGTAGTGCCAATTATAAATCTATAATTTCCCATGACTCAAAACCAAATGATTGTTATTTCACTATTAAATGAAAATTGAAATAGGTTTGTTGTCACTACTGATTCGAGGAGTTTAGATTCAATCCTTCAATATAAGAATCATAAAAAACCAGTGAGGTAACACGACTATGGCACTAATGAAAATCGGCAAAAAAGGAACACAATAGAGGAGAAAAATGACACAAAATTTAACTAAAAAATAGTACTTACGCTTCCTGAATATTGATCTGTGATGACTATTTAAATGAAACTGAATGCACATTAAAATGAAAAGGTGAGGACTGTTTAGAAAGGAAAAAGTCAAGAAAATGGTAGCAAGGATGTGCAGCAAATGGAAAGAAAAACACCAGCCAAAATAATGGTGCTCCAAGGGCGGCAACACCTCCAACGGTGGTAATAAAGGGATTGGTTTAGGATCGACACAAGGAAGGATTTTTTGGAAATAAAGGGGATGAGTTTTAGAGGCTGGAAAAATGGTTGTAAAAACAACAGCAAATTGACAAGCAAAGAGAAAGAAAATTGATGGAAAAAAGAACAAAAGGGCACCACCACGAGTGGAGAAGAGGGGGCGACAACTGAGGTTTAATGGCAACAAGGAGAGACTGATTTTTGGCAGAAAAAAAGGAGGGTTTTAGGGAAGCAAAGAATGATTTAATAAATAAAAATATCAGTAATATGAATGGGAAAATGGCAACAAAAATAATAGGCAAAGTGGCGACACTACAATGGCGAGGACTCAATATTTGGGCAACACAAGGAAGAAGAAATGAGAAAAATTGAGAAAGAATGATAGATGGAAAGGAGAGGGACGAAAAAGAGTGAAAAGTAAAATAAAATAAAAAATAAGAAAACCTTAACAAAAATTTAATTTTAATGTTTTTTTTAAAGAAATATTGATAGCCTTTTTGATAAATCAGATAAAATATTTTTGTTAATCTCTTTTCATGTTCATATAGTCAAAACTTTTATATTCTGATGTGAAGACAATCGTGAGTAGAGATTGCTCCGGCACTATGCTTCAATATATATACTCATGAGCTTCCTCCTATCTCTTATTCTTCTATTCTTTTATTTATCTTTCCATTAATCATTGTATGAATATTATAATAGATTGTTGTGTTTATTTCATATATCACATGATTCTGTTATTAAACTAATTTATTTGTTATGTAATTATTTATCTAAAATTGGTTGTTTATTCAAGGGTACTTAGTATATTAGGGAGTGACGCCCTTAATAGAATATCGAGATAGGTGAGACGGGAAGGGTATCCTGTCGTGTATAACTTCTATCCAGCGGAAAGCTTGGGAGGATATCCGTATGCCTAGGAATAGAATGCAAATGTGACTTAGGTGATAATCCTTAGTGAAGATGAGCCGGGAAGGTAGTTGTAGCTAAGGGTGATGAATAACTTAATCTAGGATAATTAATTATTTAATTAGATAATTAGGGATTTAATCGATCATAGGCTAGATGTTCACATTGTCGACACTAGGAATAGGAAAGTCCATTAGGTTAATTTAGGTCAGCTAATTTAATTAGTTTAATTAATATATTAATTTGGATTTGCACTACTATTCGTAACTCAATTAGATTAGTATGTATCTTCTGTAATTGATTCAATATTAATTTCTCCAATCTGCAATCCCTTGGGCATGACCCTCTGAATACTTACCACTATTCCACAATATGAATATTGCTTGGAAGGTAAGATGACCAAGTGATCTTTTAATGCAAAAGGAACGAGGGTTGTCAAACCCCTAAAACTTGTGCATATTGATGTATGTGGCCCTATTAGCGTAAGCTCAAGAGGTGGTTACGAGTATTATGTAACCTTTATAGATGATTATTTCAAATATGGGTATGTATATCTTATGCACCACAAGAGTGAAACCTTTGATAAATTCAAGGAGTTTCGTGTAGAAGTGGAGAAACAACTAGGTTTACTCATAAAGACAATTTGGTTTGATCAAGGTGGGGAATATTTATCTGATGAGTTCTTAGGGTACCTTATAAAGAATGAGAATCTATCCCATCTGACCATGTCGAACACTCCACAATAGAATGATGTGACAGAGAGAAGGAATTGAACGTTGTTAGACATGGTACGCTTGATGTTGAGTTATTCGAAGGTGTCAATCTCTTTTTGGGGATATGTGATACAAACGGCTTGCTATATTCTGAATAATGTGATTGGTTAATAAAAAAATTCATTAGTTATATTAAAATACTTTGTATTATTTTCCTTATATGGTTTTTGCACGCAAGGCAAAATGGAGGAAAATGTTGCTCATTTATTGTACAATATTTAAACTACTACTAAGTCGTATTACGTGGTTGGATTGTAATATGGAAAGACAATTTATATTAATAGACGGACCTAAACATATCCTTAGTCTAATAGAAAATGAGCAAACCAATTGAACGACTAATATGTTGTCTATCAAGTCCAATTTGGGAGATGTTCTGTTTTGGGCGTTAGAGCGGATGACTATCAGAAGGTAGAGACATAAATGTAACTGATTGGACTAACAGTACATCAAATTGGACTTAAGAAAAATAGATCTTGAATCTGTTTATGGATTTATTCACTTTTGACATTTGTAGTGTGACATACCTAAATCCTGAGTGGATAGCGAACTATGCATGCATGACTCATACACTTTGATGTAAGTAAAAACTTGAGATTGAATAGATAAAGAATGAAAACCTGGTGCGTTGGGCATACTACTTCTGCAGTATGTAGCATCATTCACAACAGTGAAATTCATAGCCCGAGACATGGGTAAATTATATCCTTTCATTGGTATTACATGGTTGATGAAAAGTAAATGTGGTCACAGGTCATTCATCTTTGTGATGTAATGGTTATTATTTGATAGTAATTGACTTTCCATGAAGGAAGATGTAATGGTTACCATGAGATAAAATAGGTCATAGTAGGAGAATTAATATTATCCCAAAGAGATTAAGGATATCCTATAAGGGTAACACACTTATGACAAGGTCATTGGACGAGCAGTGATCGAGTTGCTTTCGTAATGATAATTCATTGGGGACAGCTTAGTCATGATACTATAGTGGAATGACTTTGTGACTAAATGAGTTTATAATTAATAGGTGAAAATCTGGAACTTAACTAGAAATAATTTGAGCCTCAATTGCATATGTCCAATTGATCCCTCCGATAGCTAGATGAAACCATAAATGAATTGCATATTGAATGAAGTGAATAAAAACGAATAGAAATGGTGAAATAGAGAACTAGGAAACATCTAGAAATGATTATGGTTTTCTCCAAAATGAAAATGAAAATGAAAATGAAAAATTTGTCCAAAACAAAAACAAAAATGAAAATGACTAGAAAAATGAATTTATGTTTTTCGAATTAAATGAAGTTTCAAATGAAAATAAATCATTTGGTCATAATGAACCATTGAATGCAAAAAAATAGTTAATATATTGTCTCATAGATTCTTTTACAGTAAAGTTATCATGATTTTAACAAAATTAGAGTTGGGTTGAGAAAATTATTTAATTGGAAATATATTGAAGTTTACTTTTGAGAAATAGAGAAACAAATATTGGGTTGGATCAAATTATAACATAGTGGGTTAAAATCCTGGGAAGTACTTGTAATTAGACCTAATATGAAAGAGGTCTGATAGCACCTTATTTAATAAGGGGGACAAAAAACCCTAGTAAAATTAACTAGGGTTGTCACCCCCTACAACCTAGTTGAACTAGGATTCCATTTTTCTAGTTGAAATATGGAGGAGGTCCAATAGCCCCTTATTTAATAAGGGAGACAGCAAGCCCTAGTATAATTAACTTGGGTTGTTACCCCCTACAACCTAGTTGAAATAGGATTTCGTTTTTCTAGTTGAAATAAACTTCTATAATTCAACAATGATTCTGCCTTCTCTCCTTATAAATAGATGTCACCGGTAGGACTATTTACACAACTTCCAGATATCGTTATTCTATCAAAAAATAGAAAAATTTTATTCCCTAAGAATTAAATATATTTTTTGAAATAATGATTTTACCGGTTTCTGTTTAAGAAGAGAATTTTTGTTTTCACCTTAAAGAAAAGAAAATTATTTACAAGTTTTGCGTTTGATTTGAATCATTTTATCTTAAACTCAAAGTAATTCGTGGTACAAGAATAGCGAAAAAAATCAACTGGTTGAATGTCGAGAACAACAAGAATCATTCTATCTAAATAGACAAGTACGATTTTAGTCTAGGGTTTATTTCTATAAATATCACAAACCAAGTCGATTTTTAAAATTTTTATTTTTAGTTGTGCAAGAAAGCTGTTTTCGAATCAAATTTTTTCCAACACTTTAAACACGAGAATCGAGAAGCTCAAGAGAGAGCTTTTTGTGTTTCAAGTTGTCGTGGGTAGAGGAGTGTTGTGTGCAACACTCAATTGAAATATAGATGCCCCGAAGCCGAAAGAGTTTATAAGGACAAGGTTTACAAGCGATGTGGAAAACTTCTTGTAGATAATAGAGCAGTAGTTTCGTGCCAAAGGCATCATGGACGATGCTACTAAGGTAAACACTGTTTCAATGTACTTCACTAATGTTCCTCTTTTATGGTGGTGTCATAGATCCACAGATGAGAAATGTGGTGGAATTGTAATTGGGACTTGGGAGGAGTTCTAAAAGGAATTTGAGGCACAAATTTACCCAGAGTATGTCGAGGACGAGGCTCTGGCAAAGTTGCACAGGCTTACACAATGAGGCACAATTAGGGAGTATATACGGGAGTTTAGTGAACTCATGCTCCAAATTTTCCAATTTTAACGAGAACAAGGCAGATTTCTCCTTTATGGATGGGTTCAACCCATGGGAAAAGTAAGAGTTGCAATGCCGAGAAGTCCAGGAACTTACCAAATCCATGATAGTAGTAGAGGCCTTAATTGAACTTGATCCGATGAAAAACAAGTTCAAGTCTTCCAAGCCCATTGGGAAAGGCACTGGTGGGGAAGATGAAGAATGACATGGCGAGTATGGCAACAGTAATGGTGGTAATGAGAAACCATGAAATTGGAAGTGGAAAACCAACAACAGCCCAAAGGAGAAAGGGGATGATGAGTTAGAAGAAGTGCCCATAAAGCTTGGTTCAATTGTGACTGGTGTCAAAGCCAAGAGGGCCAAGGAGAACAAGAAGAAACTAGTGGAGTGCTTCTTTTGTTGTGGTCCGCATAGATTGCGAAACTATCCAAAGCGATCTAAGCTATCCACGATCAGTAAATGAGAGAAAACGGTGCCCAATGAGAGTCAGGCCTCAAAGCTTGGGTCAATGATACTAACTTCTGTGAAAAGGAATAGTAAGCAAGTAGGGTTGATGTTTTATGGACATCAACATCACAGGCCAGAGAAGGAGTGATCTTATTGATATGGGAGCCTCAGACTTGTTCATATTGGAGAAAGCCGTGGGCAAACTTGGTTTCCAAGTTAGAAAATATAATAAGAAGATCAAGACGGTAAATTCTGAAGAGGCCCTAACTATAAGAGTAGCATGAGGACTAAAGCTACAAATCGGCGAATGGAAAGGTAAGGAAGATTTTAAGGTAATCCACTTAGATGATTTCAATTTTGTTCTTGGATTGAACTTTCTTGACAGAATTAAGATGTGTCCTTTTCCTTTAGTTGATTGCTTTCATATATTTGATGATTGGAAACACAAAAATATATAGACTTTTTCAGCACCTTTTGAACTCTAATTCATGTAGTTTCATAGTATTTTTTGTTGAAATCCATAATTTAATTATAAAATAATTAAATTACACTCAAATTATTAACATATTGAATTTCAATTACTTTTATAATAAATTTACACAAATTTGATTTATTTTTGATAGTTTTGCACAAAACGTGAAAATCGACTCGGTAGTCACCTTAAGAAGCTTGAACTATTGAGGCAATTTTTGTATCATGTGACCCAAGAGTATGGCTGATCATTTTTTCCAGCCATGGATTGTCCAATAATAATTATTGGAAACATTTTATAATTATATTTGATCCAACACAAATTGGGTTAAAATTAATTACAAGGCTAATGAAAAGAAATGATTCCAATTGTGCTAAGTGAAGAGGACTGGTCCACCAAGAAATTTGGCAGCCCAAACCGTCACATGTAGCTGACCCAATCAGCTTATTTTAGCTTATTTTTAAAATTGCAAATCAACCCTTCATCGTGTCTTTAATTTCGTTCAAACCCTTCCCCATTTCAAGCTTGTTATTTTTAGCTTATGGCTAAAAATAACAAGTTCAAGTCAAACCATCCCTCCTACCATGCATGGCCGACCAAGGGATGGGGGATTGGCTTCTATTTTTAGCAGCCATCTCCACCTATAAAAAGCCCCCTTCACTCCTTCATTTTTCATCCCTCACTTCACACATTTTCTCTCCTTTTCACTTTGTGATGCCTTTCACTTCCTTTTTTCCCTTGTCGATTTCCCCTCTTGAAAAAGAGCATGCATGCCTCTTGAAGTAGCAACAATAAAGTGTTTGTGAAGGCTTTGGATTAGTAAAATGAGCAAAGAAGAGAAGAACGCACTAGTCTGGCTTCAGAAAACCACCGAGATTCGTTTTTCTAGTTCCCTTCTCTTAATCTTGATTTTAGTTTTGTTTTTATCATGAACATGAATATTTGCGTTGTTGTTCTTCAATTCATTTAAATGACTTAAATTTCTTCTGTGTTAGATAAATTGCATTTCATCCGCTTAGGTTATTAAAAATGTGTTTGCATTACTATTAGGTATCAGTAAATTGTTCTATTAAATAAAACCATACTCATGTTATGCTTGCATTTTAATTGTAAGGTGAAAATTGAATTAATTATTTAAAAGAATTAAAATTGTAATTAATGGACACAATATTTAATAGATGCATGTTTAATCTTCTGAGGTAGCCGAGGGTTAAACTAGCGACGGTATTAAACAATACATTAGTCTTGCACAACTTGCAAGATTATTGTGATTAAATTGTTTCAATATAGAGATATATTGTTACCTCACGTAATCTTTTATTTTCTTATTAAAATTTGATTAATCGGTTGAATTTTCATAGAGATACGATCAAGAGATTAATAGGTTCTAATAAGTAAGTATGTGCATTAGTTAGCAATTTTCCGAGTCACAGTGAAATTATTCGTAACAGCATAAACATAATTTTAATTTTTCTAAGTTAAAGACTTAAATTGATCTAACACATTTATTTCATATTGATTAAATTCATCTTTTAGAAATTGTGCATTGGAATATTTTTACCTTTTTTTCTTAGTTAAATTACTTAGTTAATCTTTAGTTTTTACAACACCTCTTCAAAATTTTCATCACAAAACTGTTAAATTTACATTTCATAAATATTTTCTTGTACAGTCCCTGTGGGTATGATAACTCAAAATTACTTGTCACTTTATTACTTGATATGATTGTGTACACTTGCACATTTTTGTCATTCCAAGTTTTTGGCACCATTGCTGAGGACTGTTTTAAAAGACATTATTTGTGAAATTGTTAATTTTGTATTTTGGTCTAGTTTCCATTCAACTTTAATTTAATTATTTCTTTTCTGTTTATGAGTATAGATCAAATTATTGACTTACTCACTATAGATCCTAAAATTGAATTGACATTTTGACAAAGAAGAAGACAAGTAGCTTAGAAAAAGACCGAAGAGATGAAATTCGAAAATCAAAACCAAGGAAATGGAACAAATCTTACTCAAAATTCTATCCTTATTACTGATGATATGGATAGAGGTTTAAGACAGTATGTCATACCATTATTTCATGAGTTTAATTCGGGTATTAGGAGACTTGATATCAAGGCACAACAATTTGAGCTGAAGCCAATCATGTTCCAGATGCTTCAAAAAGTGGGCCAATTCAGCTAATGCCTACTGAAGATCCTCACCTTCACCTCAGATTGTTTATAGAGGTGAGTGATTCATTCAAGTTAACCAAAGCACCTGGAGATGCACTAAGATTAAAGTTGTTCCCATATTCACTAAAGGACAGAGCTCAAGCCTTGTTGAACTCATTGCCACTAGATTCCATTACCACATGGCAAGAGTTAGCAGAACGATTCCTTATAAAATATTTTGCACCTAGAGAATGCCAAGTTGCGGAACGAGATCACTACCTTCCAAAAAATGGATGAAAAGTCCTTGTATGAGGTGTGGGAAATATTTATAGAACTATTACGAAAATGCCCACATTATGGAATCCCGCATTGTATCCAGTTAGAGACATTCTACAATGGTCTCATTGCTTACACGAGGATGATGCTCTCTTTTTTAAGTCTTATAATAAGGCTTATGAAATCATCGAGAGAATTGACAACAACAATTACCAATGGCCAACCAATCAAGTAACTTCAAGATGATTCATAGGAGTATATGAAGTGGACGCTCTCACTTCACTTGCAGCTTAGGTATCTTCGATATCCTCAATATATAAAAACTTTACTACTAATGGGTTTAATAATTTTGTAGCTCAGTCACCGAATCAATTCGAAAATGTATCATGTGTTTATTGTGGGAAAGGGCACTTGTTTGAAGAATGCCCATCAAACCCAAAATCTATTTATTACATGGGTAACTAGAACTAAGGAAGGTAAGGATTGCAATCCAATTTCTATAACCCATCTTGGTGAAACCACTCGAATTTCTCTTGGAGTAACCAAGAGGCTGGACCCAGTAACACTTATGCATAACCTAGATTGGCCCAGCCATCTGGGTTTGCCCAACAAGTTTAGAAATCAACACAAATTGAACCCTCTAATAGTCTAGAGAACCTATTGAAGGCATATATGGCAAAGAAGGATGCCAGTTTAAGGAATTTGGATAATCAAGTGGGTCAACTTGCTACTGAACTTAGGAACCAACAACAAGGTGTTTTTCCTAATGATACAGAGAATCCAAGAAATCTAGGGAATGAGCATTGTAGAGCATTGACACTGAGGAGTAGAAAGATAATAGAGTCCAACACTGTCGAAGTTAAAGAAGAGCTAACTGATGCTTAAGATAAAGTGGAAGTTCAACCAAGCGTTGAAGATCCAGCTTCACCAAAACCAGAATCTGATAAGGTAACTTCTAACCCAGTCAAATCTAATAAACTAACAACTTTGTTAGATACAGAAGTGCCACAGAAGACAAATTGCCCAGTTCAAGTAAATAATTCTCCACCACTTTACCCTCAAAGACTTCAAAAGCAAAAATAGAAAGTCCAGTTTAAGAAGTTCCTAGACGTACTCAAGCAATTTTAGATCCACATCCTGTTGGTAGAAGCACTTGAACAGATGCCAAACTATGTTAAATTCATGAAGGATATCTTTTCCAAGAAACGAATACTTGAAGAATTTGAGATAGTAGCTCTGACAAAGGAATGCAGTGCATATGTACAAGATAAACTACCTCAAAGATGAAGGACCCTAGATGTTTTACCCTACATTGCCACATTAGAGCATCTTATTGTGGCAAGGCACTATGTGATTTGGGTGTGAGCATCAAATTGATGCCCATGTCCATATTCAAAAAGTTGGGGATAGGTCAGGTTAGACCAACTATGGTTACACTTCAATTAGTAGATCGATCCTTAGCACATCTAGAAGGAAAAATGAAGGATGTATTGGTATGTGTAGACAAATTTATTTTTCTTATTCATTTTTTTTTATTTTTGACTTTGAAGAAGATAAGGAGGTGTCAATCATCTTAGGAAGGATTTTCCTAGTAACAACTCGATTTAGACCCTATTTGGAATAGTAGTTTTGGGACCACAAATCTGAGTCAGAAAAATATTTTAAAATTATTTTCTGTGTTTATTATGTGTGAATTTATATTTGTGAAATTTTTGTGTTTTAATTTTATCGTTTGAGTGCCGATTTAATAAAAATGGCTTAATCGCGTAAAATGAAAATTTGATGGTTAAATAGGAAAGGGCCAAATGTTGTTGTCTTTATAAATAGAGGTATTTATGTTGCAATTTTCACATGATAACATGCAAGGGACGGTAATGACCATGATTTAAAATGGTTTTATATTTCATTAAAAAGGTTAAAAATGTAAAATGATTAATAAGTTATAATATCATAAAACATAAAATAAAAATTAAGTGTTCATACTTTGTTCTTGGTGATCGAAACTAAAGAAAGAAAAATTAAAAAAGAGTTTAAGGGTTCGTCAATATTGAAGCTTGATTCAAGGTGAGTTTTAGCTTGGTTTTTGATAATTTTTATCGTCGCAGTGTAATGTACAAAGCCCATGCTTGAATTTTTTTTTATTTTGGTGAATATTTTGGGTTATGCCATTGATAAATATTTGAGCTTTGTGAAGTTAGTTGGTAAAATATGAAAGATATGTTTTGGATTAATATGTTTTGTATTGGAATTTTTGATGATTTTGAGTAATTAGGACTAAATTACAAAAATAATAAATTGAGAGACTAAAACGTGAAATAAATGAAATATATGGACTTGTATGAACACAAGGAAGATTTGGCCTAAGCATCATATATTGAAATTTTGCATATTTTGTGTTTTGTGTAATAGGGACTAAATTGTAAAAAGTGTAAAATGTCAGAGGTAAAATGGTAATTTGCCCATTTATGTGTTCTTGGGTTAAATTGAATAAAAATATATTTGAATGAATCTAATTTGAATATCTTTAGATCAAGAACCAGAGAAATTGGATTTGGATTGGGGGAAAGCTAAAATTGTTGACTAGCCAATCCGTTTCGGTTTTCATCATCCGAGGTAAGTTTATAAGCAAGTAAATGCTGTTAATTTTGAACAAATGTAAACTTAAAATGTTGAATTAAATTTTATAAGTATTAAGATATCATGACCCAATGTGTATATGCTTGGGATTTAAATTTATGAGTTCGATTCGACTGAGTTATGACGTCCGAAAGCCCCGTACGAACTTTAGAATTCCAATATGTGTTTTTGTGTAAGATCACGTCTGGGACATTGGCATCGTTATATGCGTTTTTTGTAAGACCACATCTGGGATGTTGGCATCGATATATGTGGTTACATGTAAGACCATGTCTGGGACATCGACATCGTATTGATTCGTGTAAGACCCTGTCTGGGACAGTGGCATCGATATGAGATAGCATGTAAGACCACATCTAGGATGATGGCATTGTTCTATAAATGTGACTATCTGAGTATCCTATTTGATTCCGAATGGTTCAATGGGCAATGATAAGTTATGATCGAAGGGTAAAACGAGCTAACGACTAGGTATGAGTTAGTTGATTACCTAAGTTACCAATGTGAATTATGTATGTGATGTAAATTACATAAGTTACTAATGTGAATATATGTGCCTTGTGAAGTATATTCGGCCATTGCTATGTATATGCATATGGTATTATATTTTGATTCATGAGTATATGTATATGTGTATAAATGTACTTGGTCACATAATGATATTTAGCTTTGAAATCAAAAGATACTTTGATAATATATATATATGTGTATTTGGCAATAAATAAATTTATATGTGAAAGTATATGATATACGTGAAATCATAAGATTGAGGTTTAATATGATTATGATAGTATGATTTGGTTTAGTTTAAATGAGTTGATTATGTCATTGAATTGTTTATATGCTTATGACTTACTAAGCTATGATAGCTTACGGTGTGTGTTTATGTTTACCTCTGTTTTATAGATTTTGGAGTTTAGTTACGAGCTCGGGAATTGTCAACAAAGTCCATCACAGTATCGATTGTCTTCGATATTTTATAAGTTGAATTTTTGAATCTATGGCATTTATAGGCTGGATTATATTTTTGAAATGTTGAAATTTGGTTTATGTATAATTTAAGCCATGTGAAAATGGCTTAACTTCTATGCTTGAATTTGGTAATGTTTGAATATGGTTTAAGTTCATTTTGGTTATAATGCTACGTACTGTGAATGAATGGTATTTACAATAAGTGTTATATGCTTTGGAAATGGCTTGATAATGATGTTAGTTATGATGTGTAATCGGTCATGTATTTAGCTCATTTTGGAAATTATGTTCATGGTATATGTGCGTTGTGTGCTTGGCTATATGAATAGGCTTGAGTAATGATTTAGTTGATGGAAGTGTTTTTGCCATAATATATATGTCTTTATAAGCTATGTTATGTATATGTAAATGAATATGAGTTAAAGTGTGGATATTCGGTTATGGAATGGAATAGATAGAGATATAAGATTATTACCTTTGTTCATTGTTTATAAATGAAATATTAAGCATAATGAATAGTTTGTGAAATGACTATGTTTAGATTTGGCAAACAAGGTGAATTAACTTTCGGTGGATGTTAAATAATTGAAGTGTTATTTATTTGATGATAAAATTGGATTGCTTTGGCTATAGAGATTTATATATATATAAATTTAGCTGAATATGTGGCTATTAAATTGGTTCTGAGTATGACTTCTATTAATTTAATTAATATATGATAGTAGCATGTTAAAAAAAATTGAGTTGGTATGATATATATGCTGGATGAATAGTTAATATGTATTATATATATAATTGATATGTTGGTATGGGAGGTGAAATAATAGGTTTGATTATTCAGTTTGGATATTGAAAATGTATCATAATTATAAAGTGGTTGAGCATAGTAGAAGTAAACAACAAATAAGGCATATGTGTTTGCATGTTATATATATATTAGGTTAAAGATTTAGCAATTGATCATATGAATAGTAACTTTAGTTTTTAATAAGTAAGTTGGTTTTGATTAAAATTATAATAAGTCTGCATGTATGTTTGATCTTACGTAATGAATAATGAGATGTTTATATCCATACGCTTATATTTGGCCAATTGTTAATGATTATGGTTGTATGTTTCATAATTTACGTGTAACCTGTTATAATTGATTTGTTTTAGTGTATGTTCAGTTGTGATATTTTAAGATGTTAAATTTTTATGTGTATCTATGATTATCTGAAAGTTGTGTTTGGTTTGG
The DNA here is from genome assembly GCF_007990345.1 of Gossypium hirsutum. Classification (NCBI taxonomy): domain Eukaryota; kingdom Viridiplantae; phylum Streptophyta; class Magnoliopsida; order Malvales; family Malvaceae; genus Gossypium; species Gossypium hirsutum. Next base: position 101,442,929 of record NC_053424.1, on the reverse strand, counting down.
TAATACCTCGTAACCCCTTTCTGGTGATGGATACGGGTTAGGGGTGTTACATTCCTAGCAACTAGAAGGACCTTAATTGATTTGCAGAAGGGCAAGCTTACCATGCGTGTTTAGGACAACCAAGTAACGTTTAATTTTTTTAAGTCCATGCGATTTTCTGACACATTTAATGATCATTTTGCAATATCTGAGTTAGAAAGTTAACCATAGAATGGGGACTCAATTCTGTTGAGGACCCATTGGAAAAAATCTTGATGTTAGACCCTCCAAGTGATGAGGAGGGGTAGGAATATTTATCTTTGCTAAAAGCTTGCCAAAAGGGATTTAATCTGCAATCACACTTTGAATCTTTGGAATTAGAGAGTAGAGATTATATCCAACCAAAATAATTGATCGAAGAGCCACTTAATTTGGAACTTAAGGTACTTCCTTCACACTTAAAATATGTTTATTTAGGTGATGCTTCTACTTTGCCTATGATTATTTCAACAGAATTAACTAAAAAGCATGAAGAGAAACTTATTTTAGTGCTGAAACAATTCAAGAAGACTATCAGATGGATCATAGCTGATATCAGTGGTATTAGTCCATTCGTGTGCATGAATGAGATCATCCTAGAAGATGTTGAGAAATGGAGCATTGATGGAAAACGGAGACTGAACTCCATTATGAAAGATGTGGTAAAAATGGAAATCATTAAGTGGTTAGATGCGTGTATAATTTACCCTATCTCAAATAGTTCATGGGTAAGTCCAGTCCAGTGTGTGTCAAAATATGGAGGCATTATGATCATGGAGAATGAAAACAACGAGTTAATACTAACCAAAACGGTTACGGCATGGAGAATTTTCATAGATTATTAGAAATTGAACAACGTGACTCGGAAAGATCAATTTCCTCTGTCGTTCTTGGATCAAATGCTAGATAGACTTGCAGGGCAAGACTATTACTGTTTTCCCAATGGATACTTAGGGTGCAACCAAATCACGGTAGCGTTAAAGGATCAACACAAAACAACATTCACATGCTCGTACGATAAGTTTTCCTTTAGACGTATACCATTTGGTTTATGTTATACACCTGCTAAATTTCAAATATGTATGATTACAAATTTTACTAACTTGATGGAAAAGTTTTTGAAAGTTTTTATGGACGATTTTTCAATTTTTGGAGACACTTATGATGATTTCTTAGCCAATCTAGCCAAGATACTAAAGCGGTGCGAAGAAACAAACATTGTACTCAACTGGGAAAAGTGTCATTTCATGGTACGATAAGGTATTATTTTGGGGCACCAAATAACGAGACAATAGATCGAGGGAGATAAAGCAAAGGTAGATTTCATTTAGAAACTCCTACCTACAACATTTGTAAAGGGTGTTAGGATATTTTTGGGACATGCCAGATTCTATAGGAGATTTATCAAAGACTTCTCCAAAATTGCTAAACCTTTATAGAAATTATTCTAGAAGGATACAACATTCAACTTTAATGAAAAATGTTTGAGAGCTTTTAATAATTTGAAGAATTGGCTAGTTTTGGCACCAATTATCTTCACACCAGATTGGGAATTTCCATTTGAATTAATACGTGACGCAAGTGACTTCACGGTAGGAGTTGCGATGGGCCAGCAAAGGAACAAAGTTTTTCATCCCACCTACTTTGTAAGTCAGACTCTGATGGGGGCTCAACTAAACTATACAGTAACAAAAAAAAAGTCACTTGCTATTTTATTTGCTTTTGACAAGTTTTAATCTTATCTTGTAGGTACCAGAGTGATTGTCTATACGAATCAGTTGACAATTACATATTTACTTGCCGAGAAAGATGCTAAGCTGAGATTGATTCGATGGGTACTTCTACTTCAAGGGTTCAATCTAGAAATTCAAGATAGAAAAGGGGTAGAAAATCAATTAGTAGATCACTTATCGAGATAGGAGCAGTAAAAAGGAACCTCTTCGCTTACACCTATTCAGGAAACATTCCAAGACGAGCATATACTTAAGGTAAATCATGTCCATAACACTCATTGGTTTGCTAATTTTGCTAACTATTTAGCTTATGGTTTGATACCACTTGATAAGACATATCAGCAAAAGAAAAAAAAATTCCATAATGTGAAGTACTACTTCTGGGAAGATCTATAACACCCCCACCCGTATTCGTTGCCGGAATAGGGTACGAGGCATTACCGTAGTTTACGAATTAAATATTTTTTTTACTCAATATAACCCTTTATAAATATCTAACCTTCCCTGCAATTTTAAACCGAGACCAATCCACATCAACCAATCCAATTCAACATATTTTCAAGATAGATTCATGCATATTTATAAGATAACCTCATCACATACCAAAAACCAAGATTTGTTAGCCATACCAATTGTTGACCTTACATTCATTTCACATTAACATTTACTTTATTAGCTTATACATGCCATTGATTTCCAAAATAAAGTTTCTTTATATACCAAAATCTTGAGGTTGATACTGTGATGTGTCTCCGATCGAATCCGACCTTCGAGCTCTTAACACTATAAAATAGGGGAAAAGGAAACAGGGTAAGCACTTTGTGCTTAGTAAGCTCATGTAACAAGAATTATACTTACCTAATATTTTGAATACAATGCAATAAACATATATCCATTCAATGCATTATTACCCTAACATGCAGAAACTCAACATTCAAGTTAGTCCAATAATTTCCATGTATCAATAATATGTACCATTATTGATAAGCTCATCAATACCATGATTTCTATTCCCTTGTTATTTTTCTCCATATTTATTCCGTTGAATTTCCTGGAATTTCGATGGATTTTCAGAGGTACACTTTTAATGTACAATTCCAGGTCCGTCAATTGATATTCATGTGCAACATTTCCATTTCAAAGAGCACACGCCTGCGAACCTCATCCTTACAGTGGAATTACCAATCTAGGCTAAATCCCCTGTAATATTCTTCGGGAGGGCTATGCTAGGAGAGGATCACCTGTCCGGGCTAGATCCTTTTTACTGTCAATTCCTTTTCAGAGATCCATCGAATTTTCCTTTCATTCAACAAGGATTTCTTCCCCTTTTTATCAAATATATCAATGTTTCATCAATTTTCATACAATGAACATTCAAACCATATTCACATCAATAACATACATTTCAAGCATTTAAGAATATAATTCAAGTTACACGAACTTACCTCGATACTTGTTCGTATACAAAAATCTACTAATCTCAAAATTTTTCCTTTCCTCGATCTAGCTTCATATTTGAATTTTCTGGATCTAAATAAATAAATTTAATTATCATTTTAATACATTTCATGTTCATATGCAACATTCTCTATAATTCCACTATTATTTATAGTTCACTCAAAGCTATCTACTTGAGTCATATTCACTAAATTATTTTTTTCTTGAGGTACAGAACTCCAAATTAGGATATGCTAATTTTCCCTGAAACTAGACTCACATATCTTCTTACCATAAAATTTTTAGAATTCTTGGTTTAGCCAATAAGTACAGTTTATTCTTTAAATTCACCTATATTCTGCTGCTGACAGTTCTGACCCGTCTTCACTAAAAATTAATTATCTCTTCATATAGGATTTGGATGATGTTTTCATTTATTTCTCTTGAAAATATACTCATTCAGGATTCTAAAATATAAATTCAAGCCCCTAATTACTTTTTAAAATTTTTATGATTTTGAAAAGTCAGAACAGGGGAACCTGAATTCATTCTGACCTTGTCTCATAAAATTTATTATATCTCATGATTTACAAATCCATTTCTTACACCGTTTCTTCTATAAGAAACTAGACTCAATAAAATTTAATTCCATATTTTTTTCATCTTCTAATTGACTTCCACAATTTATGGTGATTTTTCAAAGTTAGTCTACTGCTGCTGTCCAAAACTGTTTTAGTGCAAGCTGTTTATTACCATTTTTTCCCCTAAGCTTTTAATAAATAATAATTTCGTCCCTACTCAATTAGCCTCTCAATTGAGCTGATTTTTCTCAATTAACACTTTATTCTATCACTTTAAACTACTTTATAACCTTTGGGAATCAGAATTTCAGCACTAGGCTTTAATTCCAAACATTTTCACAATTAGGTCCTAAAAATCAATTTCTATTGAAATTACCTAATAAAATCATCTGATAAACAAATTAAAGCTTCAATTTCATGCTATTTCATCATAAACTTACAGCACTCAACCATGATGACTATCAATTTCATCCATGAAATCAAAAACTAAAGAATTTAATAGTAGGACCTAGTTGTAAAAGTCTTAGAACCACAAAAATTACAAGAAATAGGCAAGGATTAACTCACTTGGTGAAACAACTCACTTGGTGAAACAATTATGGAATACAAGCTTAAAGAACCCCTCCTATGGCGTTTTGGCAGATGAGGATGAAGAAAAATGAAGAGAAATCTAGATATTTCCTATTTAGTACTATCTTTATTTAGTTAATTATGCAATTTTCTAATTTTGCCTTTAAATCATCAATTTTCCTCTGATTTGATGCCCTTTCTGTCCAACCAAAATAAATTTGGAGTCTAATTACCTTTTAAATCCTTTCTCATTAGACACTTAAGCTATTTAATCATTCTAGCAACTTTCACACATTTTCCAATTTAGTCCTTTTCATTAAATTGACTACCCAAACATTAAAATTTTCTAACAAAATTTTAATACCACATCACAAACATTTCATAAATATTTATAAAAATATTTTCGACTCGATTTTATGAGATCGAGACCTCGATACCTTGTTTTTACCTAATTTATTCAATAATTTCTTTTTCTAACTAACCACTAAATATGTAAAAAATTTCTATCGATATTTTCATACGATTTTCCTATTATATTAATATTCATGCAATAATTTTTAAAATAATTTCTCTTTAAATAAGGTTTGTGGCTATGAAACCACTGTTCAATAACCTTGAATTTAGGCCATTACAAGATCCATACTTATTCCAAAATTTCACGGATCAAATGATCATGAGATGTTTGGCTGAAAATAAGGTACAAGAAATCTTATATCATTGCCACACAGCTCCAAGTGGAGGACACTTTGGAGGATCATGCACTTCATCTAAAGTATTATAAGTCGAGCTCTTTTCACCAACTCTATTCAAAGATGTGTATGCTTACCTAAAGAGTTATGATTGATGCCAAAGGGTTGGAAACATAACCAACATAAATGAGATGCCCTGAACAAACATTATTGAAGTAGAATTATTCGATGTTTAGGGTAATGACTTTCTTGGTCTTTTCCCTTATTCTTTTGGTCACAAATACATATTAGTAGCAGTATACTACATATCTAAGTGGGCTGAAGTTGAGGAGTGTCTGACGAACGATGCCAGGGTAGTGATGAAGTTTTTGCAGAAACATGTGTTCAGGAGGTTTGGAACTCTTATCATTAGTGATGAGGGGTCCCATTTTGTGAACAAATGGTTGAAATGGTTTCTTGATAGACATGGAGTGAAGCACAACGTTGCCACAACTTACCTTCCACAAACAAAAGGGTAAGCTTAATTGGCAAATAAGGAGATAAAAGGTATACTCGAGAAGGTAGCTTTTCCAAACCAATGAGATTGGTCTAAGAGGCAAGATGATGCTTTATGGGCCTACAAGACAACATACAAAACACCTTTAGGGATGTCTCCCTATTGGCTGGTATTTGAGAAAGCTTGTCATTTTGTAACACCCCTAATCTGTATCCGTCACCGGACTAGGGGTTAAGAGGCATTGCCAAACATATCAGAACAATTCGCATTCATTTCATAATCAACATAGCATCAAATTCAAACATCACTATGGAGTCCCTTACGTAGGTCAATGAGACCTTAAACATGCTTTAGAAAGGGGACGGGACTAAATCGAGATCATACAAAATTTTCAAAACTTAAACATTTTTCAAAGTTGTAAAGGTCACACGCCCGTGTGAGCAGGCCGTGTGCATCCCACGGCATTAGAAATGCCCGTGTGTGTTGGCCATGGCAAAATAGGGCATACATACTGACTTGTCCACACGGCCAAAAGGCATGCCCGTGTGCCAGGCTGTGTGAAAATTAGGGAGGCTACTGACTTGGAACACACGGCCAGTCACACGCTCATGTGTGTAGCTCGTGTTTGAAACTGACTTGGCCATACGGCCAAGTACACGCTTGTGTGTGCATCCGTGTGGTCCGCCCAGGCTCATTTCGATATGGCCCTCAAGCAACACGGCTGAGACACAACTTGTGTCCCTGCCCGTGTGGGCAAAAATAGACCATTTATAAGGCCAAAATGCCACCCCTTAAGGGTCTTCCCTACAAGCATCAAAACCAATACATTTTGTACCAAATTTTCAACCAATTCACAACCAAAACATAAAACATTCATGCCATATCATTATCAACAAATTTCATGCTTGTAATCCTTACCAAGTCATACCAAGTCATAAGCCAAACTTATACCAAACCATATGATTTATGATCTTACCAATTTCTCAATTAAGCAATACCAAAACTTTCCAAATTGACCAATTCATTAGGCCAAACATATACATCAAAATTTTCCATTTTTGCATCACACGTCATATACCAAAATCAAACCATAAGTTCAACCAAAATCAAGCCATATCACATGGCTAAATAAACACTTCACAAAACATATTCAAATACCTCTAGCCTACACATGCCATACTTCAAAATTTACATTTTCAAAAGTACCAAAATAGAGTTTGATAGTGTGGTGATGATCCTCGACGATCCCTGAGCTCCTGATAGCTACGATATCTATAAAACAATTGAAAACACACACAAAGTAAGCTTTTAAAAGCTTAGTAAGCCATATACAAATAAACTTAACACAAAACATCTATCTAGATAAATTCATTCATATAACACAAGGAAAAATACATTCACATAGCCATATGTCTCTTATAGTTCATTTGATCATGATTCACACACACACACATATATATATATCATATCTCATTCTCATAGCAACTCATACTTATATCATATGTTCACAAAGGTACATGTACTTACCTTTCATTCTCAAACATGGTATGCAATTCAAACGTACCTGATTTAGATACACATTTCATATATTCATTCTTTTCTCAGATTGCCCATTGAACCGTTCGAAATCAATAAGGATACTCGGATAGCTCGGAAAGCTCATACAATGCCAACGTCCCAGACGTGGTCTTACATGTAATCAAATATCAATGCCATTATCCCAGATAGGGTCTTACAAATAATCAAATACGATACTAATGTCCCAAACATGGTCTTACACGTAAATCATAAGTTGATGCCAGCGTCCCACACATGGTCTTACACGAAAACACATATCAGATCCTATGTCATGACATATGTATCCTAACTATTCTTACGGTTCATACAGGGCTTTCCAAACGTTGTTACATTGTCGAAACTTTCTCGGATTTCATATACTCAGCTTTCATATCCATTCATCACAATTCAAATATCATATAAGCAATTAATAATTCAATTCAAATACATTTATTTGTATATAGGCTTACCTCGTAAGGATTCGAACGATTGGAATCGACTACTCGACGATTTTTTACTTTCCCAGGTCTAATTCCGTTTACTTTGGTTCTTGATCTATATAAATTCAAATTTGTCTTATTCAATTCCACATTCATTCAAATCAATCCAAAAAATATAATTAGGGAATTTTACAAATTAACCCTCACATTTACACATTTTGACATTTTAGTCCCTAGTTTATAAAATCACAAAATACAAAAAATTTTCTTATACCCATGCTTAGCCAAATTTTCATAGTGTTCATATAAGTCCACATATTTCATTTTTTCACATTTTAATCCCTTAAAATATCATTTTTACAATTTAGCCCAAATTACTCAAATTTATCAAAAATTCAAAGACAAAACATGTTAACCCAACATCAAGCTTCCATATACTATCATCAAACTTCATAAAACTCATAATATCAACAATGGCACAACTGAAAATCATCATCAAATTCAGATATTGAGGCATTGGCTTGATAAAACACAAAGCAACGATCTAAAAAATGTAGAAATTATCGAAAACGAATCAAAAACCATACCTTAATCACCAATATCAATAGTCGAACCCTAAAAGCTCTTGTTCTTTCTTTTTCTTTTTGATTTTCAGAAAGGATGAATGAAAATGGCCTAATTTCATGCTTTTGTTTTACTTTAATTAATAATTATTAACTAAATGCCAATTTTTCCCTTAATGAAAACATTATCAAAACATTAACATTAGGCCATTTATGTCCATTAACCTTTTCAATGGGTTAATAACAAGATAAGGACATTTGCTTTAGAAAGCCACAACCAATAAGCACTTAATCAAATAGAATGCCACTTTTACATTTTCTGCGATTAGGTTCTTTTATCAAATTGAGCACACAAATGATCAAATTTTCATATGGAATTTTCACAAATACTAATTCACTTATCTTAAGCACTGAAAATAATATTAAAATATTTTTCTAACTCAGATTTGTGGTCCCGAAACCACTCTAAACTAGGCTGTTACAACTCTCCCCCCTTAGGGATTTTTATCCCCGAAAATCTTACCGTTAAACAGATTTAGATATTACTGTCTCATAGCATCTTCGGGCTCCCACGTAGCCTTTTCAACACCATGTCAATGCCTCATCACTTTAACTAATGAAATTCTCTTATTTATCAAATCTTTAACATCGTGAGCCAAAATACGGATCGATTCTTCATCGTAGTCATATCGGACTGAATTTTAATCTCTGACGGAGAAATCACATGCGAGGGATCAGATCTGTATCGTCAAAGCATCGATACGTGAAACACATTATGAATCTTTTCTAATTCTGGGGGCAACAAAAATCTATATGCAACAGGTCTGATACGCTCAATAATCTCATACAGCCTGATAAACCTCGGAATCAATTTGCCTTTTCTGCTAAATCGGAGTACTTTCTTCCACGGAGATACTTTCAAAAACACTTTGTCATTAATCTCAAATTCAATATCTTTTCGTTTCAAATCCGCGTAAGTTTTCTGTCGATCAGAAGCTGTTTTCAAACTTTCTCGGATCACTTTTATTTTCTGTTCAGTCTCTTTTATCAATCAACCCCTTGAATATTACTCTCGCTAAGCTCAGTCTAATACAAAAGTGTAAGGCATTTTCTACCATATAAGACTTCGTACGGTGCCATTTTAATGCTCGATTGAAAACTATTATTATGCACAAATTCAATCAATGGCAAATACTGTTCCCACGTACCTTCAAACTCAAGAATGGAACATCTTAACATATCCTCAAGTATCTGAATAATCCGTTCGGATTGACCATCTGTATGACGGTGAAAAGCAATACTGAAATGTATTTTCGTACCTAATGCCTCTTGTAGTTTCTTCCAAAACCGTGAAGTGAATCTCGGATCTCTATTTGACATAATAGATAATGGCACACCGTACAATCTCATAATATCAGAAATTTATAACTCAACTAATTGATCAAGCGAGTAATCAGATCGTATTGGAATAAAATGAGCTGATTTCGTCAATCGGTCAACCACAACCCAAATAACATCTTTCTTTTGCGGAGATAGGGGTAAACTCAGAATAAAATCTATCGTCACTCTATCTTATTTCGATTTCGGAATCATAATCGGTTATAACAAACCCAGTGGCACTTGATGTTTAGCTTTAACTTGCTAACAGATCAAACATTTTGAAACAAAATCGGAGATATCTCTTTTCATTTCAGACCACCAGTAATGCTGTGCCAAATCATTATACATTTTCGTACTACCTGGATGCACAGATAAACGACTGTTGTGGGCTTCGTTCAAAATCATCTGAATCAACTTTGGATTTCTCAAAACACAAATCTGATCTTGGAATCCCAAACAATCATCATTACTAACTTTAAATTCAGAATCAGAATTCAAATCACACCAAGCTCGTTTTGTTATAATCTTATTATCACTCTTTTGAGCATCAATAATCTGTTGTAAAAATAACGATCTCACTTTCAATTCGGCTAAGATCAAACCATCATTAGATATAACTAAATGAGTATTCATCGCACGTAATGCAACCAGTGACTTTCGACTCAAAGCATCAGCAACAATATTTGCTTTTTCCGGATGATAATCAATAACAAGCTCGTAGTCTTTTAATAGTTCTAGCTATCTTCTTTGTCGCGGATTTTAAATCTTTCTGAGTCATCAGATATTTCAAACTCTTATAATCTAAAATACATGACATTTCTCACCAAACAGATAGTGGAGCCAGATCTTCAAAGCAAACACAATAGCCGCTAATTCAAGATCGTTCGTCGGATAGTTTTTTTCGTCTAGCTTTAACTGTCTCAATGCATAAGCTATAAATTTTCCTTCTTGCATCAAAACGCAACCTAGATCGTTCAACGAAGCATCACTGTAGATCATAAATTCTTTACCCGATTCTGGTTGTACTAACACTGGAGCTTCAGTGAATAGGATTTTCGACTGATTAAAGATTTTCTGACACTTTTCAGACCAATCAAATTTCACATCTTTCTGAAGCAGTTTCATCAACGGAGTCGCAATCATTGAAAATCCTTTTACAAATCGTCTATAATAACCGGTAAGTCCTAGAAAACTGCAGACTTCAGAAACATTTCTCGAAGGCTTCCAATCTAGAATAGCTAAAATCTTGCTCGGATCAACTCGAATACCTGATGCTAACACAATATGTCCCAGAAATCCAACTTCGAGTAACCAGAACTCACATTTACTAAACTTCATATACAACTGCTTATCACGCAAAGTCTATAACACTATTTTCAGATGTTTTGCATGCTTAGTTTCATCACGCAAATAAATCAAAATGTCATCAATGAATACTACGACAAATTGATCTAAATATGGTCTGAAAATTTTGTTCATCAAATCCATAAAGATAGCAGGTGCATTCATTAATCCGAAAGGCATAACTAAGAACTCAAAGTGCCCGTACCTTGTTCGAAAAGCAGTTTTTGAAATATCTGAATCTTTTACTCTCAACTGATAGTAACCCGATCTGAGGTCTATCTTTGAAAATACTGTTGCTCCTTTCAACTGATCAAACAAATTGCCAATTTTGGGCAGAGGATATTTGTTCTTGATAGTCACTTTGTTCAACTGACGATAATCAATGCACATTCTTGTCGTACCATCTTTCTTTTTCACAAACAGAACAGGAGCACCCAAGGTGAGAAAATCGGTCGTGCAAATCCTCTATTGATCAACTCTTGCAACTGAGACTTTAATTCTTTAAACTTAGTCGGAGCCATTCTATATGGAGTAATTGAAATTGGAGTAGTTCCCGGTACTAATATAATGCCAAATTCTACTTCTCTAATCGGAGGTAATCCCAGAAGTTCTTCAGGAAACACATCAGGGAATTCACAGACAATATGTAACACCCCAAACCTGGCCTGGAAGTTTGGCTCGAATCTCGCGTGTCACATTGAAGTGTTTTTTGAAAACCATGTTTCCATTAAAAACCCTTCTTAATAATTAAAAACTTATACCCTTTTTAAACCCTGTTAGAAAACCTCAGCTGAATAACATTCTTAACAACTTTGTAAAAATTTTGGTAGTTGCAGAAGCTTAATTTAAAAACAATTGCGGATACGTGATGTTTTGAAAAACAGTAGTTGCTTTGGAAAACCGTGTTTTAATACTAGCAATTATAGGACAATAAATAAAATTCCAAATTTGAAATCCAAAAAATTACAACGGCTTTACTACAACCCACATAAAAATATTTAAAAGCAATAATCAAAACTGTAACATAAACAATGTGTGTGGCTTCCTCCGAGCCCCTTGCAGCTCCGATCCATCTAAGGCTAGAAATTACCTGAAAGGTTAAAAAACGGGGTGAGTTTACGAAAACTCAGTGTGAAATCCCCTACTATATAAAAGGAATAGTCAGTCATATAAAAGAATTAAAAGTTGGCCCCAGCCCTACTTACAGTTTCAGTATCAATTAGGCCTTAGCCCATTATAACAGACAGTACCAGATGGGCCTTAGCCCATTATAGAATAAGAAACATTATCAGAACTAGAATCAAAATGAGAATCAGAATCAAAATCAGAATCAGGTGACAAAATTAAAATCAGAATCAGAATCAGAATTAGGTAACAGAATCAGAATCAGTATCAGGTAACAGAATCAGAATCAGAACCAGAATCAGAATTAAGTAACAGAATCAAAATCAGTATCAGGTAATAGAATCAGAATCAGAGTGTGAATGCAAACCCAACCCAATCCATCCGTATACACCCCCGTACCAACCTTACACCATGTGGGGAGACAACTCGACCCACCCATCCACTACACACCACAGAATTTGCAGCAAGGCTGCCAGATATTGTGATGAAGTCACTAGATACAGATATTGTGGCTAGGCCACCAGAATAGATATATATATATATGGCGAAGCCACCAGATTACAGCGAGGCTGCCAGATATTGTGACGAAGTCACCAGAACAGATATATGTGGCGAGGCCACCAGATTGCAGCAAGGCTGCCAGAACGCTTCCTCCATCAATATAACTCGTATCCCATGCAACAGATATACATGTCATGGCATACAACATACAGAATCAGAATATCATGCCCATATTTGAATCAAACAGTCACAGTCAAGTCATTCATATCACCAATATATTTTCACAATCAAATTCGTCAACCACAGTCAGTCACTTGGCCACAAGGGCAAAACAATCATTTAACACCCTAGGGGTAAAATGGTAATTTTATAAATCGAGGGTAAAACGATAATTCTATAAATCGAGGGTAAAACAGTAATTTTGTAAATCGAGGGTAAAACGATAATTCTATAAATCAAGGGTAAAATAGTAATTCTGTAAATCGAGGGTAAAATGGTAATTTTGTAAATTGAGGGTAAAACGGTAATTCTATAAATCGAGGGTAAAACGGTAATTTTGTAAATCGAGGGTAAAAAAGTAATTCTGTAAATCGAGGGTAAAATAGTAATTCTGTAAATCAAGGGTAAAACGATAATTTTACAAACCAGGGGTATTTTGATAATTTGGTAAACTAAAGTATTTTAAACAAGGATAACAATACGAATGGACCTAAAACCCATTCTCGGCCCAAATGGGTCCACACGCTCGTGTGGCCCTTTTAGCCCAAATCTAGCCACAGATATGAGATTCACCTAGCCTAGTCCAATATTTACTACACAATCAAACAACTTATCCAATTGGGCCCGTAGGCCCATTGGGCCCATATGGCCCCTTTCGGCCCATCATGGCCCGAAGTAGCCATCCTACAGCTAGAGTCGTGAGAAATACACACCTGATAGGAGACTGGAGTTAATCCGCGCTCCGAGCACTCTTAGCTGACGCCCAACCCAAACGAGCATGCCATAAAGCGAAAGGGATCAGCTAAGAAAGGTACCTTTACTCTCCTCATGGTTCTCTCTATTTAAAGCCAGCTTCGCATCCACTCTTATGTTAGCTTCCTGATGTGGGATCCCTCCATCATTAGAGTTTAAATTCAACACCAACTCTTGCCGCCCCCTGTTAGTAAAATAAATGCTCTTTGATTGCCATGAGTTTCGAACCTTAGACCTCCTTTCCAGCTCTATGACGCAACCTTCCTGCCTTTTATGTGGCCCTACTTTGCCACTAGACCACAAGGCTTTTTGTGGCACAACTTCCCCAACAATATTCTTAAGGCCTACCTACTACACCCAGGGTTTGATTCACCTTAAACCAAATTTTTTGCTAGAGTCCAGATTTGAACCCAGGACTTCTCCAACACTTCTCAGCACACTTAACCACTAAAACAAGCCTTCATTAATGAAATTTACACGCACAACAAAATATTATAAGCCACCTTCAACTGCTCCCATGCTCAAGGCCCAAAACTTCTAGGCCCAAATTCAGGGTGTTACACAATAGGCACTGATTCAACTTTCTTTTCTATTACTTTCGAATTGATCACATAGGCAAAGTAAGCTTCACAACCCTTTTTCACATAAATCAAAGCTTTTATTGAAGATATCACAGCCAGTAGTCACTAGATTCAATTCAGACTATCTCATCATTCTAGCATCTCAAATCAATAGTCTTCCATTTGCAGTTCATAATAGCATCATATAAAGTTAACTAATCTATACCCAAAATTATATCAAACTCATCAAAAAGTAATAACATTAGATTAGCCGGAAAACAAATGTCTCGAAACATTAACGGACAATTCTTGCAGACTTTATCAACCAAAGCACATCTGCCTAAGGGGTTCAATACTCTAATTACAAATTCAGTATACTCTACAGGCAAAGTCTTACTGTTCACTAAGTTCATGCATATATAAGAATGTTTTGATCCAGGATATATCAATGCAACCATAGAAGTATCATAAAGAGTAAATGTACCCGTTATAACATCTGGAGATAAAGCTTCCTCACGAGCACGAATGGCATAAGATCTAGCAAGTGCACGAGCCTCAGATTGAACAACGGTGTCTTTAGTCCCTCTTTGACTACCACTCAAATTTCTTGTATTTCTAGGAGGTCTACCTCTAGCTGAAGTGTTACTCAGTCTCAGATTTTGCACAATCTCTTGCTCAACAAACTCGGGACAGTCACGGATAAAATGATCAAAAGATCCACATTTGAAACAAGCCCGATCATACAGTCTACAATAGCCGGGATGTCTTTTATCACAATATTTACACTCAGGTCGATTGGATCAGACATTTCCAGCACTAGTAATAAAAGCAGCTGAAACTCTGAAGCTCGAATGAAATCTTGCACGATCTCTACTCGAATGTCCCACATTAGCCTTTGAATGACTATAATCGTCTCGGAACTTCTTTGACATAGACTGAAATGATTGATTTGCTGATCTCTTTCTCACATCTCTAGCTTCTAAATTAGCTTTTATTTTCTTTTTCTCGAGCTCTTCAGCTTTACACGCTCATTCAACAAGCACTACAAATTCTTTTATTTCTAAAATCCTGACTAACAAATGGATATCTTCATTTATGCCATCCTTGAATCTTTTGCACATAATAGCTTCAGTCGAAACACATTCTCATGCATACTCACTCAATCTCACAAATTCTCGCTCGTATTCTGTAACAGACATATGACCTTGTTTCAACTCAAGAAACTTTTTGCGTTTCTAATCAATGAAACTCTGACTGTTATATTTCTTCCAGATTGCTACTTGAAAGAAATCCCAGGTGACTTGTTCCCTTAGAACCACAGATATCAGTGTCTTCCACCAATGATACACCGTATCTCTCAGAAGTGACACAACATATTTAAGGCATTCGTCCAAAGTCAATGACAATTCATCGAACACTCGTATTGTATTCTTTAACCAGAACTCGGTTCTTTTAGCATCATCATTAGTAGTAGGACAGAATTCTTCGGCCCCATATTTTCTAATTTTGTCAACTGGAGGCTTATTCAACTAGATCGGATTAGCTTGTGGCATGACAGGGACTTGTGGAGGATTAGACGGGGGTGAAGGTTGCGGTACAATCGGATTAGTACGGATATATTGGGTGAACCAATCATTCATCATTTACTAAAAGGCTTGCTTAGCCTCTCCATCATGACTACTAGTAGCAGGTCTAGAGTCGAATGGTGCTGTCCCTTGCACGGGAGCAAGCGCATTACTCTCAACATCGTCAGCTACGGCTCGTTTGGGATCCACTTACTATATAAAAACACATTTTCATTGTCAGGATTCATCACACTATTGCAGATCATAAATATGGCATGTATAGCTAGACTCACATACGCTACGTTAGTCCTAGAATCGACTAAACCATAGCTTTGATACCAACCAAATGTAACACCCCGAACCCGTATCCGTCGTTAGACTAGGGTTAAGAGGCATTACCGGACATATCGGAACAATTCGCATTCATTACATAATCAACATAGCATCAAAGTCAAATATCATTATAGAGTCCCTTACGTAGGTCAACGAGACCTTAAACATGCTTTAGAAAAGGGTCGGGACTAAACCAAGCTTATACAAAATTTTTCAAAACTTAAATTTTTTCAAAGTTGTAAAGGTCATGTAAAGGTCACACGCTCGTGTGAGCAGGCCGTGTGCCTCCCACGGCATTAGGCACGCCCGTGTGTCTAGGCCATGGCAAAATAGGGCATACATACATACTAACTTTTCCACACAGTCACAAGACACGCCCGTGTGCCAGGCTGTGTGAAAATTAGGGAGGCTACTGATTTGGATCACAAGGCCAGTCACACGCTCGTATGTCTAGCCCGTGTTTGAAACTAACTTGGCCACATGGCCTAGCACAATCCCATGTGTGCATCCGTGTGGTTTGCCCAGGCTCATTTCAAAATGGCCCTCGAGCAACACGGCTGAGACACACGCCCGTGTCCCTGTCCGTGTGGTCAAAAATAGGCCATTTATAAGGCCAAAATGCCATCCCTTAAGGGTCCTCCCTACAAACATCAAAACCAAAACATTTTGTACCAAATTTTCAACCTATTCACAACCAAAACATAAAACATTCATGCCATATCATTATCAACAAATTTCATGCTTGTACTCCTTACCAAATCATGCCAAATCATAAGCCAAACTCATACCAAAACATATGATTTATGATCTTACCAATTTCTCAATTAAACAATACCAAAACTTACCAAATTGACCAATTCATTAGGCCAAAAAAATACATCAAAATTTTCCATTTTTGCATCACACATCATATACCAAAATCAAACCATAAGTTCAACCATAATCAAGCCATATCACATGGCTAAATATACACTTCACAAAACATATTCAAATACCTCTAGCTTATACATGCCATACTTCAATATTTACACTTTCAAAATGTTCTAAAATAGAGTTTGATAGTATGATGATGATCTTGGATGATCCCCGAGCTCCCGAAAGCTACTATATATATAAAACAATTGAAAGCACACATAAAGTAAGCTTTCAAAAGCTTAGTACGCCATATACAAATAAACTTAACACATAACATAAATCTAGATCAATTCATTCATTTAACACAAGGCAAAATACATTCACATAGCCATATGTCTCTTATAGTTCATTTGATCATGATTCAGACATAAATATATAAATATCATAACTCATTCTCATAGCAACTCATACTTATATCATATGTTCACAAAGGTACATTAACTTACCTTTCATTCTCAAACATGGTATGCAATTCAAACATACTTGATTTGGATACACATTTCATATATTCATTCTTTTCTCGGATTGCCCGTTGATCCGTTCAGAATCAATAAGGATACTCGGATAGCTCGAAAAGCTTGTACAATGCCAACGTTCAGATGTGGTCTTACATGTAATTTAATATCGATGTCACTGTCCCAAATAGGGTCTTACACGAAATAAAATATGATGTCAATGTCCCGGACATGGTATTACACGTAAATCATAAGTCGATACCAACGTCCTAGACGTGGCCTTACACGAAAACACATATCGGATCCTATGTCATGACATAAGTATCCTAATTATTCCTATGGTTCGTACGGGGCTTTCGGATGTCGTTACATTGTCGAAACTTTCTCGAATTTCATATACTCAACTTTCATATCCATTCATCACAATTCAAATATCATATAAGCAATTGATAATTCAATTCAAACACATTTATTTGTATATAGATTTACCTCGTAAGGATTTCAACGAACGGAATCGACTACTCGACGATTTTCGACTTTTCTCAGTCTAATTCCGTTTTCTTTGGTTCTTGATCTATATAAATTCAAATTTGACATATTCAATTCCACATTCATTCAAATCAATCCAAAAACATATAATTAGGGCATTTTACAAATTAGTCCTCATATTTACACATTTTGACATTTTAGTCCCTAATTTATAAAATCACAAAATACACAAAATTTCCTTATACCCATGCTTAGCCGAATTTTCATAGTGTTCATATAAGTCCACATTTTCATTTATTTTACATTTTAGTCCTTCAAAATCTCATTTTTACAATTTAGCCCAAATTACTCAAATTCATCAAAAATTCAAAGACAAAACATGTTAACCCAACATCAAGCTTCCATATACTATCATTAAACTTCATAAAACTCATAATATCAACAATAGCACAACCCAAAATCATTATCAAATTTAGAAGTTGAGGCATGGGCTTGATAAAACACAAAGCAACGATCTCAAAAACGTAGAAATTATCGAAACGGATCAAAAACCATACCTTAATCACCAATATCAATAGTCGAACCCTAAAAGCTCTTGTTCTTTCTTTTTCTTTTTGATTTTCGGCCAGCATGGATGAAAATGGCCTAATTTCATGCTTTTGTTTTACTTTAATTAATAATTATTAACTAAATACCAATTTTTCCCTTAATGAAAACATTATCAAAACATTAACATTAGGCCCTTTATGTCCATTAACCTTTTTAATGGGTTAATAACAAGATAATGACCTTTTCTTTAGAAAGCCACAACCAATAAGTACTTAATCAAATAGAATGCCACTTTTACATTTTTTACAATTAGGTCATTTTATCAAATTGATCACACAAACGATCAAATTTTCATACAAAATTTTCACAAATACTAATTCACATCTATTAAGCACTAAAAATAATATTAAAATATTTTTCTGACTCGAATTTGTGGTCCCAAAACCACTATTCTGACTAGGGTCTAAATCGGGCTGTTACAGATTTACCCTTGGAGTTAGAACATAAAGCTTACTGGGCTTTCCAGTAGCTCAACTTGGATCTTAAGCTTGCTAAAGAGTAACGGATGCTTCAACTTAATGAGTTAGAAGAGTTCCAAATGTTCTTATATGAAAATGTCAAATTTTTCAAGGAGAGATTGAAAAGATGGCATGAAAAACACATCTGAGTTCGTGAATTTGAGGTAGATCAGCAAGTCTTGTTGTTTAATTATTGATTAAGGTTCTTTCTAGGTAAGTTAAAATCATGTTGGTTCTGTCCATTCACTATTCATCAAGTTTTCCCATACAGGGTTGTTGAATTTCACAGTAAGAATGTTAATTTCAAAGTTAACACTTAAGGCTTGAAACATTAATAGGGGGATAAAATTGAGTAGGATAAAACCTCGCTCATTGTATCAGATTCCTAAATTTTTTTCATTCTTCTTTTCAAATAAATAACTTAGGCTATATTTTCTGGACTAATATGTTAAAATAAATTTTTTCTAGGAGATTGAAACTTAAGTAAAACCACTTGTGACCCCTCCAATCTTTCCTGGCAATTTAGTTTAACATAATCTTCCGAGAAAATATTTCCTAAGTGACAAAATAAATTTTTACTTTGTTGAATAAAAGGGTCAATTTTGATCCAAGTTTTAGATTTCTATTTAATTTTCAAATTATATTTAAGTTCAAGTCCTTAATTGAATTATTTTCAATAATTAGCTGTCTTTTTCTATAAATATTTTAAAATAGCTAAAATAAAGGTTTTTAATTTTAATTTTTAATAAATAGGATAATAACAACTAATATATTATTATATTTTATATAATATATATTAATTTTTATTAACGTTGTATAGGATTAGAATTTTTCATTATCTTATTATTATTTTACTTTAGAGTTTTTATTTTTAATAAATAAGATAATAACAAATAATATATTAATATATTTATATTATATATTAATTGTTATTTTCTTTATATAAGATTAGGAGTTATAATATATTTTAATATTGTTTTAACTAAGAGTTTGAGTCGAACACCCCCTTCCTTACACTTTAAATGCTACCTTCCCATACACCTTTGCCATCCATCACCATCCACCCTTCCTAGTGCCGTAACCCCAATTAGCAACCACTCGCACCAAGCACAACCAGTGCCTAGCACATAGCACCAGTCTTCCACCCTGCTTCCTCACGCACTACTGCTCCTTGCTTACTAGCTCGTGCGCTGTTGCTCTTTGCACACCAGCCCTCACGAGCCTCTACTCACTCACACCAGCTCGCGCGCACCTACTCTCTTTGCAACACGCAACCGCCAAAACCTTCAAGCACCTAATTGAACACCTTCTACCAACACTTAAGGTAGCATCAAATCTCCCAATTCAACACCTTTAACCCAACACAAATGCTTCACCCTCTCATTATTTTCTTAGTTTTTATCTAGTGAATTACAATGGTGGTATGAAATTTTCCCAAAAGTTTAATTTGTTTTAATTAATTAATTTTTCAATTTATTGAATTGTTAATTTTTTATTTCTAATTAAATTTGGGGAAATTGTTTCCGTCTTGTGTGATATTCAGGTTGAATCATGCCTCCC
Organism: Gossypium hirsutum; assembly: GCF_007990345.1. Classification (NCBI taxonomy): domain Eukaryota; kingdom Viridiplantae; phylum Streptophyta; class Magnoliopsida; order Malvales; family Malvaceae; genus Gossypium; species Gossypium hirsutum. The sequence continues at coordinate 101,422,579 of NC_053424.1, read as the reverse complement.
AAAAACCTCGTGCCTCTATCCAAGTTGAAGAATCACAAAGCAAGATATGAAAACATCTTCAAAATGAACAAATGCTTCCAAAGAAAAGTTTTACATTGAAAGAAAGTAACCATACTAATTTCATGGCAAGCATTCAACAAGTTGCTGAAGCTTGAAATTGTGGAGTGCTTTGTGAGAAAAAACCTAGTGCGAATGAAGAGTTAGTCCAGGAATTTTATGCAAATTTGACCTCAAGTGAATTAATAGAAGTCTCTGTCCAAGGAATCAAAGTACCAATAAACTCATATACTAGTAATGAATTTTATGATTTACTTGATTTCGAAAAACTTACAATTCCGGATTCTAAATGGATTGTGTCAAAGCATGAGACTCACACTTGTCGTAGAGAATATTTGACACCATTAGCGAAGGTATGTTTTATATTATTTGGTTCAATCTGATGCTTATCTCATATGGAACTATGATTTCAGTAGAATGAATGGTCCTGTTATACTCAATTATGATAGCAAAGACCATTGATGTGGAAAATATCATTCTAAGATAAATTCGAAATTGTGCCGCTAGGCGTTTCGGTCCAACCTACTTTCTCTTTACGATCATAGTTTTGTTCTTGAAAGTTAAAATTCTTGAAAATGTAATGAAGACAGGGTATAGCCAAGGCACAATCACAGATTAGTACCTTTTCCGTGTAGCAGGAAATTCTATTCTTCAACAACAAGCTGAATCAAACAATGAACCTAAAAAAGAAGTTCCTATAGAGATAGAACCAATGTAGCTAGTTGAAATCCCTAATTTGGCAGAGCCAACTAAACCAATTTTCGAACCTGACATGGCTACCCTAACGTTCAGAACTCGTTCACCTCACCCAAATCTTCAAGATGAATTGTCAAAGTTGATGGACATAATACAACATATGCAGTGCAGCAACAAGCTTATTGGAGATACTAAAAAATACAGGATAACTCAATTAGAGGCGCTTTTACTAAAATATTTCATGACTCGTTTATTTTTGTGCCTTGTAACACCCCTTACCCGTCATGGTCACTAGACCCGAGTAATAAGATGCTATGACATAATTAAACAATTCAATAAATGACTTAATGAAAATTGAATTATTTCTCAATAAATTATGGATATAGAGAAATATATTAAATAATTAGAATTATACAATGACCAAATTACAAAATACAAGCATATAGTAACATTGGATTGTAAAATTTTGAAGTTAAAAGCCAATAATAGAATTTCACAGATGGTATCGATATCAAATCAGTACCTTCTGAAAATCGATACCAAAATTAATTATGTTTACTTAAAAATCACTGGCACTGATATTTATTTTATGGTATCAATATTTTATGAAAAAGTATCAAAACTTAAATAAAAATCAATACCATTTTGGCATTTTGCTTGTTTTAAAACTATTCATAAGGTCATGTATCAATTCTAGATGCAAAAGTATCGATACTTGAGTTCAGAAATGGTAAAAACTTATACTTAAAAGTTCCACTTATGCTCAAAATTTACCTAAGCATAATAAAGGCATGTAACTCAACATCCAAGCATTCCATTCATTTAAAACTCAATTCAATACATCAGTATCTAAGCCAAATACATATGTTTAAGTTCAACCCACCTAAACAATCAAATGTTAAGGTACTTCAACATGAATAACTAAGCTTCCAATTTCATTTGTAAACATACACCAAGGCATTATCATCCATTGCACATCTATCATCCATCATTCTCATAACTATGCATTAACCAAAAGCCCACCTAGCATATTAACTTTTCAACCATTTGATCAATATACACATAATCAAACTATTTAACAAGACATATTCAATATGACCAATCCTACCAACCACACACATACATATATGCAATATTTATAAAATAGAAACCCAAATACTAACAAGATACAAAATGACCATTAAAATACAAAACTAACTTAAAAGACTTCCTAGGTACATGCCAAAATAAAAATAAGAACATCACCAACACTTGAGTTCGAGATGGTCATTGGATGCTGAGTAGATATCAAACCGATAAGTACCTAACCTGCACACGGAAAACAAAATCGTACACTGAGTATAACTCAGTGTATTTCTATAATTAGAACATAAAAGTAAAATACAATGCAATTATATGCTCAAGTTAAAATAAATGATGTTATGCAATATTATCTCAATCATAGTTCAATCCATTTAATACTTAATTAAATATCATTCCTTAAATACATATTCATTCACTACTTTAGTTTCCAATTCACATTTCATTTTATATTTCACTTCATTCTATCACATTTGCTATTCAATATCATTGCCATTTTCAAATCATTACTATCTCAAGTCATTATCCCGAGTTTATCGTTTACTTCCCCTATTAACGTGACTCGAAATCAGACATGAGGATTCCAACCATCTCATTTTCATATCAAATCCAATATCCCATACAATATACAATATTTTATTTTACAACTATGCAATTTAATACCTTGTCACTAATAATCAATCAATTATCTCATTCAATTCAAATTCACATCTGATGAAATTGTTTCAAAGGAATAACTCACTTTATATATATACTTACCAAATAATGAAATGTATAAAAGCAGTGTTTTTAAATAGTTTAGATTATAGAAACACAAACCGTAAATTCCAAGTTATTCGTCGTCAACCTTGTCTTTTCCTTTCTTTCTCGAGGATTCCGAAACAACGTTAGTTATGGATTGAAATAATTAAAATAAATCAACAATACATAACCCAATTCACATTCAATTACAAAATTTATACTACTTTTGCATAAAGTTTGATTTAGTCCCTAAAATTGAGACTAACTTGACTTCCACATTTAACCTCAAATTTTTATACCAGTTTCACCCTAATCCAAATTTAGCTCCCTATTTCTCAACTCTACCCCATATTTGAAATTTTTATAATTTGGTCCCTATTGTACAAAATCATTAATTGACTTTGCAATAAAGTCCTTTATCAATTCCTAATATATAATCTATCAAAATAACACCTTAAACATCAAAAGTCCAACAATGGTAACATCCTAAATCTTTGATAGTATTTAAAATTACATAGGTCGGGTAGTTCTAGATATCGGGATTCCAAAAACATAAAATTACAAGAAATGGACTAAATTGACTACCAATTTAAGCTTAAAACCTTAAAGCTCCTATGGTCGTTCATGAGTTCTTCTCCCCTTTTAGCTTTTGAAAGTTTGCATGAAAAGAGGATGAAAGTTTCTCTTTCATTCTACTTCAATCATCTTTTCTTTCATTTTTGTTTTTATTATTTTAATAAAATTTTATTATAACACATAATAATGTTAATATAATATATAACTTATATAATATATATATGATGACCGTCCACTACAATTTTAAAACAAACTTATATTTGCCTTTCAAGTCCCATAGCTATATTTTTGCTTATAATTTAATAATAATCACATTTTAACCACTTAATCAATTTAGTCCCTATTCCTAATTAAAAGCTAATTCAACAAGAATTTCTAACCTAAATTCAATTCGCTTCTAAGATAACTCCTTATATATTTAATAAAAATATTTACGATTCTGATTTACGAAAACGGGGTTCCAAAACTACACTTTTCGACACCACTGATTTTCGGGTTGTTACATGCCTGAATTTCCAGATTTTATATTCAAACCATGGACTCCAATGTTGAAGAAGGAATGAGGCGATTCAAGCAAAAAAAAAAGGATGATGAAGCAAAAGATAGGTTAGATTTTGAGGGGTCTGCACATAAATAAAAAAGGGGGGGGATTTTGTCTTTGCTATATTTATTTTTCTTAGGATATTTTAAGTTTTTCATTCTTAGCTTTCCTTTAGGATATTTTTATTTCATGCAAAATAAAATAAGAGTTTGAAGTCATAAATAAAATTGAACAGTTTGCAAATAAGGAGTGTGGCAATAGTTATGTACATATCTAGGATTGGATCTAGGAAGAGCTTGGTATTTAAGCAGTCAAATTTAACTCACCTCCACTTTTTGGGATCCTACCTGGTTTTCAGTATCTATTCACTTCTATATTTTCATTCTCTCTATTGTTTTTAACAATGAGGACATTGTTCATCTTAAGTAGGGGGACCAAAAAATTGAATTATTTCTTCTTATTGAAATATGATTAAGTGATATTTTGCTCAAAAATTTGATTTTTTTTGTTAATTATGCTTAACTTTAGTATAAATAAAGCTTTATTATCTCAATAATTATTATGTTAGCTAAATTTTGACATAATTGGTAATCTTAATAAAGTATGTAAATAGAACCATGAAATTTTAACTCCTTAGAAAAGCTATGCATGCATGAATGTTTAAGTCTCTAGAATTGACTTAGTAATTTCTTGAGGCGAAATTATAGAAGGCATGAAATTTTGAAAATGATTTAGGCAAACTTTGTTTGGACCATTTGAGTCTTTCAAGCCAACCTTAATGAATATTTACCCCTTGAAAGCCTAACTTTGAGACTATATGGCCTGATTTTATTTTAACCTTACAATGATAAGCCATCTTTTCTCACATACTTATCTTTAAATTGTCCTAAACACTGGACTCAGTCTATCCAGAATATTCTTCAAAAATAAGTTTGGGGGAGTTGAGAAGAAGTATCAGATGCTCAAAAAAAAGGTGTAGTACATATAGTAATATGCACTCGTGTTAAAGAGAGACAGAGAGAGAGAGAGAGAGAGAAGGAAAAGAATAGAGAATAAGTACTCAAGTTTGAAAAGAGTTGGGAATTTGGAGGTAATTTGTAATGCCCCCACGCCCGAGACCATCGCCGGAGTCGAGCTTGAGGGGTTACCGAACAATATTTATCAAATTAAGAACTTCAAATCATTTATTTCTACATTCACAGCTTTCTAACCACCCGCGTCACAGTTACAAGAAAAATCATATCTCGAGTTACGAAACTCGAAATCTATATCCGTAAATTTTACATAAATCTAGACTCATATATCTATTTACTAATTTTTTTCTACAATTTTTGGTTGGGCCAATTAGTACAGTTTATTAGTTAAAGTCTCCCCTGTTTCAGGGTTCGACTGCTCTGACCTCTGTGTATTACAAATCAGATATTTCTCTATACAGAAATTAAATGACTATGAGGTTTGTTTCTCTTAAAACTAGACTCAATAAAGAACCTGTACATATAAAGAAAAACTTCTAATTATTTTTGTAAAATATTTAATGAATTTTTAAAGTCATAACAAGGGATCAAGAAATCACTCTGGCCCTATTTCACAAACGTTTAAATATCTCATAAAATATAATTTATATGCCTGTTTTGTTCAATCCACATGAAAATAGACTCATTAAGCTTCAATTTCATAACTTACTCATCAATTAGTTCCATGTATACTATTTTTAGTGATTTTTCAAATTCATGTCATTGCTGCAGCAATATTCTGTTTTAAGGCAAGTTTCATCTTTCCATGAATTTTTATGAACTAGATAACCTATTAAACTTCCATAATATCAAACATGATCTAAATTAGCCATCACCATGACTTATCAATATCAAACATTTTCTCAACCAAACATGGCCATATCATAAAATTATTTACACAAAATAGGTATATTGCTATACATGCCATACTTAAGTTTTACAAGCCATTTACCTAGATGAAAGTCCTTTGGATAGTGTGATCGAACCTTCGACCCATCCCGATTCCCGAGCTGGCTTGTTCAAAACTACAGTAAATAAAGAAGAGGGAGTAAGCATAAATGCTTAGTAAGTTCATATGTAAATAACAAGTAACATAACAATACAAATATAACAAACAACTTTAGCATGGTATCACCAAAGCATATGTCATATTTCTAAACATCATTCATCATCTTACCACCTTATCGTTGTTGTATCTATTTTCAACCCGAGGGTTAAGAACATACCTGTCCAAAGTGTCCATTTCACAACACTTACCAAAACGTCACTTGCATCTGAAGTGTTCTTCCATTTCACTAGAAATTTCACCCGTTGAACACATCGGAATACAACTCGGATACACGGACAATTTGCACATAAGTGCCTCATATGTAATCAAGAAATCATGTAACCCACCCCTAAGTGAACTCGGACTCAACTCAACGAGCTCGGGCATTCGCATCCATAAGTGAACTCGGACTCAACTCAACGAGTTCGGATGCCTAGTTACATTTCACGAACTCGGACTCAACTCAACGAGTTCGGACATTCGCATCCATAGGTGAACTCGGACTCAACTCAACAAGTTCGGATGCTCAACCATCCTAGTGACATGTCACTTGTATCCTAATCTATTCCTAAGGTTCAAACGGGCTTTTTCCCTCGATCTCACATTTGCCGTCTTCCATGGAATATCAGAACCGATACTCGGTAGCAATTCATATTTATCAAGTAGTAAACATGATTTGCATATTACTCAACATTAAACACAAAGCATAATATTTCACGATTAAAAATCATCGTATCATATAATTAACATCAATAACTTAAAAATAACAATTATGCTACATTATTTACACATGAACTTACCTTGGTACCAAAATATAAAGATTTTGCAATTTAGTCCACAATCTTTTCTTTTCCTCGATCACGACTTGAATCTCGTTTTTCTTGATCTATAATATCAAATTAATCTTATTTAATACATACATTCTTCAAAACAGCATTTAATACGAACTTTAAAAAATTACACTTTTGCCCCTAAACTTTTGCATAATTACACTTTTGCCCCTAGGCTCGGGAATTAAACTTTATTCCTTATTCTTATGTTTTATAACATGCTGATCATTTTTCCCTTCTATGGAAACATCAAATTCTCTCTCTAGCATATACTTGTGACTATTAGGTATTTTTGTTGATTAAGCCCTTTTTACTCGTTTTCACTCAAAACCGAGTAGCACAAGTTGTCTAACATAATTTAAAACCTAATATCCTATCATAAAACATAAAAATACACAAATTTCACCTATGGGTATTTTTCCAAATATAAACCCTAGGTTGAATTATTGCTAACATAAGCTTAATCGAGCTACCAAGATTCCAAAAACGTAAAGAACATTAAAAACGGGGCTTGGAATCACTTACTATGGAGCTTGAAAGCTTAAAACAAACCCTAGCTATGGAGAACCCTTGAAATTTCGGCCTAATGAAGAAGATGGACAAAAATTGGCTTTTAATTTTGTTTTTAATTCATTTTAATAACTAAATGACCAAAATACCCTTACTACTAAACTTTCCAAAAATTCCTTCCATGTCCTAATTTTGTCCATGAACTTAAAATTGGTCAAATTGCTATTTAAGACCTCCTCATTAATATTCCAAAACAATTTCATACTAAAAACTTCTAGAATGCAAGTTTTGCAACTTATTCGATTTAGTCCCTACTTTCAATTTAAGCACTTTAGGCATAGAATTTCATCACGAAATTTTCACACAATCATGCAATCATATCATAATCATCAAAATAATTATAAAATTATTATTTCTATCTCAGATTTGTGGTCACGAAACCACTATTCCAATTAAGCCCTAATTCAGGATATTACAACTCTCCCCCCTTTTAAGGATTTTCGTCCTCGAAAATCTTACCGATAAATAGGTGTCGATATTGGTTTCTCATAGTTTCTTCAGGTTCCCATATAATCTCTTCTACCCCATGCTTTTGCGACAACACTTTCACAAGTGCAACACTTTTATTTCTTAGTTGTTTGACTTCTCGAGCTAAAATCTTAACCGGTTCTTCTTCATAAGTCATACCCGGTCGTAGTTTAACTTCTGTCGGTGAAATTATATGTGAAGGATCCGAACGATACCGACGTAACATAGATACATGAAACACATCATGAATCTTCTCTAATTCAGGTGGTAACGCTAGCCGATATGCTACCGGTCCAACTTTTTCAATTATTTCATACGGTCCAATAAAACGCGGACTTAACTTGCCCTTTCGTCCAAATCTAAGAACTTTCTTCCATGGAGACACTTTCAAAAATACCTTATCACCAACTTGAAACTCCATTTCTTTTCGTTTCAAATCCGCATAAGATTTCTGTCTATCTGAAGCAGCTTTCAAACAATCTCGAATCACTTTCACCTTTTCTTCGGTTTCTTTTATTAAATCAACTCCAAAAATCTGACTTTCCTTGAGTTCAGTCCAATACAATGGCGTCCGACATTTACGACCATATAATGCTTCATAAGGTGCCATCTTCAAACTTGTCTGATAACTATTATTATAAGCAAATTCTACCAATGGTAAGTACCTTTCCCAACTATCTTGAAATTCCAATACGTAACATCTGAGCATGTCTTCAAGAATCTGAATTACTCTCTCTGATTGTCCATCAGTTTGTGGATGAAAGGCAGTGCTGAAATTTAACTTTGTACCTAATGCTTCTTGCAACTTTTTCCAAAACCATGAGGTAAACCTCGGATCTCTATCCGAAATGATTGACAAAGGTATCCCATGAAGTCTAACAATCTCTCGGATATACAATTCAGCTAACTTATTAAGAGAATAATCTGTACGTACCGGAATAAAATGAGCCAATTTAGTCAGTCTGTCAACTATTGCCCAAATGGCATTTTTCTTCCCTGGAGTTAACGGCAACCCTGATATAAAATCCATAGTAATCCGATCCCATTTCCATTCAGGAACCACAATAGGCTGAAGTAATCCCGAAGGTACTTGGTGTTCAGCTTTCACTTGTTGACAAACTAAGCACTTTGATACAAACTCAGAAATATCTCTTTTCATTCCACTCCACCAGTACATTTTCTTCAAGTCATTATACATCTTCGTACTGCCCGGATGAACCGCTAAACAACTATTATGTGCTTCATGCAAAATCTTTTAAATCAACTCATCATTTTTCGGTACACAAATCCGATTTTTAAACATCAAACAACCATCAGAACCGATTCTGAAATCTGATCCCGTATCAGCTTCACACTGTTTTCTTTTGGCTAGCAAATCTTAATCATTTTTTTGAGCTTCAGAAATCTCTTGTAAAAACATCGGTCTTGCTCTTAACTTTGCTAGAATCGAACCGTCATCTGAAATTTTAACTGAGCGTTCATAACTCTCAAAGCAAACAACAACTTTCTGCTTAAAGCATCGGCAACCACATTCGCTTTTCCCGGATGATAATCAATAACAAGCTCGTAATCTTTCAATAACTCTAACCATCTTCGCTGTCTCAAATTCAAGTCTTTTTGTGACATCAAGTATTTAAGACTTTTGTGATCGGTATATACTCGGCACTTTTCACCATACAAATAATGTCGCCAAATCTTCAAAGCAAATACCACCGCAGCCAATTCCAAATCGTGAGTAGGATAATTCTTCTCATGAGGTTTTAACTGTCTCGAAGCATAAGCCACCACTTTTCCTTCTTGCATGAGGACACACCCCAAACCATTTAGAGAAGCATCACTATACACCACAAATTCTTTACCTGATTCGGGTTGTATCAACACTGGTGCTTCAGTTAAGAACTTTTTCAATTCTTCGAAACTCTGTTGACATTCTTCCGTCCATTCAAATTTAACATCCTTTCGGAGTAGTCTAGTCATAGGAGCAGCAAATATAGAAAATTCATTTACGAACCACCGATAATACCAAGCTAGCCCCAAGAAACTCCTAACTTCAGTTACGTTTTTCGGTGGTTTCCAATCAACAATGGCTGAAATTTTACTAGGATCAACCCGTATACCATCACCTGAAACAATATGACCCAAAAATCCAACTTCTCGGAGCCAAAATTCACTTTTACTAAACTTAGCATACAGCTGCTTATCTCTCAAAGTTTGCAAAACTATCCTCAAATGCTCAGCATGCTCTGTCTCATCTTTTGAATAAATTAAAATATCATCAATAAACACCACAACAAATCTGTCCAGGTATGGCCGAAATATGCGATTCATTAAGTCCATAAACACAACAGGAGCATTTGTCAACCCAAACAACATAACTAAAAATTCATAATGACCGTACCTTGTTCTAAAAGCAGTTTTAGGCACATTTGACTCTTTCACTCGCAGCTGATAATACCCAGATCTCAAGTCAATCTTTGAAAACCATGTTGCTCCTTTTAGCTGATCAAACAAAGCATCAATTCTCGGCAATGGATACTTGTTTTTGATTGTCACCTTGTTTAACTGCCGATAATCAACACATAATCTCATAGAACCATCCTTCTTTTTCACAAATAACACGGGAGCACCCCAAGGTGAAAAACTCGATCTCACAAAGCCTTTATCAGTCAACTCTTGCAACTGCGACTTTAATTCTTTCAACTCTGTTGGTGCCATTCTATACCAAATTCTACTTCCCTGACTGGAGGCAAACCCGGTAATTCTTCTAGAAATACGTTCGCAAATTCACACACAACTAGCACTGATTCAACTTTCTTTTCAACTTCTTTTGTATTAATTACATACACCAAATAAGCTTCATAACCCTTTCTCAAATATCTCTGAGCCGACATCGAAGAAATCATACTAGATAATGCCTCTGATTTGTCTGGCTCAACCCGCAGAATTTCACCACTTTCACACTTTAATTCTATAACCTTTTCTTTGCAATTTATTATAGCATCATGCAATGTCAACCAATCCATACCCAAAATAACATCAAATTTATCAAACGGCAACAACATCAAGTCGGCCGGAAAGTAATGACCCCGAATCATTAAAGGGCATTTCTTACTTACTTTATCAACTATCACGCATTTGCCTAGTGGATTCGACACTCTAATCATAAATTCTGTGTTCTCAACAGGTATATTCATACTAGACACCAGTTTCATGCATACATATGAATGAGTAGAACCAGGATCAATCAAAGCAATAACATTAATATCATAAAGAGAAAATGTACCGGTAATCACATCGGGTGAGGAAGCATCTTCACGCGCTTTAATAGCATAAGTTCTAGCTGGAGCTCTTCCTTCAGATCTAACTGTTGCATCTCTGGCTACATTCTTACTGCTTGTTTCACTTCCAGCTTTTCTCGAATACCTTCCCCTTGAGTTTGCACCACTAGCTTTTACACTCTGAAATTTTTCTTTCTCAGCTCTCTCTGGGCAGTCTCTAATAAAATGATCTGGAGAACCACATCGAAAACATTCATTTGCTCTACACGGACCAAAATGATTTCTACCACACCGCTGGCACTCGGGTTTAACAAATCTCGTATTTCCCACACTAGCCACAGAAGTTAGTCTGAGATTTAGGACCCACATTCTGCTTCTTAAAATTTCCATATGATTGCCCAGCTGAAACTTGGGAACGAGGATTCATATTTCTTGACTTTCCGGGTTGCTGTGAAGGTGCATTACTCATTGGTCTTTTCTTCCAATTTCGTGTTTCAGATTCTACCTTTTTCTTTTCCTTCAGTAGTTCTTCAGCCTTACAAGCTCGATCAACTAGGACTACCATTTCTTTCAGTTCAAGGATCCCGACAAATACTTTAATGTCTTCGTTGAGCCCGTCTTCAAATCGTCGGCACATCTTGGCTTCTGTAGGAACATATTCCCTGGCATACTTACTCAATCGAACAAACTCTCTTTCATATTCTGAGACTGTCATATTACCTTGCTTCAGCTCAAGAAACTCTTTACATTTCTGATCAATAAATCTTTCACTAATATATTTCTTCCGAAACTCTTCTTGAAAGAATTCCCAGGTTACCCTCTCTTTCAAACTATAAGCAAACATCAGTAGTGCTAAGTATCTTAAAATCCACTGAATTGCTTTCCAATGTTTTTTACCGAGATTTTCCATGTATCTGCTAACTGCACTGACTGCATATGATAAATCTGGACGTGAACAAACCATAGCATACATGAGAGATCCCACTGCACTAGAGTATGGAACATGTGACATGTACTCAATCTCATCATCTGATTATGGAGACAAAGCCGATGAAAGTCTGAAATGGGCTACTAAAAGAGTACTAACAGGCTTAGCACTCTGCATATTGAACTTGCAAAGAACTTTCTCAATGTACCCCTTCTGACTTAGATACAATTTACTAGCTTTTCTATCTCTAAGAATCTCCATACCAAGTATCTTCTTTGCTGGTCCTAAATCTTTCATCTCAAATTCTTCACTTAGTTGGGCTTTGACCTTTCTTATCTCTCCTTTATCTTTTGCTACTATCAACATGTCATCAACATAAAGAAGTAGATACACAAAAGAACCATCACTGCTTTTCTTAAAGTAAACACAACTATCAAAACTACTTCTTTTGAAATCATGAGAAGTCATAAAGGAATCAAACCTCTTGTACCACTGTCTTGGTGACTGTTTCAAACCATAAAGGGACTTTTTCAGCAAGCAAACATAGTCCTCTTTTTCTGAGACTGTAAAACCCTGTGGTTGTTGCATGTGAATATCCTCCTCAAGTTCTCCATGCAAAAATTCAATTTTTACATCTAACTGCTCAAGCTCCAAATCATGCATGGCCACAATGCCAAGCAAAGCTCGAATCGAACTATGCTTAACAACTGGGGAGAACACATCTGTGAAGTCCACTCCTAGAATTTGACTATAACCCTTTACAACAAGTCTTGTTTTATATCTGGGTTCTTCAACTCCTGGAGTCCCTTCTTTCTTTTTAAACACCCATTTACAACGAACAGCCTTTTTACCTTTAGAAAGTTTTACAAGATCCTGTGTTCTGTTTTTGTAGAGTGATTCCATCTCTTCTTGCATAGCAAACATCCACTTTTCTGAGTCTTCACAGCTAACCGCCTCAGAAGAATTAGATGGCTCTTGATTTGCATCTATATCTTCAGCCACATTTAAAGCATAAACAACTAGATCAGCCTCGGTATACTTCTTTGGAGGTTTAATTTCTCTTCTAGTTCTGTTTTGGCGATAGAGTATTGTGGTGAAGAAGCAACTCTATTCTCAATTTTTGTTCTGGCTTGAGGAGTTAACTCTGTATTAATCTGATGCTCCACCTACTTTTGATCTTCTTTATTGGAAAAGTTTTTAAGAGATAAGTTAGGTAGCATAGCAGTTTCATCAAAAACAACATCTCTGCTAATCAAAACTTTTCTATTTTTAGGACACATAACTTATACCCTTTTACACCAGCTTTATAACCAAGAAAAATGCATTTAATGGATCTCGGTTCCAATTTTCCATTATCAACATGAGCATACGCAGGACATCCAAACATCTTTAAATCAGAATAATTAGTAGGATTACTAGACCATACCTCTTGTGGAGTCTTTTTCTCAATGGCAACGGATGGAGATCGGTTGATCAAAAAACATGCAGTAGAGGCTGCTTTTGCCCAAAATGACTTCGATAAGTTGGCATTTGACAACATACATCGAACTTTCTCCATGATCGTTCTGTTCATTCGTTCTACAACGCCGTTTTACTGTGGAGTATGACGAACTGTCAAGTGTCTCATGATCCCTTCTGACTTGCACAATCTATTAAACTCATCAGAATAGAACTCTAAGCCATTGTCTGTGCGGAGGTATTTTATCTGTTTTCCTGTCTGTTTTTCATTCATAATTTTCCAAGACTTAAATGCGGAAAACACATCGCTTTTCTACTTCAGGAAGAACGTCCAAACTTTTCTGGAAAAATCATCAATAAAGGTTAGCATATAATTAGCTCCACCTCTCGAAGGCACTCTGGATGGCCCCTACAGATCAGAATGAATATACTCCAATGTTCCCTTCGTGTTATGGATTCCTCTGGTGAATCGAACTCTTTTTTCTTCCCAAAAACATAATGCTCACAAAAATTCAGTTTGCAAATTCCTTACCCATCAAGAAGTCCTCTTTTGCTCAATTCTGCCATGCCATTCTCACTCATATGCCCTACGCGCATATGCCAAAGTTTAGTAATATCATCATCTGACAAGGAAGAGGAAGCGACAACTGCATCACCAGTAACAGTAGAACCCTGCAAAACATATAACTTGGCAATCTTTCTCTGCTCTTTCATCACAACAAGGGACCCTTTGGAAATCTTTAAAACCCCATTTTCAGCTGTGTATCTGTACCCTTTTGAATCAACAGTACTCAACGAAATTAAATTTCTTTTCAATTCTAGAACATGTCATACGTCACTAAGTGTTCTGACAACTCCATCAAACATCTTAACTTTAATTGTTCCAACACCTGCGATTTTACACGAAGCATTATTTCCCATCAAAATAACACCTTCAGACACTGTTTCGTAAGTTGTAAACCAATCCCGATTGGGACTCATGTGGAAGGTGCAGCCTGAATCAAGTATTCATTCCTCGCTTACTTTAGAATCATTGACAGAAGCGACTAGAAGTTCACCATCGCTGTAATCTTCTACAATATCAGCTTCACCGGAATTTTCTAGTTGTTTTTCCTTTTGATTCGAAGCCTCCCTTTTAATCTTGTTCTGTAGCTTATAGCACTCAGATTTAATGTGCCATTTCTTCTTACAGAAGTTACAAGTTTTACCTCTGTTTGAAGACTTCGATCTACCTTTAGATTTACCACGAGCATTCCGATCTTGTCTCCCACGAACAATGAGACCTTTTCCTTGAGAGTCGGGTTTAACCACAATATGCTTCATCTTATCATACAAGGTTAAAGAATCATAAACCTCATCAATTGTGAAAGACTCGCGGCTATATAAAATCGTGTCTCTAAAGATTGAATAAGATGGGGGCAACGAACAAAGTAGAATCAACCCTAGATCTTCCTTATCATACTGAACCTCCATGGCCTCGAAGTTTGAGAGAATTTCTTTAAACACTGTTAAGTGTTCGTGTACAGACGCACCTTCCTCCAAACGATAAGCATAAAAACGCTGCTTCATATGCAACTTGCTTGTTAGAGTTTTCGACATACATATTTGTTCTAGCCTCTTCCATAATGCAGCGGCAGTCTTCTCTTTCATCACATCTTGCAGAATTTCGTTGGACAAATGCAGATGTAATTATGTTAACGCATTTCGATCCTTACACTTCTTCTCTTCATCTGTTAATGTCGAAGGCATCTTATCTCTCCCTAGCAAGGCATCCTCTAGATCCATCTGTGCAAGAACTGCTTGCATCTTAATTTGCCACAACTCAAATCTAGTGTTGCGATCCAACAGCAGAATTTCATACTTCAAAGACACCATTACCGTGATCGAGATGAACAACCCGAAAGCTCGGATACCAATTTGTGAAAAATAAAATAAAAATAAAAAAATAAAATAAAGAACACACAAAATTTACGTGGAAACCCTTTCGGGAAAAAACCACGGGCAAAAGAGAAGAAAATTCACTATTTCGAAAATTTTGAATCAATACAAGAGGAATGGACTATGATACAAGAGGAATGGACTATGTCTATTTATAGGCTTGTAAAGCCATATTCTAGTAGGACTGAAACACCTTATCTTAATCAATATAAAATAGATGGAGTTTAATAAGGTTTAAAAAACCTTATTCTAAAATAATAAAAAAAGTCTAGTTCTTTATGGATTTTACTTTTATTTTATTTTCCATCGTATTTTATTTAAATAAGAATTCGAGTCACTTAATTCTAACAGATTTATTACTCGATTAGATAGCAACACTCATGGAATAGCTTTTCCCAGTCAAGTTTCTTAGTTTGTCTAAAGAATATTTCTCTCCATTCTCGATTGGGAAAAGAAAAACAATTGTGTTGTGGTAAGTGGGATTTGAATCTACGGTCTTTCAACTAGAACTATGATCCAGCGCTTTACAGCAACTCGGCCATCTCCACTGTTATATCCCATCTCTTATATTTTGTTTATAATCTGCTATTGAACTGCAGTTTTCACATGATGATGATGATCATTGTTTCTAACATCAATCCTAATTCTACCTCATTTAAAAATGTCACTTGGTTATACCAGTGTATAATTTACTCTCTTATTTTATTATAGTGATCTTATTATAACAGACCGATCTTCGGATTTTAATTTATTTTTCTACCCTTCAACTTATCTTCGTTGCAACAATGGACTTTCAACATTCAGTACGAAAAAGAGGTCTCAATTGCATTGATTAGTTATAAAAAAATGATTTGTTTTGGGATTGCCATGCGATGGTAGTGCTTAGTTTCGAGATTGAGAATTTAAGATCTACAACAATGAAATTAAGTAAGTTAAAAAAAGACAAAACATTGAATGGAACGCAAAATTATGTGATAATTAAAAAATCTAAGCAACTGACAACTAACAAGTACTCAAAATATGAATTTTTATCATTCCAACTACAGTGCAAAGTCCAAAAACCCATCTCACTAAATTAGTTGTGGTCTTGAGTTATGCTGGGTTAAATTTATACAAGGTATCTAGATTAATTTTCTAAGTTTAAGTTTAATCTGAAAAATTGACTTACTTTTTTACTCAAATTCAGCTCAATTTAAGAAAGGTAAATTTGACTTCCTATATTTGAGACTTTTAAATTAATTTTTATTTAAAATTTTAAAAAAATATAATGCATTAAATGCACTTAAAAATGCTAAAATAATTTTTTTCTAACTCAATAAAAATAATTTAAAAAGCATTTATATTAAAAAACACTATCATAAATATAATAAATGTTTTATTATATTAAAAATACAAATAAATATTTTACTGTATTAAATATAATTTTTAGATTTTATATTTTTGGTTGAATTATTTAGTTGGGTAGGTTTTTTTAGGTTTTGAGTGATGAGTTTAATTTGTTATTGAGTTAGTGATTTAATATAAATATATAATTATTATTTAACATATATAATTCATATAGTATTTTTATAATATACTATAATTTGGGTCAGGTTGGACTTGGGTCAAAAAATCTTGCTGAAGGCTCAACCCATATAAAAAACAGGCCTTAAATTTTAACTAAGTTTATTTCTCGGGCCTCGTATTTTGTCCAAAACTTCTTATTTTTCGGGTGGGTGACCCAACTAATGAGCAAGTCTACACCGAACACACATGCTTAATTAAATTATATTGTTTTTATTATCTTCATACTTACAATTTTGTACTATAAATGCTACTTAAATTACTTTTCTTATGTTAATAATTTTATTAGTCCTAAGTCTATTTAAAAAATTTTTAAATCAAAGTCTTTTTTTTTTCATTGTAATATCTAAATATTTTTTTATCACAAGTGATATTTAAACTTTTTTTTCGTATTGATACTAATGGTTCAATATTTAGTTAAATCATTATTTTAACTTTGAGAATAACTTATATTGGGATGATGCTAAAATCTATAGCATTTAAGCACTAATAAAATAGAGCCACACCATGTTTGGTTCAATGTAATGAGATTACAATCCTATTCCGTGGGCCCACCCTAAACACATGTTTGGTTGCGTTACGGGCTTATTCCATTATTGGCCTATGCAATGAAATGTCTGTTTTCTATTCTGTTTCTTCACCACCGATTACTCATTCGGTGTTTAAGGAGACCTTCACACTCCCCATTTTGCCCTCTCCCATTTTCTCACCTGAAAAAAGCGGACGGACAATCCTTCACCGAAGTGTTAGGTAAAACATTTTCTCCTTTCGTTTCTTCCATATTCCTCTCTACCAATTTTTTTGCCCTCTTTTTTTCTGCTTTCTTTTTCTTTCTCTCAATAGTGTTTAAGAAGACCCAATGATTTCCCCTTCACCTCCTCAACATTTCGCTTCAAAATCATCCATTCGCTTCTTCGATATTTACAAGGCAATTCCTCCATCTCCCCCTTTTTTAACTCTAAAATATTTGATTTTTTAAGTTATAGTTCTTTTTAACTTTTTGTCTTGTGTGTGCAGCTTGCAAGCAAGGAAAAAATCGAGAAAGAACGAGCAAGACTATAAGTTTAAGCTTTGTTTGTTTAAGTGCTCTTTTTTCCATGAAATTTAATATGAATAATTGTTTTAATTTGATTTAGGGCAATGTTGATGAATTGAATAGAGGATATGTTGATGATATGTCTGAGCTAAAACAATACGGTGGTAAGGTATTAACTGATTTGTTCTTTTTCTATACATATAGGCTATATCATTTGCAAATATGTTCAAATTAGTTGAATTGCAACTGAGAAACAAATTATGTTGTTGGTTGCTAACTTTTCTTTTCTCTTGTTTCTGGTTATTGTTGTTGATGATGCATTTTAACTCATTTTCCTTGTCAGGCTATGGTCGATTCTTGGAGCAAGCCTTTTTATGACACTTTTAGTGAGCCCAAGAGCGTGCAACTATATGAGGTTCTATATTTTTGCTATTTAACTTTTCATTCCTTTTTGGCATGTGTGGTAAATCAACTATTCTCAGTTTTCTGTTGCTAGAAAGAACTTATAGTTACATGCATCTGTAGTCAATGAAAGAACTTATAGTTACATGCATCTGTAGTCAATAATAATAACAATCAAATAAAATAGCGATCAAGAATAGAAGATAACCATGCTGGTATGACTTATTAGTTATGACCATCCTAGTTGAGCTTATAGCTAATTAGATCAGCCTAAAATTAATAATGCAGTTGTCCTTTTATTTACTGTATTTGAATGGAAATACTTGGCAGCTGATTTTATGTTTTATATAAGTTATTTGTTAAAATACTCGTGTTTGGAAATTATTATGTATTGCTAAATGATAATATTTTTGCTGTTATCATGTATCTTTTATAGACTCTTGGCTCTTATGCTTGACTCTTGGCTAAGTAAGAAGAGTTGTCATCGCTTTTTTATTGCACGAAGTTTTTCTGGAGGAAAAATAGGTAGCCTGGCATTTTTAAGTACCATATTATCTTAATGGGTTAATCTCCATTTTTGCATTCAAAGGATACTAGTTTCAAATGAAAATAATGATGTGCTTTGTTGGAAACATGGTCCCATTTGCTGTTTTCTTTTAGATTTCTGCAACCAAGCAAAGCCGTAGGTTTTCCATTTTGGGAGAGCGAGTGAAAAGTAAAGAAGTATCATTATGCTAGTGTCTATTTTATTTCAACTTCACTTTCTTGTATTCTAGTTTTGTGTCAAACTTAAGTTATATGCCTATCAATATCCCATTGATTTTACTTGCAGATACTTTTGGCTTGCCTGAAGTAGCTTAGTTCTTACACTAAAAGCTTGTTGGCTCAACAGGATAAGCAAGTTCACAATTTTGAGAGACCTCAATTTTGTTGCAAAAAACCTTGTTGTTGATTTTTCAAAGGTACTGTTGTAGTATAATAATCTTCCCATTACTGATAATGTGTAGAGTTGAATGAATTTTGTTTTATTTTCTTCAACAATTAGAATAAATTGTATTTATCTCTTCGGTATTGAACCAGATGGCAAAGTTGTTGAGGGAATATTGTTATGGAGCATTGGGATTTGGTGGACAAAGTAACTAAGCAGATAAATAGGCAATTCCAAGAAAATTTAAATTGGAAGCAAAGCTTTTTTATTTTGAGTACATTGATGAAGTCAATTTTTTATCAAATAAATCAAGCTTCATTCGAAAGAGAAGTATTTGACTTGTAACACCCAAAAAAAAAGGTGAGAAATGATGCACCTGCAATGAGATAAAAGCCCCAACAATTAAAAAAGGCAAGAAAAAGAAAAGCCTCAACAAACTTTTTTTGTTTCTTTTAGTTGAAAAAAGAAAAATAAAAAAGGTGCTCTTTTTCTTTTGGATGCTTTGTGACTTTTTTTAATAAAAATTTTGTGTTTAATACAATTAATTAATTTTAAATTATAACACTGTTTTATATAAAAATTATGTAAATAATAAATGAAACTTTAGTTGAATTTATAACTTGAGAAGCAATGCATTTAGATAATAGTGAACTATTTTAAAATATAGTAAATAAATTATTTAAATATTTAAATATAAAAATTATAAAAATAAAAAACATTTTAATATAATTATATTAAGAATGTTATTAAATTATATTTAATAATAATTATATTAAAATATGGTTAAATTATTTATTTTTATTTTCATTAAATAATAATTAATAATAATCTTATTAAAATTTAATACCCATATCTAAAAATAGTTCTGCTAAGGGTATTATGGTCATTTTAGCTTTTTTCTTTATGCTATTACATATCTATTCCATTCAACCAAACATAATAATACTATTACAGTTCTATTCCATTACATTCAACCAAACAATTGAATTACTGATTACAGCTCTATTCCATTACAGTCTTATTCCATTCCAGTGAACCAAACATGTCCTCAATTTTTAAATATGTATAAATATTATTATATACTCATTTATATCTAATATCTTCCTATTTTAATTGAATTTAATTTAATTTAAATTACTTAAAATAATTAAAATTTTGAAAAAGAAAGATAAAAACCTTATAAAATAAATAAAAACTATTGAAATTTAAAAAGAAAAACTAAAAATATTTAAATTATAAAAGATAAAAGAAAAAAACTTGTTTGTTTATTTTTTTTAAAATTTAATTATATTTAAATAATTTAATTAAATTAGAGAAGATATTAAATATGAATAAGTGTATGATACATCCATGTCTTTAAAAATTGGTCATAAGATCCTATTTTATTAGTGCAGATAATGTTAGTATAAATTATTCTTGTTATCTTTATATGTTTTTTTTTTCTTTTTTCTTTTTTTTATATTCTTTTATAAACCAAATTGATAGTTGAACCAGTCAAGCCATAAGTTTTTGGTTTGATCAATTCATCCAATTCGATCAAATAAATTATTAAAAAATTATAAAAATAAAAATATTTTAAAATAGAGAAAAAAATTAAATGGTTTAACTAGTTTTTTTTTCGATCGATTCAATCAATACGTATTAATTTGTAGGTCAATTGCTTCAATTCCTATCTTCAGTTTGGTACATCAGTTGGTTTCTGATCCAACTAGTTTGACCGGTCGGTCTATTTCTAAAAACACTAGTTTTGATCTATGAAAGTACCTTTTTAATCCTGTTAGGTCGAGCAAGTAAGCAATGAGGTTTAAGAACATAATTAATTGTCAGCATGTCAACTTCAGGAAGGTGAATTTTGAGCATTTGGCATCTCTAAGCATTATAAAAGAAGAAATAAAAAGAAATAAAAAGTACAAAAGAAATAAAGAGAGAGATAATGTAAAATAAAAAATAAAATTAAAGAAATATTTTTAAGTTTATATTACATGGAAGTCTATTATTAGGTGAATTTTTTTTAATATAACATTTTGGTGTAAAATGGGTAACAGAAGAATAGTTTACGTACCACTTATGAAAAAAAATTATGTACCAACTTGGGAAAAGTATGTATAGTTTAGATACTAATTTGTGGATTAAGCTTTTATTAAAATAGACTTAATTGTTTGACTAACTAAGGTTCCAACTTGGGAAAAAAGTAGTTTCTTGTGGCAAAAAAAAGTTTAGGTACTAATATGAGAAAAATGATATAGTTTAGGTATGGATTAAACCTTTTTAAAAATAAATTAATTGTTATGAAATAAATAGATAGAGAGTAAAGAATAAAGAAAATGAGAGAGCAAAAGAAATATAAATGAAGTAGAGATCTACTTCTAGTCACTATTAGAATTTAAAGTACATCAAAAGTTATCTTGATCTTGATGGACATCCACTTAATAAGCTTTTCATAACACTCCCCTTTAGACGTCCATTGGTAGATAAAGTGCCTCATTAAAACATTACTAAGATAAAAACCTTGTGGGAAAAAAATCATTGTGAAGGAAAAAAACTACACATATATATATATAATACGCATAACATCTTGCCTCATTAAAAACCTTACCAGGAAAACCCTATGGGACAAAATCTCGGTTAAGGGAAAAAGAGTACAACGTGTATTTACTCCCCTTCATGAAAACATCACATACTTTCTCATATCCTACGTATTCAATCTTGAATACTAGCTTTTCAAATGACTATTTGAATATATTACTAAGCATTTATATCACCATTATTTTGAAAGTTATGAGTGAGGGAAAATTTTGAGAAAATATATTTTGATCTCTTCAGGAGTTTCAACAATAATCATAACAAACTTTAATCATGATTCTCTATAAAAATAAAAATAGGTATTTTGGATCATTTTATAATCCTCTTTTAACTACTATTGTCTAAGTCAAATTTACCACATATGTTCAATTATTTCAATTCATATAAATGAAAAATTTCTCGATAATTTCAATATGTTTCTGGCATTCTAAATCCTTCAAGGATCTTAACATAAACTTTACTATATAGTAATTCATAAAAGGTTGCAACAACCATTAGACACAAGTTAAATCTTTCATGAATTGCCAAAATAATATATCTAAAGGTTATTGTCTAAAGCTTATTGCATCCATCACAAAAGAATATTATATACCAGGACTTAGCTGAAAACTTCATATTTTTATTCTGCTTTTGCAAAACTACATTTGCACCCTCACTGGCTTTATACATTTAGATATTTGGACTACTGGTCCAAAAACTCCATGAATTTAATTATACTTGAGTTACTTCTTTCTATTTTGATCAATTTATTCCATATTATATTTCTCAATAGATTTATTCAAGATCCTCATTTTATTTCATTATTTCAATAATGATGTTGCATGCAAAATCATTGTTGACCACTTTTATTATTCAGTTCCACATTTTCTCGAATTGACATAACTTATCGAGATGTCTTATTTTCATTATTTTAATCTTTAGTTTCAGTTACCTTAATCTCTTCTGGAATTTCACTTATTAGCTATGTCTTGGGTCTCTTCTAGAGTACCCACCTCCACTATATGACCATCTAGAAGAATTTTTATCTTTGAAACTGATCAATCTATTATTTATTTTAACTGATTGTCCTACTAGGACTTTGATTCAAATTAAAATATTAGATGGTATATAACACTTGGTTATTCTCATTAAGTTTGTAAATACATCTAATAGTTAACTTGTAATGAGTTATCCTTGTTGAACTTCTGGTTCAAATTAATCTCCCCCTAACTCATTACAAGTTACTATTTCTCTCCCCCTAATGTCGGGAAAACTATCAAATCAAAATTGTAATCACAAATCATGTCATAATTGAATCTCCAATACATTTAAAACATCTAATAGTATAAGGAGACTCATAATTAATATATATTCCCAACTTTTTTTTGAGAAGTAAATCATCTTTGTGCATTTTGGTGGATCAATTGGAATATATGCGCACATACAAAAATCAAAGATGGGAAATATTTAGCTCTTGATCAGAAACCAATTGTAATGGGGAGTATTTATAACTTATTGGCTTGATCTTATAACACATAAATCAACATAATCTCATGTTGAAATAGGAAGTTTAGCTCTCATAAGTAATTGTTTAGACATTAATTAGAGGCATTCAATCAATAATTTCTCTAAACCATTATGCGTATAAATAACAGACTTCTACAAAAGTTTTTCAAACTCAATCAATAAAAGACTGAGATATAAACTCATCAGTATTAACAAGATGAATTGTCTTAATTGCATGATCTGAAATTAATTATTTACACAAGCAATCTTGCAAACGACATGTTGCAAGTTGATAACACATATGTGATTATTTTGTAGATGCATCTACCAAAATCATATAATATCAAAACCATCCACATGGCAGATGAATAGGCCCATATGAAATGCAAAACATTAAATCTCAACTTTAGCTAGTGAGTTTCTAATAAGCAACTTTCATTGAAAACAAGCAACAAATGAGAATTCTTTTAAATTAAGGAATCTTCTAGTTCTTTAATGAATGTCTGTATGAATTCTAAATTAATTTTTGCATCATATATGATCTAGGATGGTCTAACTGGTCATGCCAAGTAGTAAATGCATTTATATTAGTAAACTTCTGGTTTACTTTAACATGCATTTCAATTGTACTAAATTGTAACAAATTGATAATTTTACTATCATTGCTTTTACTTTGTATCCACATATATGTGCTATTGTGACATTTACTACTGGAAATGTCTAAATTAATGTGAAGTCTATAATGCCACTAAGTCAATATATATAATATTCAAATAATTATATGCAATATTTACTTCTGGGAATATGCCAAAATCTTCAAATGCGGGGCATTTGGTATAGTGGTATGATTCTCGCTTCAGATGCGAGAAGTCCCAAGTTTGATTCAAAATACTTTTAAAACCCTTTTAACAAGAGTTTTGCATAATCAGTTAACTATCAAGAATAACTGCCTAGGTCATGTATAGAAACAAGCCTATATTAAATATATCAATAAAAGTCACATCTCAAAAATAAAAATATGACATAATGAAAAACTAGAAAAAAATTTCATAACCATCATCATAAACATGCATGAAATTTAATTCAAAATACAACCATTCATGCTCATAGAACTTTTCATTTACAATTTCTCATGTTATTTCTCTAAATAATTAACAAATTGAATAAAATAAAACGTATGAACTACTACTTTTAACAATTCTTTGAACTAAATCAAATCCGAATAACCATAAAATTCATTGATTTATTAACACAAATTTGCATACTAGATATGTTTTAATCAAATATATTATTTAATTATAAAACCTACTATAGCGACATAAATAAATCAGTTAATATTCATTTTCATAAACAAATGATATGCTTAAAACAATATGTAACCCATGTAATCAAAATTTAAAAAGAAGACCATCTAAAATATTTAAACCTTATATCAAGTTGATTTAATATTTAAAGATGTACCTTTTTTTTCCACGTTGAGTCTTGACGATTTTATCAAGAAGTAAGAAAATTAAACTCCAGTAATAGACTTTTAATCCAATCAAAATCTATTAATAGCAAACTTTGAGAGTGGATCTTATTTTCCAAGTGTATAATAGGTACATAACCAATGACTCTTTATAAATAAATTGTCTCTCTTCTTAAGAAGTTCTTGGAAATTCTTGTTCTTTTCTTGCTTTCTTCATTTTTCCACTTCTAGTGGTGAAAAAATATATTATGACAATCCCCCATGACTATTATTATAGTTCAATTTACTTCGAATTTTTTTTACATATTTTTACATTCTCTTCAGGGAAAGGTTAGGTTTTGTGGTTAAAAAATTTTGTTCAATCATAACTAAATTATTTTCATGATATTGCTATCATAGGAGCACATTTGAATCATGAAAAGTTGAATAAGTTTTCTCTTGAAAGGTTCTCATCAATAATATTTTTCCACGTAATTTTAATTAAAAACTTATTTTGAATACTGTAGAGTTATACTCACAATGTAAAAAAAACTTGCAACTTCAGGTGCATCCAACCATAACGAGCTTTAGATAGAATTACCATATTCTATTGCTCACAAGTAGATCTTTCACAATCAAATATTTTGCTTTCAATCCCTTAATGGGGATAATGGCAAAAGAAGATCACAAAGATAGGCACAATCAATTCAATTTAATAACAAGAGTAAACAATAATTCAATCCTCTTTTGATTCATATGAAATATAATATTTTCCTCATTCAGAATCTCAATACGAGATCTATTATGAATATCTTTTAAAATCAATGGATTAACCATCACAAGATATTAATATATTAGCTCTTCTGGAGCTTTCAACTAATTTTGTACTACCAAATGTTGAAATGATATTAGTTTATATTTTCTTTTGCGTTCATTTTTGGGAATGCAATTGATTTACTAGGACAAACTTATAAATGTCCTAAAAAAATCTTTATTTCATATTCAGTATTGCAAACATGCATGGATTTTAAATCAAAATCTATTTATTCATGTTGTCATGATTAGTCTCCAATTATAATAAACATGATATAATAAATAAATCATAGTAAAATATACTTGAAGATCTGAGTGGTTAAAGGCTCTAATGATTACCCATAGTGCCCAGGCCTCAATTGAATACCAAAATTGCAATAGCTTTAGAAAGCAATTGACAACAACTTGAGCAACATATTTAGACTGACCGTGTTATAAAATAAATGAGAATCGTGCTGATAACGTGTTATAAAATAAACAAATAGAGAGTAAAGAGCAGAGAAAATGGGAGAGCAAAAGAGAGAGTGTAATTTATTGATCAATCAGAATATTTACAAAGTTTCTCCAAAGTCTCTATTTATAGGCATAAGAAGTATAAATGAGGTAGAGATCTACTTCTAATCACTATTAGAATTTTAAGTACATCAAAATTTATCTTGATATTGATGGACATCTACTTAATAAAATATTCATAACATTAATATTTTAATTGAGATTTTTACAAAAATAATGTAAAATATTTTTCTCCAAAATGATATGGGCTTGATTTTTTTACTCAAATAATATGTTTTGAATAATAAGAGTGTTGGCAACGGTTCCAAAAGTCCAAATTGGCTTGGTTTGTGGTGATTTGGGCAAAGCATTGAATTTGAGGCTCAAATCGCCACAAACCAAATTGATTTTGGCTTTTGGGAAACATGACTTGTAGTTCACTTTTGAGGTGTGGATAATGACAAAGAATCCTACTAAACTACGCTAAATAGTGCCAATTTGAGCAAGAATCTCTACCTAAATCGATCCATTTTTTTGAAAATTGGTAGAGATTCCCTACCCAACAAGACTCTACAATCCTAAAAAATCCAAAGCCTTCTATCCCCACTATATAAACCCGTAAAATCTAAAAAAAAAACAACCATAAAAATACAAGAAAAACCCCTAAACTCCTAAAAAACTTTTTAACTTTTAACCACTGAAAAACCATAAACCACTTTTAAATTCAAAATTAACCTAATTTCATCAGCATTATATAATTATATTCAGAATCCTTCAAAAAAATTTAGAAATATGATTTTGACATTAATTTCATTAATATTATGTGAAAAGAAATTATGGTGTAAATTAGAAATATAATGATAATAATAATGTAATAATATTGGTGAAAACAAAATATTGTATAAGTTAAAATATTATGAATTTGATAATTTAAGTTTATATTAATATAACTGATAATATTTTAAAATTATGTTATATTGTGAGAAATGCTTTGAATACGTTAAGAATTAATTTATATATTAGTGTAGAAATACTTTTTTGTTACTAAGACTATCATTTTAAAATAGATTAGATTGTTGTAATTAATTATCCATGTAACACCCCAACCCGGCCCGGACGTTATGGCCGGCTCCAATGTGTCACATTGAAGTGTTTTAGCAAAAACCTTATTTTCATTGAAAACCCTTCTTTAAATTTGAAAACCTTAATTACTTGTAAAATCTCTTTTCAGTTGCAGAAGCTTTATTTAAAATAGATGATTTATGAAAACTTGTCAATTAAAAATTGAGTTGCGGAAACGTAGTATTCAATAAAAACAGTTAAGGTTTAGAAACCCATGTTCAAAAATAAATATAAAGCATAAAAATAATAGTCCTAATTTGGAATAATCACCAGAGGAAAGGCCTTATTACAATCCGGTCTGAAATAACTTAATAAACTAGAAACTATAAAAAAAAACATGTCCAAGTCGTCTTGCTAGCTGGCCACCTCAGAGTCCCTCCATTCGTCGAACCTCCTACTGGCCATCAACTGAGAAAAATAAAAGAGCGATGAGTTTACGAAAATTCAGTGTGTACAACCATCGAAGAGTCTTAAGCAATCATCAATCACCATAATGTCATACATGCAATGCTATGCAACCCACCCCAATATGCAAACCGCTATACACCAAATCCGTCCCCCGGTACACATCATGTGGGGATATAAATATCGACCCACCCATCCGATACACATCAATGGTAGCCCAATTGTGGTACTACCCTCATTGCAGCAAGCTGCTAATCACATATTGGGCTTAATAACCGTCGGTGGATCCACGGTTGTCAAGCAACCATGCGATCCTCATATACTTCCTCCATTCCATAATTCCCAACCCATATGCAACCTAACAGAATATCATATGAATGCAGCAGGTATACATGTAACATCCATAAATCTTACATTCCACACATAGGGGTATTTTAGTCATTTTTGCCCTTAGGGGAATTTCAGTAATTTCACTTTATTATGGGTTTATTACTTCCAGAGAGGAGGAGGTGAATCATTAAGACCGCTTAAGTACTAAGCTCTCCCTAGATCTAATCCTAGACATGCATATACTCATTTCCACACCTTAACTTTATGACTCGTCCACGGTCGCAATTAATTAATTAAGTTTTATGTCTGTTTAAGCAGTTTCAGATACTAGGCCCATAACCCCCTTACAAAGCCCAAATAAGTCTACATACATGCATATGGCCCACTAGGCCCAATCTCATTCATATGGCCCATTAGGCCCAAATTACACTCGTCTAGCCCATTAGGCCCAAATAACATTCATAAAAATGCTTTCATACAATTTTTCATCACTTAGTATCAAATTCTCAATTTTGCCTATTATAGGCCCTACAGCCCATCGGGCCCATTTAACCCATTCTGGCCCGGTTGGCCAATACATGTCCCAAGTCCATGGTATTGCTCATGAGGCCTCAGATCACCTATCGGCTTCGCTTTACGAGTGCTCGCGCACTCGCAGGTCTATTGTAGCCAAACTTCTAACTTTTTGGCATTTCGGCATTTCGGGATTTGTCGATCTACTGTGTGTGTGCAGTGTATGTACACATCTGGTAATAAAGCGTGTTGCGATTTGCCTAGCCACGAACCTACAATCGATGTCACTCAATGATTAATCACACATACTTATCGAATACTTTTACCAAAAGCCGAAATCTCATATTAACCTTACCTGAAATGCCAAGCCTTAATAGCTTTCCTTTGATCAGTAATCACGAGTACTTCCCAGATTTGCATTAACCTTTATCGTTAAAAACATAATGGGTGACTTTTATCCAATATAAGTTACCCTTCCCTACAAATGCCCATTCGGCCAATCCTTACCAAAGTGAAGAACACTTACCAAAGTCCCAACACCTAAGGAGCAAATCGGCAGGGATCCAAAAGACTGAGATTCGATACTGATCCCCTGCCAAAATCAATTTAAAAAGAATAAGGGATAGCAGTAATCGATACTAGCAAAAACCGACTGAAAGAGCGAGTACTTACACTAGAATCGGATGAAGTAGAGGGAGTAGTGGGGGCACAGTAGGTATTCGGCTTCTGAGATTGGTATGGTGAAAAAGGTTATTTGGTACAAAGAAGAAGAGAAGAAGGAATAGGCTAAACCAACGGTGAATCAAAGAGAATTTGAGTAGGGGAAGAATGGAAAATCAACACAAAGTAAGAGAGGAAGAACAAGGGATTATGGCTTTTAGATCTTTGGAGAGAAATGTGTTTTTGGTAACATAGAGAGGGAGAATTCGACATTAGCCTGGAATATATAGACTATAGCCGAATTTCCTATCCCTAAATTCCCAATTTGGCTCCACCTTTCTTCACTCCTCATCTCCTAATTTTCCTCCCTGATAGCTCTTTAATCCCTTCCTTAAATTTCTCCTCTTATCATTCCCTACAGAGTTCATATCCAGCGCCACTATTGACCATCTATAGAGCAAAAATAAATCCTCTTTTTGAGTAAGGAGGGATTCGAACCCTGGACCTCCTTGTCATGCATGTGATGTCACCTCTAAGCCCCATATGTGACGCCACTTGCCACTCCAACACAAGGCTTTCTTGTGTCCAAATCCTCCTTCATTTATTTAAAAACCAACCTACTTTCCAACAAGGTTATTTTGATTATTAAACTATAATTTCCTTCACCCCTAAGTTTGAACTCCAAAACTAACTCAAGCTTATTAACACATAATTAAAACTTAACTAAGAATATTAAGCACACATTTTATCAAAACTGAAATAGTAAGAAAGTTCGAGATTTTGGGGCGTTACAACTCTACCCTCCTAAAAGCATTTCATCCTCAAAATTACCTAATCCAAACAGTTGAGGGTATTAATGTCGTATTGCTTCTTCAGGTTCCCAGGTAGCCTCCTCAGCCTTTTGATTACGCCAAAGCACTTTGACTAATGGGATGGACTTCCTTCTCAATACCTTATGTCATATCCAATTATTTGTAGGGGCTCCTCGTCGAAAGTTAGGTCTGGCCTAACCTCGATTTCCTCAACCACAACGACATGTGAAGGATCTGAGTGATACCGTCTTAGCATGGAAACATGAAACATGTCGTGAATTTAGCTTAGTTCAGAAGGTAATTCCAGCTGATAAGCGACTGGCCCAATCCACCTCACAACCCGATATGGCCTAATGAACCTTGGGCTTAGCTTCCCCTTCCGTCCAAACCTTAACACCTTCTTCCAAGGAGAGACCCTAAGAAAAACTAAGTCCCCCACTGCATACTATATCTCTCGACGCTTAAGGTCAGCATACAACTTCTGCCTATCCGATGCCTCCTTCAACCGGTTCCGAATCAATTTTACCTTATCGTCAGTATCTGCTACTAACTCTAGGCCCAAAACTCTCCGTTCGCCCATGTTGGAGTTCGACACCTCCGCCCATCCAGTGCTTCATACAGAGCCATCCCAATACTCGCTTGATAACTATTATTGTACACGAATTTGGCTAACGGCAAATAGACTTCCCAGCTACCTCGGAACTCAATTACAGACCCTCTCAACATATCTTCCAAAACTTGGATCACCCTCTCTGATTGTCCATAAATTTTAGGGTGGAATGTTGTACTGAAGTTCAACCTAGTACCCAACGCCTCATGCAGCTTCTTCCAAAATCGTGAAGTGAAATGTGGGTCCCTATTAGATATTATAGAAAATGGCACTCCATGCAATCTTACAATCTCCACTACATACAATCTAGCTAGCTTTTGTAACGATTAATCGGTGAGGACCGATATAAAATGGTCAGACTTGGTTAATCGATCCACTATAACCCATATCGAGTCTTTCTTAGTAGGTGTCAAGGGTAGCCCACTAACAAAGTCCATAGTAATCCTTTCTCACTTCCAGAGTGGAATCTTTACTGGTTGAAGCAATCCTGAAGGCAACTGATGCTCTGCCTTCACCTTTTGACAAACCAAGCATTTATTTACGAACTCCATAACCTCGTGCTTAAGTCCAGACCACCAATAAAGCTCACGCAAATTCTGATACATCTTGTTTCCACCAGGATGCATAGCATAGAGACTGTTATGTGCTTCCCGCAGAATAGACTGCCTTAGATCATCGTCCTTTGGTATATACATTCTCCCACGGAAACACAACACTCCTTCACTATTTATCCCAAAGTCTGACGTCTCTCCATTCTCTACTTGTCTAAAATGAGCACCCAAAGTCTCATCCACTAATTGCTTACTCCTTATCTGCTCAACCCATACCGGCTTTACTTGAAGCTCGGCTAACAAGCTACCATCATCCAACAAACTTAAACGGGCGAGCATAGCCCTCAAGTCTGACTTAACCTTATGACTCAACGCGTCAGCTACCACATATTCTTTGCCAGGGTGGTATTCAATCGTACAATCATAATCCTTCAATAATTCCATCCACCTGCACTGCTTAAGGTTTAGCTCCTTCTGGGTGAGGAGGTACTTCAAACTCTTATGGTCCGAATACATTATGCACCTCTCTCCGTACAAATAATGCCTCTATATTTTTAGCGCAAAGACCACCGCGGCTAGTTCCAAGTCATGGGTTGGATAATTCACCTCATGAGTCTTAAGTTACCGTGACACATACGCAACCACCTTTCCTTCTTGCATCAATACACAACCCAAGCCCACATGCGACGCGTCACTAAAAACTGTAAACTCCTTCCTAGGCTCTGGCTGAATCAACACAGGGGCCTCAGTTAAGACTTTCTTGAGCTTTCCAGAAGTCTCTTGCTGCTTGTCTGTCCATTCAAACGATACCCCCGTCCTCAACAACTTAGTTAACGGTGCAACAATTAATAAAAAGCCCTCAACAAACCGCCTATAGTACCCTGCCAAGCCTAGAAAACTTTGGATTTTTGACACTGACTTGGGTGTTTTCCAGTCTAACACTACTTCAATTTTCCGGGGATCCATCTTAATCCCCTCAGCTGACACCACATGCCCTAGAAAAGTAACCTCCTTTAGCCAAAACTCACAATTACTGAATTTGGCATACAACTGCTTCTCCTCAAAGTTTGCAACACAATCCTTAAGTGTGTATCATGCTCATCCTCATCTCTTGAGTACACTAAAATGTTATCTATAAAAAATACCACGAACCGATCCAGGTAGGGTTGGAAGATCCGATTCATGAGATCCATGAAAGCGATAGGTGCGTTCGTCAGCCCGAATGGCATCACCAAGAATTTCTAGTGCCCATAACGAGTTCTGAAAGTCATCTTATAAACATCCACCTCCTTAACCCTCAATTGGTGATACCCCGAACGCAGATCAATCTTCGAAAAAATGACAGCTCCCCTAAACTGATCAAAAAGGTCATCGATTCTCGGCAAAGGGTACTTGTTTTTAATAGTTAACTTGTTCAGTTGCCGGTAGTCGATGCACATACACAACGTCCCATCTTTCTTCTTTATGAATAACACCGGTGCTCCCCAAAGAGACACACTTGGTCGGATGAATCCTTGATCCAAAAATTCCTAAATTTGTGCCTTAAGTTCTACCAACTCCTTCAGTGCTATCCGATAAGGGGCGATGGACACCGGAACCATACCAGGAAACAACTCGATTCCAAATTCTACTTCTCTGCTGGGCGGAAACCCTGGCAGCTCCTTGGGAAAAACATCAAGAAATTCCTTAACTGTTCTCAACTCTTTAACAGTAGGGCTTCCAACCTCCGTATCGCTAATATAAGCCAAATGGGCTTCGCATCCCTTTCATACCAACTTCTCAGCCCTTAATGCCGAAATTATATTCGACAGGTAATTCTGGCTTTCACCAGTCACTGCCACCTCCTTATCCTCCATCGTTCTTAACACCATTCACTTTGCAGCGCATTCCAAGGTGGCTCGGTGTTTCACCAGCCAATCCATACCCAAGATTAAATCAAACTCGTTAAACGGCAGTTTCATCAAATCCGCTAAAAAGGTAACCCCTTGGACTACTAAGGGTACCTCCCTAAACAACTTATTCACTCCCACTGACTGACCTAACGGACTTATTGCATGCAACATATGAATGCGTCGATCCAATATCAATCAATGCAGTGTAAGGTAACTCATGTATAAAGAACATACCCGTTATCACATCTGCGGCATCCTTGTCTTCTCAGTACGAGCAGCACAAACCAAAGCTGGCTGTCTCGCCTCAGCATGGCCTGCATTTTCGACTGGTGCTCCACGTCCACGTCCATTGTCGTTACCTCCCCTGGCCTGCCCTCGGCCCCTTGGCGGCAGCTGACCACCCCTCGGTGGCTGAACACTACCTCGGCCCACACCTGGCACCTGAATTGGCATTCTAGGTAGTTCTTAATCCTATGCTCCACAGATCTACAAGCTAAACAAGCTCCTGTCCTCTTCCAACACTAGCCGACATAACCTTTCCCACAATTAGCAGAAGGGGGCACCCCCGAATTAACAGCAAGGGGCCCTGCTCTAACTGGCCCATTAACTCTAGCCCTAGCCCTAGGCCTCTGTCCAACACCAGGAGTCTCAGCCTCCCTTTTATTCTCACCCCTTTCTTTTTCTAGATTTAAGCGCTCAGTGCGCTTCACCTCCTCCGCTATCTTTGCTTTCTCAACCAACTCTGAGAAAACCCACTCCCTTTGTGGGGCTACCAATACTCTGAGGCTATCCCTAAGACCATCCTCAAACCTAACGCAACGCTCATAGTCCGTTGCCACCATAGCTCTTGCATACCTACTAAGGCGTAGAAATTCCGCCTCATACTCCGCCACAAATTTGTTTCCCTGGGTTAGGTTCAGGAACTCCTTCTTTCTAGCATCCACATAACCCTTACCCACATACTTTCCTTGAAACACAGTTTTGAAAAACTCCCAAGTGACCTACTCAGGTTGGGTGCCCTCTTTCATCGTCAGCCACCACTGGTAAGCTTCTTCCCTAAGTAGTGACACTGCCCTTTTCAACTTTTGTTCAGGTGAACAGTCCAAGTCTTTCATTATCCTTTCAGTGGCCTCCAACCAGTATTCAGCCACGTTAGGAGCTACACCAGCCATGCCCCTAAAGATCTCAGCCCCATTTGATCGAAGTCGTTCTAGAATGGACCCCTAATTTCCTGTGCCATTGTTTGGGCCCTGTGACCCTTTCCAAAATCCTCAGCATTGCCTGCGACAATACATCATCTCCCGCAGCCCGATCGTAGGGTCTAGTACCAGTCATGGGTGAGGCTGGAGCCTCTTCTACCCCAACTTTAGGCATATGGCCCGATGCCGACGATTCAACCCTAACACTTTCGCAGCCACGGCCACAGCCTCTTGCACCTCTTCTAGCACTCATCATTGATTCACGTATTATCTGGATTAGAAATTTTATGAAGTTTTAGTTAATTTCAATAATTAAGTAGATGTTTTATGAAAGTATTAAAAATAAGGTTGTTTTTGTAAATCCTCTACAGTTTCAAGGTCCTATGGGCTTCAGTTCCAATCTAAAAACTTTAGTATAATCATTTAATGTAGCCCACTAACTATCTACAGTATATCAAATTAAACAAGCTTAATAGTAAAAGAACTTACTTGGCTCGACGTTAGAGGTTAGACGTGCCACACAGCAAGATTTTTCTTCCAAAACATTGTGGAATTTTTTTTACAACAAAACCCAAATAATAAGGCCCACATCACAGCTCAAGTTTTGCAACCTGGGCTCTAAACCCACTAAATGTAACACCCTAACCCGGGCCGGACGTTATGGCAGGATCCAGCGTGTCACATTGAAATGTTTTAGCGAAAACCTTGTTTTCATTGAAAACCCTTCTTTAAATTTGAAAACCTTAATTACTTGTAAAATCTCTTTTCAATTGTAGAAGCTTTATTTAAAACAGATGATTTATGAAAACTTGTCATTTAAAATTTGAGTTGCGGAAACATAGTATTCAATAAAAACAGTTAAGGTTTAGGAACCCATATTCAAAAATAAATATAAAGCCTAAAAATAGTAGTCCTAATTTGGAATAATAACCAGAGGAAAGGCCTTATTACAATCCAGTCTAAAATAACTTAATAAACTAGAAACTATAAAAAAAAACCATGTCCAAGTTGTCTTGCTAGTTGGCCACCTCAAAGTCCCTCTATCTGTCGAACCTCCTACTGGCTATCACTTGAGAAAAATAAAAAAAGGGGGTGAGTTTACAAAAACTCAGTGTGTACAACCCTTGAAGAGTCTTAAGTAATCATCAATCACCATAATGTTATACATGCAATGCTGTGCAACCCACCCCAATATGCCAACCACTAGACACCAACTCCGTCCCTCGGTACACATCATGTGGGGATATAAATATCGAACCACCCATCCGATACACATCAATGGTAGCCCGGTTGCGGTACTACCCTCATTGCAGAAAGCTACTAATCACATATTGGGCTTAATAGCCGTCGGTGGATCCATGGTTGTCAAGCAACCATACGATCCTCATATACTTTCTCCGTTTCATGATTCCCAACCCATATGCAACCTAACCGAATATCATATGAATGTAGCAGGTATACATGTAACATCCATAAATCTTACATTTCACATGTAGGGGTATTTTAGTCATTTTCGCCCTTAGGGGCATTTCGATAATTTTTCTTTAATATGGGTTTATTACTTACCTTGGCCCATTAACAAGTCCTCGTTGTTTAAAGTGAATAGATACTATGCACCAGGTAGGATTCCAGAGAGGAGGAGGTGAGTCATTAAGACCGCTTAAGTACCAAGCTCTCCCTAGTTCCAATCTTAGACATGCATATACCCATTGCCACACCTTAACCTTATGACTCGTCCACGGTCGCAATTAATTAATTAAGTTTTATGTCTGTTTAAGCAAGTTTAGATACTAGGCCCATAACCCCCTTACAAAGTCCAACAAGTCTACATACATGCATATGGCCCACTAGGCCCAATCTCATTCATATGGCCCATTAGGCCCAAATCACATTCATAGTCATGCTTTCATACAATTTCTCATCACTTAGTATCAAATTGCCAATTTTGCCTATTATGGGCCCTACAGCCCATCGGGCTCATTTAGTCCATTCTGGCCCGATTGGCCAATTCACGGCCCAAGTCCATGGTATTGCTCATGGGGCCTCAGATCACCTATCTGTTTCCCCTTACGAGTGCTCGCGCACTCGCAGGTCTATTGTAGCCAAACTTTTGACTTTTCGGCATTTTGGCTTTTCAACATTTCGGGATTTTCTAATCTACTGTGTGTGTGCAGTGTATGTACACATCTGGTAATAAAGCGTGCTGCGATCTCTCTAGCCATGAACCTACAATCGATGTCACTAAATAATTATTCACACATACTTATCGAATACTTTTACTAAAAGCCGAAATCTCACCTTAACCTTACCTAAAACGCCAAGCCTTAACAGCTTTCTTTTGATCACTAATCACGAGTACTTCCTAGATCTGCATTAACCTTTATCGTTAAAAACATAATGGGTGACTTGTATCCAACATAAGTCACCCTTCCCTACTAAGGCCCATTCGGCCAATCCTTACCAAAGTGAAGAACACTTACCAAAGTCCCAACACCTAAGAAGCAAATTGGCAGAGATCCAAAAGACTGAGATTCGATACTAATCCCCTGCCAAAAATGATTTAGAAAAAGTAAGGGACAGGAGTAATCGATACTAGTAAAAACTGACTGAAAGAGCGAGTACTTACACTAGAATTGGACGAAGTAGAGGGAGTAGTGGCGACACAATAGATATTCGGCTTTTGAGATTTGTATGGTGAAAAAGGTTATTCGGCACAAAGAAGAAGAGAATAAGGAATCAGCTAGACCAATGGTGAATCAAAGAAAATTTGAGTAGAGGAAGAATGGAAAATCAGGACAAAGTAAGAGAAGAAGAACAAGGGATTTCAGCTTTTATATCTTTGGACAGAAAGGTGTTTTTGGTAACATAGAGAGGGAGAATTCGACATTAGCCTGGAATCCCCACAATCGGCACCTATATATAGATTATAGCCGAATCTCCTATCCTTAAATTCCCAATTTGGCTCCACCTCTCTTCACTCCTTATCTCCTAATTTTCCTCCCTAATAGCTCCTTAATCCCTTCCTTAAATTTCTCCTCTTATCACTCCCTACAGAGTTCATATCCAACGCCACTACTGACTATCTATAGAGCAAAAATAAATCCACCTTTTGAGTAAGGAGGGATTCGAACCCCGGACCTCCTTGTCTTGCATGTGACGCCACCTTTAAGCCCCACATGTGACGCCACTTGCCACTCCAACACAAGGTTTTCTTGTGTCCAAATCCTCCTTCATTTATTTAAAAACCAACCTACTTGCCAACATGATTCTTTTGATTATTAAACTATAATTTCCTTCACCCCTAAGTTCGAACTCCAAAACTAACCCAGGCCTATTAAGACATAATTAGCACTTAACTAATAATATTAAGCACACATTTTATCAAAACTAAAATAATAAGAAAGTTCGGGATTTTGGGGCGTTCCAATCATGTGTTGTTGGTTTACAAGGTTGGAATAATAAACAATAAATCTCGGCAAAATGTTGTAGGCCATTTTATCATGTGATATTTTAATATATATATGTACGAGAATATTAAAGTTTGGTCCTTCAATTTTTTCTATTAATTGCTTAATTATGGTACAAAGACTATATTATAAAATTCTTATCTCTATAGATTTTTAATTGGACAAAGGTTTAAGGATTTAAATTGTAATTAGTCAAAGGTCCAAAATTACAATCAAACCATTTTACATAATGATTTGAGCATTAAAAGATAATTAGTAATAAAGTTAAGCTAATTAATCAAGCTTAATTAAGTTTAATTACATTATATAGAAAAGTGAGTGGAATGAATGAGAAGATGTTCATCTTAATAATTCCTCCATCACCGAAAATACAAAGAAAATAAAAGGAGAAAACCAAGCTAGGTCTTCAAACATTCTGTCTTTGATTAATAGGTAATTTCAAGTATTTTTCTTGTAATTTTTATATTTT
Organism: Gossypium hirsutum; assembly: GCF_007990345.1. NCBI lineage: Eukaryota > Viridiplantae > Streptophyta > Magnoliopsida > Malvales > Malvaceae > Gossypium > Gossypium hirsutum. The sequence goes on along the minus strand of NC_053424.1, from coordinate 101,384,578 downwards.
TGAGGTCGTGGGAGCTTGATTTAGCTAGCCCTTATACCAATTTGTAAAATTTTTAAATTTTTTGAAAGTTGTCATTGATGATTTCGTAAAGAAATTGGTGTTAAATTGATAGGTCTTAAGCTTAGATGTGAAAAAGGACTAGATTGTAAAGTTTAATTGTTAGTTTTGTTCCTAAAGACCAAATTGAATAAACTGTAAAATTGATAGTAGAAATAAGAGGTCCCTAATGAGAAATTGTGAAATTGAATTTTAATTTGAGGGTTTAAATTGAAAATTATGTTTATTTTGGGTTTAAATTAAAAATTTGAATAAATTACAAAATATGTATGACTTTTTAATCGAATATGATTTTGATAGAATTTCATATTATACCATTTCTGAATTGTTATTCATAGCAAAAAAATGACACATGATCATCGAAAAGGAAAAGAAAGGCAAGAGTTGACAACGAGTAACATGAGCTTTTGGTTTGTATTTCTATGATCCTATTCAATTTTATTATTTCTTGGTCATGTTAAATTGCATGATTTAATCATCATTGATATCATATACGGAGAAAGACAACTAAATTTAATAAAATAGAAAGTTGCATTGCTATGGAATTGAGTTGAGATTTGTTATATACGGTATTGGAGTGGTAAATTGATGATGAAATTGAGATTGATAGAATGTGAGTTGAACTTATAATGGAATTGAAAATTGGTTACCTATTAAATATACATGTTATACTTTAGTTTATCTGATGATACACTGTTTGTGCAGTATAATTCCTTTGATTTATTCGATGACACATTGTGTGTGCCAATATAATTGCTTTAGTTTATCCGATGATGCACTACTCGTGCCAATATAATTACTTCGGTTTATCCAATGATGCATTGTTAATGTAACACCCCAAACCCGGCTTGGACGTTATGGCTGAATCTGGCGGTGTCACATGAGAGTGTTTTTTTTAAAATGCATTGACCTAAAAATTGTCCCAATTATTAATTTTACTTAGTTTGGGAAAATGTGTTTTAATTGATTTGATTTAAAACATTTCTTTTGCATGGAAGCTTTTGAAAACCCAATAAATTTTTGGGAACCGTTGCGTGTTATAAAACATTAGCTTTTAGGAAAATTGAGTTTAGTCTAAAATCCAAATAAAGTCCATGAAGTCCCAAAATTACATCAACCAACCTAGATCATAATTAAAATGAAATGAATACCGGAACTGAATTTAAAACAGTCTAAATATGTGTGGCCACCATTGAGTTCTCCGCTGCACCGAACCGTCAAGTCTGGCGATTACCTATATAGATTAAATAGAAAAGGGTGAGTTTTCAAAAATCAATGTGTAATCCCCTCAAAAAATAATCACAATAGCAGAAATCAGGCATACATCCAAATATTAGATAACTCGGGCCTGAACCCTTTACGAAAACAGTGTGAACCTTAGTCCACTCAGATATAGAATCAAATACGAATGTGCCTTAGCCCTTCACAAATATATCATGCATAATAGAGCAGAATAATAGAGTCCTACTAACCAGCCTCTATACACCAACTCCATCCAACCCTACACACCATGTGGGGATAAAATCGACCCATCCATCCCTACTCACCATGCTGTATCAAATTGCAGGACATAATTAGATAATTGCAGTTGTGCTGCCAGATATCAGGCTTAGGAGCCTTTCAGAATACTTCCTCCATATACAATAACCCAACCCCAACCCCAATGCAATGCAACATACAATACATGACGTGCAAATATGCAATTAACAGATCATACAAACAAATTGGTTTACATGCTAAGAGTAACGTGCTAAAGCATATATCACATAGTCAGATCACGTAATCAGGGGTCAAGTAACTCTTACCGACCCTACAGAAGGTCCCAGTCGACTTGGCAGACTCGAGCCACCTTTCAGAGTATTTCAGAAAACTGGGCTTACACGCCCATGTGGCCTGCGCCTGTGGGCCCACACAGCCTGGCACAGAATTCCACACGCCCATGTGGTGTACCCATGTGGGCCCATACGGCCTAATTGGTTGAGCTTGTGTCTCGCACATGGCCTCACCGGCCATGATATGACCGTGTTATGCGCTCGGCCTGGCTCTTCGATCACACGCCTATGTACTGCCACACGGCCTACCACACGGGCGACCACACGCCCGTGTGGCGTCGACAGATTCATTTTTCATCTTTCATTGAATCTCGTTTTATGCATAATTGAGTACACATCTAGTATCAATTTTGATGCCTAAACACTCCCGAGCACTCCAAGGCCTAAAAACGAGATATTCAACACTGTAATAAGTCTTTCTTTGCGATTAATCATAAATCTTGAAACCAAAATACTTACTCCATAAAGCTATGAACACTTACCTCAAAACTTCCAATCGACTCGCTATAGAATAGCACGAAGAGGGCCTTAAACCCCACGATACGCTGCTACCAAAACCCGAAAATTAGACTCACAAAAATGATACAATCATCTAAAAATGATGCCATTCGAAAATACTACTTACCACACCCACGATACACGCAAAAGAAACAGAATAAAAGTAAAAAGGTAGGAAAACTTCAAGGGAAAATCGGTAGCAAATTAGGGAAGAGAAAATGACAGAGAAAGCAAAAGTAAAGGGGAATTTTGGGAAAAGAGAGAAAAATAAAAAACAGAACTCTATCAGATTTTACCCTCAACTACCCACTACTACCCAATCTCAACTTCTTCAGTATTTGAAAACCACTAAAATTCCTTTGCAAAACCGAGCAAAAATATAAACTCCCTAGCTCATGTAAGGGTTCGAACTCCAAACCCCCAACACTCCACCACATGTCTTAACCACCAGACCAGTAGGCCCATTCTGTTATGAAATTACAAATAATTTAATGTAAGCCTGTTAACTAGAAGTTAAGGCTTAAATCAGGAAAAAGCCAAATTTTTCCAAATGCAAAGCTTAAACTTGGGACCTCTCACTCACACCTAAAACACTTAACCAATGAAGCAGATAGATATTTGTGTCAGAAACAAATTTATCAAATTTGGAGTCAGTTTGTATTAGTATAATTATGTAACACCCCTAACCCGTATCCGTTGCCGAACTAGGGTTAAAGGCATTACCAAACAAAATCGAAACATTAACATTCATTTCATAAGCATCGAAGCATTAAAGATCAATCATCAATATAGAGTCCCTTATATAGGTCATCGAGACTTTAAACATGTATTAGAAAGGGGTCAGACTTCTGAACAAATACAAAATTTCTCCAAAATTTAAACATTTTTAAAACAAGTACAGGTCACACGCCCGTGTAATCAGGCCGTGTTTCTCACATGGTTTTAGACACTCCCATGTGTCTAGAACGTGTCAAAATAGGGCATACATACTGACTTGTTCACACGGCCACAAGACATACCCATGTGCTTTAGTCGTGTTTGAATCTGACTTGGGCCACACGGCTAGCCACATGCCCATGTGCCTTTGCCGTGCTCAAGCCTGACTTACAATTGTAGGGTACCCCTAGGGACACACGGTCGTGCAACATAGCCGTGTGTCACACACCCGTGTCCCTTCCCGTGTGGACAAAAAATAGGCCATTTGAATAGCGAATTTGCCACCCTAATTTGAATCACCCTACAAGCAAGGAAACAAGCATAATTACACAACCATTTCAGCCAAAATCCATACCAATCTGTACAACATTTATGCCATAACATTATCAATCGTTTTCATGCTTATAAACTCATCTCAATTGTGTTAAAACATAAGACAAAATCATATCAAAACATATGGCTTCATGATCTCTAAACTCATGACCAAATCTCATACCAAAAATTGCCAAACTTACCATTTTTTTAAGTCATACATGAACACATCAAATAGAACATTTTGCATCACATTTCATATACCAAAATCAAAACATAAACACAACCATATCAAGCCATATCACTTGGCTAAATATAACATTACAAAACCTATCCAAAATATTTCTAGCCTATACATGCCATACTTTACTATATACATTTTCAAAAGGTACCAAAATGAGATTCGATAGTATGGTGATGATCCTCGACAATCCTCGAGTTCACAGTTGCTTTGATATCTATAAAATAATACAAACATACACAGAGTAAACTTTCAAAAGCTTAGTAAGCTCGTACCAAAAATCATCAACAATTTATAAAATATAAAACATCAACACATGAGTACTTATTAATTCTCAATTCATCTTTCAATTTTATGCCAACAAAATTCATATGTTTATACCAATTCAATGAAATTCATATGCATAACATCATCTATCATATAGGTATCATACATACCTGAACCTTCTCGTATTTATTCATTTTCATTCTCACTTATCGTTTGGATATTTTAAGATTTTCTGAAGATTATTCATGTTTTAACATCTGTACACTTAGTGCTTTAAAGGTTAGCTGAAGCTAGAACGATTTCGCACACTTAGTGCCATTTCAATTAACCGAAGCTATCTCAGTATCGCACACTTAGTGCCTCATATAGTCGAAGCTATTTTGAATCGCACACTTAGTGCCAAATACAAATGATTTATCATTGTATTCAACCATAATTAATTATATATACAATCTATGTATAATCCAAGCATCAAAAATATATTTGTAACATCATGTTTTATGTACGAACTTACCTCCTACTCGAAATTGCAGATTTAAATCATCTACTCGATTATCTTTGACTTTCCTCGGTCTAAATCTGAATTCCTCTTTTCTTGATCTATATGTATTCAAAATTAACCCTTTATTCACTAAGTCATTCAATTCAATCCACAAACATACATTTAGGGCATTTTGAAAACTAGCCCTCACATTTCATTTATTTCACATTTTAGTCCCTTAATTTCTCATTTTTCACAATTTAGTCCATTTTACTCAAAATCATCAAAAATCCAAAGACAAAACATGTAAACCCAACATCAAACTTTCATTTATCAACAACTAACTTCACAAAGCTTATAATTTCATCAATGGCACATTTTAAAATCATCATCAAAATCAGAAATTGAGGCATGCGTTTGATAGTATACGAAGCAACGATTACAAAAACATAGAAATTATCAAAAATCGATCACAACACATACCTTAATCAATAAAAATCAAGGCTGAACCCTAGCTTGTATTTCTTTTCTTTTTCGTTTGATGATTTCGGCAACATGAGCATGAAATCAGCTTATTTTAATGTTTTTTTTATTTTAATTAACATATAATCTAAATGACAATGTTGTTCTTTTATTAAATTATTATAAATTCACATATATTAAGGCTATAAATGTCCATTATACATGTAAATGGCATAATAACCACATAAGGACCTCTCAATTATAAAGCCAAGTCAAATAGGCACTTTTAACATCTAGCACACAGCTTTTACATTTTACGCGATTAGGTCCTTTTTATTAAATTAAGTACACAAACATTCAAATTTCATACGAGTAATATTTAAACATTTCTCTGACTCAGATTTGTGGTCCCAAAACCACTATTCCGACTAGGATTTAAACCAAACTATTACAAATTGTTTCAATTTATTCAATGATACAGTACATGTGCCACTAAATTACTTCGACTTGTCCAATGATGCACTTTGTGTGTCATGTCACACCCTGAAAATCGGGTTAGTAGAATCGGGCAATAAAATCAAGGGCTTGAGTGAGATATTGAGATTATTTCATATAAATTAAGATAAAATGAAATAAATAAATAATTAAGAAATAATAATTGGGTTAATAAGAATATACTAGTGATGATTAAATTAGAATAGTTCTAAAATTAGAGGTGTAATGTGTAAATTAAGAGTTTTAATTGAAATAGGAGCCACTAGAATATGGGAGAAAATAAAAGAGGGGTTAGGGCTCAATAGCCCAAATTTTAAATTTTGGTTGCCTATATAAGGCCACCTATCATCCCTTACCTCTACATTTTCAACCATTTCAGAAAAAAAATGTTAGATTCAATATCAAGAGTTTTCTCTCCAAATTCCTTTCATCCTTTCGATTTCTTAAAATCCAAACATTTTTCCCTCTTCAATTTCAAAAGAAATCCACTCATTCTCTTTCAATTTTCTACTAACACTTACGTTGATTTTTTTCAAATTGATCCAATTTTGTGGAGATCTTTGAATTAAAGGTAAACATTATTTTTTGTTATGGTTTAACACATTTGATAGGTGATTTCAATTCAAATTTTTACGAATCAAATCAAGAAAACCTAAGATATCTGGTTTTATAGCTTAATTTTGCATAAAAATGGTGGATCTCGTAATAGTGAGCTAAATGATGGTTTTAAAACAATTTTTAACTCATTTTATAGTAATTAAGAGTTTTATAAACTTGATTTAACAAATCCTTAAAGAAATTGCACGAATCAAATGATTTACCTCTTAAGATTGACAACGAAAGTGATTTTTTAAAAAATATTCATTAGTGAAATTGTATAAAATTAATGGCTAGATTTGTAATTAAACCTTAGTTAAGGTGTTAGGAGGATGAAATTAGAGATCTAATTGAGTTAAAACAAAGTAATTTTAAGACTAAAGTTAGACGAGGTGAGCTCGCCAGTTTTATGAGAGTGGCGAGTTGTCTAGTGTTAAGGATGTTGCTTATTGTGAATGGTTAGTAAACTGTATGTTTTTATGTGATATGTGAAGCCTCTATTGGTGAGGGAACGTCCATAAGCAAGGGCAAGGGAAATGGCAAGAAAAAAGTGGTGTGGATTAAACAATATCAGCGAGTCAACAAGTGAGTGTTCTTGCACACTGCATCATAAACACAAGTTCGTATGCTAAGAAAAGCCAAGTAGGCATGCGAACCTGGCAGGTAACATGTGAGCCCTATTTTTAAATTGTGCAAACATATATATATTATGCGAGCCTATCTATTGTTTGCAAACCCTATAAATTTTATGCGAACCTTATACATATATTGAGCGAACCCTGTTATATGAAATATGCGAACCATATTCATATGCATGCGAGCTTGTACATCTAGCGAGCCTATTCACATGCATGCAAGCCTATATGTGTGAGTCTATATAAGTATGTAAGCCTTGAACATGTGCGAACCCATATGTTGTATGCAAGTCATGAATATGTAAGAATCTATATGTTGTATGAGAACCATGAATATATGTCCAAACCCATATGTTGAAAGCGAGCACTAATTATATGCATGCCCTAAATGTATGTGAGAATTATATTTTGTTATGTGAACCTAATGCTATGTGAACCTATGTTATTTTGACCCTATGTGCATTGTGAGCCCTGCAGTATTGCGAGCTCTATTAAATGCGAACTCTGTAATTACGAATTATTGTGTGCAAGCTCTACTTTATTATGAGCTATTTAAAAATTTTGTATTGTGAATGTGATAATAACGATATGTTGGCGTCGTGAACACTTGAATCTATTAGATATCATTGGCATGCCATAAGATTGTGAGTACTCACCCTTTTTACTATACGTTAGGGCATATGACCTAGAGATAGTGTTGGAGAAATAAGGAAATGTCGAGAATAGCTCCATTCGCCGTAGATAGCATGGAGTGTTTGGAGAGTGTGAGCATTCTTGCTTCACTTATTAGAGATTGCATAGGACTCTTTGAGTCATTTGGAGTGCTTTTGGAGATCTGCTTATCCAATACGTATATAATATGAATATGTTTCACACTCAAAATTGCCAATATATCACTATGATGAGTATGATTATTGTATTTTTTGTAAACTATTACAACATGTCTAAATCTTAGCATGATTGATGTGTTTATTTGTGTTGTATGCTTGAGCATTCATTGAGCTTCAATAAGCTCACATTCCTTGCATATACCTTGTAGATAAGTAGCTCGCAGGACTAATGGTGAAGAGTGGCAATCCAGTGATCCATCACAAGTAAAATCCCTTGAGTATGTGACATTTTTTCAAACTCCAATGTGGAAGGCAATGTAGGACTCTTCCAAGGGTTTAGAATTAGATTAGACTTTTTAAATAATTTTTTACGGGTTGTAAACGGACATTACAGACTATTTAATTTTGGATTTTAGACTTTATAATTGCTTGTTTGAGTGCATGATTGATTGGATTATATTACATGGCGATTGTTATTAAATTTATAGGCTAACGAACTTATGTAGGTGAGGAGCTCGCTGGGTACTAAGGTATTCCTTTAGATCTTATGTATGTGGAAATAAATTAAAGACTTAGTATGCATGAAATAAAGGTAATAACATGTTGAATAAAACCTACAAACCATCTAGGAGTGGTTCGAGCTGGAGGTCGCAAGAATGGGGTCTCACAAGAGTTAAAAGAGTCTCAATAGGGTTAGGATTTGCCAAAACCATGAGAGTTCACTATTTAGAAGCTCGCCATTAAGGATTTCCAATCTGGGAGGGGTTCACCAAACATTAGGAAGTTCGCCTACCATTGAGTTTGCCAGAGTCAGTATTTGCCAAACAATAGTGAGTTCTCCAGAAAAGATTGGTTCGCCAAATAGAGGAGTTCATGAGTGATCCATTGGCTAAACAATCAGCAAAATAGGGAGAGAGGTATGTACGATTTCACGGGATTTGGAGTTTCGCTAGTCTTTAGGGATCGCAATGTGAGATGTGAGCTAGGTTCATCAATTAGAATGAAAACCAAGGGGTTCGTAAATAGGTCGTGAGTTGGTGCTCACCAAGTGGCATGTGAGGTGGGCTCTCAGGTGGTTAGAACTTTCAAAATTTTGTGCTTTATTTTGATGATGTGTTTATAAAGGCATGCAATTAGGATTATTCTTTATATGATTTATGTTACAATTGTGTGGTGTACGTGGTTGGTTGTGTGTTTTGTGTTGTTTTAACGAAAAGTCACTTCGGTGGCTAATGTGACGTTTGAAATTCCAGTTGAATTGTCTCGTTCAAGTTTGGGGCACCATATGCCAATATATTTCTTTCATTTTATCCGATGATGCACTACAGTGCCAGATTGGGATAAGGTTGGTAATTCGTATATCCATCTTGAAGTTTGAGTAAAGTCAATAGGATTATAGAAACATGATTTCTCTAGGTTATATGGTAGATTGAGATGAAATATGATTGTGGTATTTGATAGCATGTGAAAGACCATGCGAATTTGCTAGAAATAAGCCTTAGGGGCCGATTGAGTATGTACGAGCGAATAGACTCAAAAATGATTGAATTGATAAAATAGAATTGCATATATGAATCGATGAACATGTACATATATGAGTATATGTTATAAACGGTGATATGAAATGATCATGTATGAAGTGTAATTTATGGAAAATGGTTATATAGGTGCTAGAAAGTAAGATATGAAATAACCAATTGAATTGATCGTTAAGTCTACGTTACAATTTGGTATGCGAATTAGTTAAACAAAAGATTTGAATTGAGTATTTGCATTTGGGTAACATATATGTTATATTGATTTGAATTATAGAAATACTACTGAGTTCTATCGTTCAGTGTATGATTTGTTTTTCTGTACACAGGTTAGGTCCCAAATAGGATCCCGAGCATTGACTTCAGCATCCAGTCAAGATACCAGACTCGATAATGTTTGTATAAATGTCTTCTTCTTTTTTTTTTGGTTATAAGACATGTACGTAGGTTGAGTCAAGTTTGGCATATAAATTATATGTATATACACTTATGGTTTTAAATGGCTAACGATAGAATTTGATTAAATGTATATAGCTTCTAATAGAGTTAAAGGTAGTTTGAAATGGTACGAAATGTTGCAAACATATATATATGAACTTGGTGAAATAGGTAAGTGTACAAATAACTTAAATGGTTTGCATTAGGTAAATGGATTGTAGGTGATAAGGTATTGGCCTAATATCATATAAGGTATGAAGATGCAGGAATCGATGCTATATAGTTGCAATTATTGGCTGGTTAATGTTTGGATGTGTTTAGAAACTTGGTTGGAAAATTTTAGGTTGAAGTTCAATTAGGAATTGAGTAAACAATATGTGATGTCACGATGAGAAATGACCTATAATTCACAACATGAAAAGAGACTCCATCGTCTTGACGAGGCTGAACAGTAGTCATATTGCGACATCAACCCTGTGATTTGATTTCTTTAAAATTCAATCATAATTTGATCTCAATTTAGCATTAGAGCTTTCGTAAGCTCGTATAAGTCTCAAGAATGATTATTCATTGTATCAGTTGCTTATATTACTCGCATTTCAATGTCTAATTATATGAATTGTATTTAAATTTGATTGTAGTTCCTTCGGCAATGAATGTGGCACCTTGTAGCTTGAACCTGACTATTGGGTCGGGTATAAGGTGTTACATATAGAGCACCAAGTTAGGTTAGATAGATTATGACTATTTGTAATAAGACATTATAAAGAGAAGGTATGGTATGAAATGCTAGGTGCAAAGCGAATTATGTAGCATTTTACAGGCAACAACATCCAATAAAACCATTCAGGAAACTATAAAAATTCCTTGGATAAGAAATTTGGTCCTTAATAAATTATTGGAAGATTTTATAGAATCTATACTAGTGCGAGTGAAAGGGATCAAGCCCTAAGATCTTGTACAAGCTTAGGCTTTACCGTTAACACATTGTAATTGTAATATTAAGTTATGTAGAACCTAAAATTAAAAAATGTTAATTAAATAATTTGATTCAACTTATTGTTTATTTTACCTTTATAAGGTTTATCAAATATTCGTACAATATTCACGCCAAATTGAGATTCATGTTGAGGTTATTTAAAATTGAACATGAAATTTTATTGATGTCATATTACATTTCAACTATTCATTTAGTAAAGTAAAATGATCAAAGTTTTAAGTGTAAAAATGTCATCAATTTGAAATTGATTTAATTCACTGTACATTTATAGGGTTTTAAAGATGAGTAAATGATTCATGCTTTATGTATATTACAATGGAGAAATCTGTTCGACGGGCCATGATTCTATTTTTGAATCAAGACAAAAGCTTGCACCAACTTTCAGTGTTAATGCTACCCTTGCAGAAATAGCATGGAATATTGGTTTGAAAATTGTATCTAGATGTAATTGGTGTTTATCGAGACTTATCTACAGTTTCTGATGTCCAACACCTCCTACATATAATATGTTGCCACTCTTGGACTACAATGATGTGCAGACAATGATATGGGCACATTTCCACACTGGACTTTTACATGTAACCGAGCTTTTTGCCGAATTGGTCGAGGAGGATAAGGGAGTACCTGTGGATAATATGTTATCATCTTCAAGGAAAGATGTTCATTCTAACCCCATTAAATCAATATTACCAAGGTCAAGCCTCATATATAGACCCACTGAGACAATTAGTTGGTAGGAGGCCTTCTGCAAGTAAGTTTGACTTTAATCTTAATGGTGTAATGGTTGATCCATTCCTGACTAGTTTTTAAATGGGTTTAGTGTTTGGATAGGGTTTCATGGAAGAGTTTGATGAGGAGAAGGTCCCCCTATGTTCAACATGAAGACTTCAGTGATCTAGAGGTGGATGAGGTGCCTCGTGAGGGGTATTACAATGAACATGTAAATATTTTGAATGAATTTCCACATACATGGAATCTTTCTAGTGGGATTGTTTTATGTAATAAACAAACGACCTTTATGCTTAAAAATAGACCTGAATGTGGCCCATGCTCATGAGTTCCCTGAATACACATACATCATTCTTAGCATGTTTAGGATGTTGTCATGTGTTTTTTTTTAAATGAAATATGTAAACACCTTAAACATGGTTGTGGGTTTTTTTATTTTATTTTAAAGATAGAGTAACAAAATAATTACCCATATTTTAAACACATTTAGAAAGGGTGAACTACAAAAGTAGTCATTCTACTATTAGTGTGTTTTTGTTTTGGTCACTTAGGTGCAAAAAATTCTATTTTAGTCACTAGCATTACCAACATATGATATTTTGGTCACTCTTCCATTAAATTATTAATAGAATGTTGATGAGACCTTTTTTATCGGCATTATAATAAATTTAGCCCTCTAATATTTATAGATTTTAAAAATTTGGTCCTAATTCTAAAAAAATAAACAAATTTAGCCCTCAAATTTACACATTCTATTAATTGATTCTTAAAAATTCATGTTGGACCTATAGTTGATAATTTCAAAGTAAACAACTACTAACAACAAAAGTGCTAACTCCAAAGGCCATTAAAGGTGATACTACAACAAGAAAACTAAAGTAAGAACATAACATGTTTATGTGGTTTAGTTTTCCTAAGTTTGTAAAGTTTAGCTCAGTTAGTAAGTCCACTATCTTTGATCCCAATACGATGGGTGATTTAAGCCCTATCACACTCTGGTATAAAAAACTCACTTTTGTACTTAATGATTTAAATCACTCACTTTAAGTTCTCCCATTGAAAACGTATGCTATAAACCAAGCAACAAACGTGTTTACACTTTTACCATTTTTTATTTTTCTAACATGGAATTTATTTATTAAATTAAAATAGTAATTTTATAAATAAAATAATTTAAGGAGAGAAAAAACACAAATGAAGAAGTCTTAAACTAGATTTAGACCTCCCCATTCTTTTTTCAACATTAGCAATCACCAACACAACTATTTTTCGCTATCATTAGCCTCTTTCGATCAATGCAAGCTTGGCATAAAAGTTTCTCTCTCCACCATTTTCCATCTTCAACCTCTAGCACCTCCAACCTTTCAACTTTTCACCATTATCAATCTTTACAAACATCCTCACCACCAGTTCACCATTTCACCATATTCACTAACCTAAACCTAGTAATCCAACCAAACCCAAGCATGATTATGTCACAACAAACCCCCAATAGTTCCATAACATTCCATAAACATGAGACCTCTCACTAAAACTCATCTCTAATACCCAAAGACAGTCACCCATTTCTCTACTACCAAAAGCTTCTCGATTTTGGAGGCTAAAAGAAAATTTGAAAAACAAAAAAAATTCCAAAGTTGGCTATTGAAACCAAAGGAAAATCTACAAAATAGAAAAACCCTAGAAGAGAAGCATACACAACTATTTTTTTATTTTATTTTAATAGGTTTGAAAGAGTTTAGATTTTCTTTTCTGAAGATCCCAATGATGGAAGTGTTGGCCTTAGTAGAGAGAAGCCCTAATTTGATTTTCAAGCCAATTTAATGATTAAAGATTATTACGTATTTATGATCACCAACCTGAAACCAAGATAAAATTTGGATCACCTAACTGTGACCTGGTTAGGCCCTACCAATTGGATGCATGCAGGCCTTGTAGTGGGGGCTCATTAAAAGGGCTCATAAGGGAAGTTCGCGGTCCTATTTTTCAACCTAATTGGGCCCTACCATTGGATGCGTGTAGGCTTGTAGTAGGGGTTCGCCAAAAGGGCTCACAAGGGAAATTCATGATCCTAATTCGCATATACCAAAAAGTTCGCATGTGGGAGCTACGAAGTCTAGCAGACAAACCAAAATAGTACATGTGTCCAACATGCTAGAGCCTACCAAGAATGTCAATTCCATGAATAGTAACCATGCATATAAATATTCTATTGTCCCCTTCAATGAAACACGATGGAAAAACATTCAACAATTGGTATGGTGAGCATGGATAGTTCAAAAAACTGGTTAATGTATGTTGATGGCTCCGTAGCCAAGGTAGGGTCAGGAGCAAGGATACTTCTGATTGATCTCAGTGGGAATGAATGGTAATACAAATTATCTTTTGGATTTCAAACATCCAAAAACATAATATAATATGAAGCTTTGATATCAGGGTTACAACTAGCACACCACCTAGGAGTGAAGGATCTGATCATCCATACAGATTCATAGTTCGTGGTGAAGAAAATGAATGACGATATGAGGTGAAAAAGGTAGTGTTAAAGAGATGTCATTCAGTCACAATTCAACTGCTCATAGGATTTGACAAAGGTCAAAGAAAGTAGTTCGCTAGGAGTGACAACACACGTATAGATGCCTTATCTAAATTGGCATCCTCTATCGTCATTGAGCAAAGAGGGAAAATTATGTTGGAGTATAGGGATACCCCGAGCTATGACATGCCACAAGTTTTGAGTATAGATCAAGAGGAGACATGGATGACTCCCATATGTCACACACTACAAGGAGTGTATGATAATTTGGATAAGAGAGATATCACAAAGTTACAACGCAAAGTTGCGAGGTATGTCGTTGTCACAAATTACATACACTTGAAAAATTTAAATCGGTAAGTTAGACATTTGAATTCTATGTAGATAATTGTTGAATTACTCAATTACATAGTGAGTTAAAATAATTCGTTTTGTCTTACAATTGTTAGGTATACCCTTTTAGAGGGTGTACTATATAGAAAGGGGTTTTTGCATCTAATATTGTGATGCGGTCGTTGAGAGCACCAAAAATATCCTATTCCCTATAAAATAATAGAAATAATGAAAAAGAACAGTAAATGGGAAGTAGGGTCGAATCCTCAGGGACCAGATTATACGAATGCTTGTTTCTCGAAATCCTGGGTAGAATTGTGCCCAAGAAAACCTACGTGACAGAGGGAAAATAAAAATAACAGAATTAAAGATTTGATTTGGAAAAAATGAAAAAATAGAATCTAAAGTTGACTGAAATTGTGATTACGAAATTAATAAAAATAATAAAGAGAGTTAAAAGAAAAGAAATTCTTATTGGTAGATTCCAGCCTCCAGTTGTCTCATTCCACCTTAGGTTCAATCCTCGGGTTTTAAATAACCCTTCTCAACTCAAGTAAGCCAGTTATAGTAGAAGAAGACGCCTACGACCACCAGCTCCAAAGATTAGACTTACAATTTTTAGGGAACCTGACTCTAGCCAGTAATCTATGCTAGATCAACGCTTCTCAATGGCGAATCCCATACCATTTTGTCTCTTTGGCTTGCCAACCTCTGACGCAATAAGTTAACGAACCGACTATGCAATCCTTCCAAAACATACAAAGCGGTCGCCTTTACATATGCTGAAAAGCTTACTTCTTAAGGGCCATGGATGGAAGTGTCAGCCCGTAGTGCGGAGAAACGATGAATACTTAGCGAGAAGGCTAAGTACGGATTCTAGGCTTCAAGAACCCTTTTTGGGGAATATTGACAACTTTCGGCTAGATAGGTTTTAGTGGCTCATGATAATGGTGGAAAAGAAAATAAATATAAAAAGGGAAAAGGGAATTTTATTAAAAGAAAATATGAAGAAACAAAAGCCTAGACTTTTAGGGGGAGAGTGTTTACAGAAAAAGATGAACACCAAATAGAGTCACTTCACCCCTATTTATAGTGCTAGGGAGATAGTCTAATTGAACTTAAATTCTAAAAAGGTAAATACATTTAATTAAAGATAATTAAAATAAAATCCTAAATTTAAATAATCCTAAAAATAAAGATAATTAAAATAAAATCCTAAATTTAAATAATCCTAATAATTATCTTAATATTAATTATCCTAATATAAATAAAATGGAGTCTTATAAAATAAAATCTCTTCTTTTTGCGTTTTTAGTCCTTGTGTCTTCCATGCTTACACTTTTGGCACAATCTTTTTCCAGTGTCGCATATCAGCCCATTGTGTCTCCAAATTCGCACTTTTGTCCCTTAATTTTGCTTTTGCCTCTATATCAATCCCTAATCGATAAAAAGACATAAATAGCTCAAATTAGTAGGATCAGGCCCAGAATAAACGCATGATTAATACATAAAAATACGTTATTCTAGAGCATTATCATATTGCGATGCCTATCACTATCTGAGGCTGAGTATGTAATGCGAGAAATACATGAAGGCATCTGTGGTGACCATTTGGGTGGAAGACTGCTTGCCCAGAAAACTTTTAAAGAAGTGTATTATTGGCCTACAGTTCAAAAGGATGCACATCATTTGGTTCACACATGCGACTCTTGCCAAAGATATGCTCAGGTGCAACGACAACCAGTAGAACCTCTTCAAGTCATGTCGAGCCCTTGGCTATTTGTGGCCTTGGGGAATTATTGTCCTCTGTCCTTTCCTGATAGCTGCAGCACAGAAAAGATCCATAGTGGTAGATGTCAACTATTTCGCCAAGTGGATTGAAGTTGAAGCTGTGGCGACTATCATAGAGAAACAAATGGAATCTTTTCTCTGGAAATCAATTGTGTGCAGGTTTGGTGTACCTCGCTTAATTATCATAGATAATGGCACACAGTTTCAAGGAAAGTTCAAAAAATTATGCATGAATTTTTAGATTGCTTTATCTCAGAGATTTGTTAAAATGCCACAAATGAATGGGCAGGTAGAAGCAGTGAATAAGAAGATTCTAACTACCTTAAAAAAAGTTAGTGAGGCTAAGGGTACGTGGTTGGAGGAGTTGCTAGGAATCTTATAGGCCCTGCAAACTTTTCCTTATATTGCAATAGGAGAAACCGCATTTTCTCTTGTCTATGGCGCGGATATAGTAATTCCTATTGAGATTAGTATGTGGTCACACATGATAACACATTTTAACAAAGATGCCAACTAGGAGGCTATCATGCTTAACCTTGATCTTATCGATGAATTTAAAGAGGCAGCGGAGATCAAGAATGTAACACGCGCTCAACAAGTAGCTCGGTATTACAACTCTAAGGTTAAGAACAAGCAATTCCAAGTAGGTGATCTTTTCCTTAGAAACACTGAGGCTAGTTTCCCAACTTCGCAGCAAGAGAAAATGTCTCCAAGCTAGGAAGGGCCATACAAAGTCATTGAGAAAATAGGTTATGGAGTGTATAAGCTAGCAAAAATGGAAGGCACGGTTCTACTGCAAACATGGAATGTCGTCACCTCAAGAAATACTATGTGTAATTTCTTACTCCTTGAAAGAAATATTCTTTTTTATGAACACTCTAATTAGTATAATGTAAAGGTTTTTCGATTTAAGATTGCAACCTCCAAAGCAGCTAGTGGACTTACGTTCCCAACTGACATTACAAGAGCTCATAGCTTCGACATAGCTAGCGGACCTACGCTCTTAGTTGATGTCATAAAGGTTTATCAGTTTAAGATTGCAACCTCCAAAGCAATTGTGAACCTATGCTTCCAATTGACATTACAAGAGCTCGCAGAGTTAAGCTCGCAGCTCCGACACAGCTAGCAGGCCTATGCTCCTAGTTGATGTCATAAGGTTTGTTTTTTTAAGATCGTAACCTCTAAAGCTAGTAGACCTAGCTCTTAGCTAACATTACAAGAGCTCATGGAGTTAAGCTCCCAGGTCCGACATAGCTAACGAACCTAGGCTCCCAACTGATGTCATAAAATTTTGTTTGTTTAAGATTATAACCTCCAAAGCAACTAGCAGACCTACGCTCCCAATTGACATTATAATAGCTCGCAGAGTTAAGCTCACAGCTCCAGCTAGTGGACCTAGCTCCCAACTAATGTCATAAAGGTTTATCGGTTTAAGATCGCAATCTCCAAAGCAACTAGCAGACCTACGCTCCCAACTAACATTATAAGAACCCGTAAAGTTAAGCTTGCAGCTCCAACACAGTTAGTGGACCTACGCTCCCAACTGATGTCATAAAGTTTTGTTGGTAAAAGATCACAACCTCTAAAGCAGCTAGAGAACCTACGCTCCCAATTGACATTATAAGAGCTCACAGAGTTAAGCTCGCAGATCCAACACAGCTAAAAAGGCTATCTTCCTAGGTGGTACTTAAGGCTTAATTGATTTGATATCGTAACTTAATTTCCTTCTCGTTTGCTTACTTAAAACAGAACCATTGAATTGCGCTAAGTCAATTAAAGGATTCTGAGAATATGTTTAAATTTTTGTTTAAGTTCAAATTTTTGGTACAAGCAATAGTGTTATGCGAAAAGATAAAATGAGTTCGCAAAAGGATATGATGTCATAATAGTAGTAAGCAAAATTGAAAATTTTCAAAGTTTAAATTTTCATTTCAAGATAAGAAAACTAATACAAAGTTACAATCAAAGCACATTATCAGCCTCTTCATGGTCACTAGGGATCTCATTTTCTCCTCTTCCAACAACTTCGTTGTTATCAATCCCATCAATAGGAGTAATGTTGGCTAGCAAGAGCGGTGTTGGTTTCAGCTAGGTCTTCATCTAGGTAAAAGTCTTTTGAGTTCCTCTATTTTGATGTGAGCTAATTCCAAGCAGCTCCGGAGGGGAAACAGACATTGAAACCTAGTTTGCTCATATCTACATCGAAGAGCACATCGAGGTCAACTTTGCAAGTGTTAAAAGGGCCACCCACAACTTGGGTACGTAAAAGTATATTTGACTTGAGCTCCTGAGCAAGGTTGCTCAAGTTCTCAAGAGTTTCGCTTTTGAATTCCTTTAAGGCTTTTGTTTTTTTCTGCTCTGACCTTGCCATAGCAGCTTTGTGTTCCTCAACGATTTGATTTACAGTAGCTTTGCGCTCTTCGGCCATTTTCTTTATATTAGCATCCAAGGCTTTTTTCCTTTCTTTTCAGCTGTAGTTTCATGAGATAACTTATCAATTTTGACCTTAGCGGACCCTAGGTGACCAACGATCTCGGTATTTTACCTATAAAGCTCTTCATTCTCCTCTCTCATCTTAAGGTATAGCTCGTGAGTTTTCTCTAACTCCAACTTAGTTTCCTCGAGCTCCCTTTGACTAGCATCAACTCTACCAACGTTTTTCCTAAGGCCTACGCTAACCATGGTAGCCTCAGCCAGTAAAACCTGCAAGGATGAGGTAAGCTTTGATAATGAATTCTTCTTCGTACCACTGAAGGACTCAGTGATACACATATGCCTCTTTATAGTATCTGGTAAAGAAGCCTTACACTTCTCAACCACTTCGCTGGGATTATAAGGGTACTTTCGCGTGCTTAGATGTTTGCACCACTGGAATAGGTCACCATCCTTTCCAGCTAAGGATTCCTCAATAGGGGTAGAAAGGAATGAATACAATTAGCAGAAAAAGGAGAACTACCGTAAGCAAGAATCGAAGAACTTGCATAAGCCATAAATGGCGAGCTTACCGAGGGAGAAGTAGGAGTAGCGACTATCATAGCAAAAAGCCTAGCATGATCTGCCTTCCTTTCACAACACTATCTACCTCATCATCACTGTTGATAACCACATTTACAGGCCCCACATCGGTTCTGCACTTCTTGCACATGTCCCTTAGAAAAGCTCGCAAGTTCATAACTTCGTTAATTTCTCGGACAGACTTGTAGTTTCCTCCAAGTCTCTTTTAGAATCGCAAGTGGTGCCTACACCACCAATAATTCTAGGGTCAACAAGAATAGTTATCTAATTAATATTTGCACCACTTTCTTCGTGCGATGAGACTGCTGAGATCCATAGGCGAAGTCTGATCCTGCAAAAGTTGTAAAAGAAGGTCATGGGTTCCTTTTTATATCCTGTTAATGTCAAACCTAGGCATCCTTGGCCACATTAGGCCATATCTGTCTTTCAGGTCGCGCACCAACTACCTCAGCCACATCCCTATTGTCACCTCACCTCCAAACAATATCAAAACACATTAGGCCATGTGAAGTGATGGCTCTAATGAGCACCATTTTATAACCCTCCTTAGACCTAATAGGGAGGACTAGATTGTTAAGTATTTATGATCACCAACCCGAAACCCATTTAAAGTCCGGACAGCCTACCCGCGACCTGGTTGAGCCCTACCAGTTAGATGTGTTAAGGCCTTGTAGTGGGGGTTTATCAAAAGGGCTCGTTAGGGAAGTTCGTGACCTGATCAGGCCCTACCAGTTGATTGTATGCAGACCTTGTAGTGGGGGTTCGCTAGAAGGGCTTGCAAGGGAAGTTCACGGTCCTAGTTCGCATATACCAAGGAGTTAGCATGTAGGGGCTACGAAGTCCAGTAGGCAGACCAAAATAGAACATGTGTCCATCATGCATATAGCCTACCAAGAATGTTTACTCCATGAACAATAACCATGTGTATAAATATTTGATTGTCCTCTTTAATGAGGCACGATGTGCAACACCCCTTACCCGTATGCGACGCCGGAACAGTGTACGAGGCATTACTAGATGTAAACACAAGCAAACATACATTCCGAGTTGTAAATTTGGCACCAAATTAAAACTTTTTAACAATTAATCACGTCGTCCAAAAAACGAGCCTACGAGGCCCAAAACATGCCTTGGAAATAGTTCAGGACTAAACCAAAAACTTTTGAAAATTTTACGACACTTGGAATTTTTTGCTGAAATAAGGGTCACACACTCGTGTGGTTTAGGACACGCCCGTGTGGGCAGGCCGTGTGGTCACACATGGCCGTTTCCCTAACTCGTGTAACTCTCTATTTGTCACCTAAGACCAAATTGAAGTCACATGTCCAAGACACACGCCCGTGTCCCCAGGCCGTGTCCTTCACACGACCGTGTCTCGTGCCCGTGTGCTCAATACTGAGCATTTTGTTTTCTAACAACTTAGGTGCAAGGGACACACGGTCGAATCACTGCCCATAGGGCTGACCGTGTGTCACACACAGCCTAGGCATACGCTGGTGTGGACAAAAACAAGGCTATTTACCAAGCCATTTGCCATCCTTATTCACACATACACTTAACCAAATTCAAAGGCACAAAACAATACATACTTAGGCAAACAAAACATCAACATTCAGGGTTAAAACATATCAACTCAATGTCTTTATCTAACATATTCACTATATTTATTAAGCCTTAAATCAAACATACAAATTTCACATTTATTAGACTTCATTCAATTACTTTCTAGTTACCAAATTAAACTCAAATTCCTTATCTCATCAATAGGTCACAATTCCAAACATTACACAATCATGCCATAAATCATATTTCCAAATATTTCACATTCAACAAGCATACCATGATCATATCACCTTAGACATTGACACATATATGAATATACTTAGGCTTACAACCATGTTGCCACTATAAGCCAACTTACATGGCCAAATAGTTAAACAAGCCCTTGACGGTTATAAGCCATTACATTGGCTAAAATCATATGACACATATAAAAAAATGACCAAGTCCCTATACATGGAATAACTCAAAATACTTGAATTCATCAATACCTAAAATGATAGCTTGATAGTGTGATAGGATCTCCTGCGATCTCCAACCTAAGCTAGCTTGACGGCACTATAAAACATGGGAAAGGAAGGGGGTAAGCTATATAGCTTAGTAAGTCCGTATGAACATAATGAGCAACTCTTACCAATCATTTACCAAGTCTACAATATAAACAGAAAATAAAATAATATAAATTGCTATGAACCTCATAGTTATAAATTATTCAGTCACATTATTTGCTATATTAATTTGCAAGCATAACTTAACATGTCTTGACTTTAGCCTAACAACCATAATCTCTTCATTATAATTGATTACCACAATCAACCAATCATTTCAAACCTCATAATAAACATACACATTAATTATGCGTATTCACTTTTCAAGCATATATTTTAACATCTTTCAATTGTTAAAGCTCATATCATCCCAAACTTCCATAGTCATTTTAATAGGCAATTATACCAATCATTCCTTTTTCTCATATCCGATAAATCACAATTTGTGTGAATAAAACATGCTATATCATAACTCAATTTGGCCCTGAAGTCAATCACATGATCCTCAACCAAATTTATCATGAATTTCATACGTCACAAGTATAGATCAATAATCACAAGGCTTTCGCAAAAATATTCTCATGGAAACCATGAACTCACAATATCATGAAGTCAATGCTTATAAACTTTATGTACATACCTGTACAAATTCGGAATACTTACATGCTCTTTCTCCTCTTTGACATACCCATTAAATTACCCATTGAACCACTTGAAATACTAAAGGATACTCGGGAATCTCATACTCACAGTACCGTACCAATGCCATATCCTAGATATGGTCTTACATGTAATCTCGTATCGATGCTGATAGCCCAGCTATAGTCTTACACAAAGTCTCATATAAATGTCAATCCCAGATATGGTCTTACACATAATCTCAGTAACACTAATATCATGACATTTGTATCCTATCCATTCCTAAGGTTCAATCAGGACTTTCTCTGTATCGAATCTCTGTCGGTCATTTCCGTAGTATCTTACTTAATAGCATTCACATTTCATTTTCAATAATATAGCATTTGCCACAATTATATCAATTAAGCATTTATACATATATAATTTAATGCTTATTAAACATACGAACTTACTTTGACATAAAAATGGCGAAAAGGGCCTAACAGTCAAATTCTTATTTTTCCCTTGTTCTAGTTCTGAACCTTGTTTTTCTTGATCTATAATATCACATTTAACTTATTTAATCATTATATTATTCAAATCAGCCGAAAATACCATTATGGAAAAATTAAATTTCTGCCCCTAAAGTTTCACATTTTTACATTTTAGTCCTTAGGCTCGCAAAATGAAATGTACTCAATTTCTTCAATACCCATGCCTAGCCGAACCTTATACATGCTTATAGCAGCCCAAAATTTTCTTTTATTTGCATTTTAACACCCATTTTATAAAATTTTACAAATAGGTCCTTTTAAGCATTTTCATCGAAAATCACTTAGCAAAAGTCGTTTATCATACACTAAACATACATTTCCTACCATTAGAGATCAAAATACAAAATATCCATCATGGGTAAAATTTTAGACCTTGATTATTTCTTAAATTAGTGGTAGAAATAAATAGATCATGTTACGAGGATTTTAAAAACATAAAAATCATTAAAAACAGGGCTAAAACGAACTTAAAATCGAGCTTGAAAGCTTGAAAACCCTAGCCATGGTTTCTTCTTGGTACTTTCTGTGATAGGGTAGAAGATAAGCAAAAATTGGCTTTTAATTTGGCTTTTTAATTCATTTATTTACCAAATTACTAAAATGCCCTTAATGAAAAACTTTAGAAACATACATAACCATATCCATTTTTGTCCAACAACTTAACCAATAGTCTAATTACCCTCCAATTTAATATTTCATAGCAATTAGACACCTCTAGCATGTAGAACTCAACTTTTGCACTTTGTACAATTTAGTCCTTTTGACTAAATTGAGTGCCCAAACGTCAAAATTTTTTAACGAAATTTTTATGAAATCATTCCATAAAATTGTAGACCATAAAAATATAATGAAGAAAATTTTTTCTGCGTCGGATTTGTGGTCCCGAAACCACTGTTTCGACTAGACCCAAAATCAGGCTGTTACGATGGAAAAATACTCAACAGAGATGGAGATTGATAAGGGTAAGGTTAAAATTTCTAGCTTAGATTCATTGAGTTTAGGGTGTTTTTTGGATGAAATGAGAGATGGATTCGAGCTCATAAGGTAAAAAACTACCAGCTGTGAAAGTTTGGGTTCATCGACCATCGAAGATGGTGACCGCCACTACTACTAGCACGACGATTTTCAGATTTTAACTATTTTTTATTATTATTTTAGAGAGAAGTTAGAAAGAGAAAAGAATATGTATTCATTTATTTATAATATTTATATTTATTTTTTATCTTTAAATATTTTATTTTAGATATTAGATTTTTAAGAATCAAGACTAAATTGACAGAATAGGTAAAATTGAGGGAAATTTTTTTTTAATTAAGACGAAATTGAGAGAATTTGTAAACATTAGAGTGCTTCATTTGTTATTCTGTCAATAAATAAGGTTCCGTCAATCCGTTAATGAATTAATATAATAGTGACCAAAATATTAAATGTCAATAACATTAGTGATTAAAATAGAATTTTTTGAACCTAAGTGATCAAAATGGAAATACACTAATAATTGAGTGACTATTTGTAAAATTTATCCCATTTGAAAGTTTCATTTTTAACTTTACAAGTAGAGTTTTCTATCTCTACAAGCCGCATTAAAGAACATGATTAACATTTAGTACTCTAAAAAATTTAAAATTATTTATTTATCTTATTTTTATTTTTTAAAATATATATTTAAGACTTAAAAACCTTGCTTTGTAAATTAAAAAGGTTTACTTTTGTATGTATAGTGTTTTATCTATATTATTACTTAAATAATTAATTGAGCTATTATCACTCATCAATCGAATTTTAATTCAATTTTAAAATTACCAAAAACTCATCTTTTCTATAATGTAATAGACATTACTATGAGAATTATTTTATCTTTTTATATTTTATGTAAAATAAAAAATAGACATAATGAGAATCATTAATATCTTAAGTTTTTTTTACATTATTATTTATAAGTATTTTTGTTACATAAAATATTTTCACCATAATTTAGTTTATATTTATGTTATTAATAGAAAACACAAAATAAATGCACTGAAATTAATAAATCTAAAAATATTAGAACTTTTCAAACCACTTGCATGGTTTTACTTGGAAATTGTTCAACAGTCAATGAATTATAAAAAACATAGAAGAACCGAAGTAACTGAGATTTCAAGCAGTTAAATTGAGTAGGTGGCTTCACTAAGATTATTCCAAGAGCAGAACATTGGTGATTGCAAATAAACTAGTTTCATCTTTTCCTTTGGGCAATTAGCCTGATCTATATATGGATTTTGCAACAATTTTGGGGCTTCTACAGATTACATTTCTACTCTACAAAACTTTTTTCATAATATATAAAATTTGGCATGTTTGTATATTCATGTCAATTTCATTTTTATATCATATTCGGACTAAAAGCTAATAAATGTTGGTTAACCTTAATAAATATTCATTGCGTCTAATTTCATAAAGGTATTTGTACAACACTCAACAGAGGCATTACAATGAAAGCATCCCCATACACATATTTCCATCTCCTTGCTGATTAGGTAAAAAGGTGTATGTATGATGACCATCGATGTTTCTCCAACATTTTCATGGCTGTTAGGGTTCCCCCTCCTAATGCTCACTTGGGGGTGAAAGCCTGAAATGGAGAATAACAAACAACAGTTAGTATAAACTCTAAAAAACAAGCAAATATATGATCAAAACTAGGAGCTGAACTTACAGCAAAAATGGTGGCATGACCAGGATCGGCGAGGTGGGCAAAGAGGTTGTCAATGGGCCCAGTGCCGGTGTAGATATGTTGGAACCATGCACCCATCACTGCCAACATAGCCAATCGGCCATTCTTGATCTCTTTGGTCCTCAGCTCCTTGATCTTCTCAGGCGAACCACTTCCCCACCCAAGAGGGTCAAACCACAGGCCACCTGGGTATCCAACATCAGTCCCGGTGAGCTTGTTATTAGGGAAGATGGGGTCGGTGTTTACACACCCTGGCTTGAGAATGTCAGCCCATCTTCTCCCTTCAGCCCAGCCGATAAAAATAAGCTCAACGATGAAGAGAGTTGTGGTGTCAGTGAAGTATTCCTCTGTTCCAGCTGAGTACCACGATGGAGTGTTTAAAATCCCAATCTTGGTTAAGAACTCTGGGATGAAAATACCAGCAGCTCCCAACATTGCCCATCTGCAGTGCACCAGCTCTGCTTGTACGTTCCATCTCAATGTCTCAGGGTCAGAACCTGTAACAACACCCCCATTATAGATACTTATATTTTCCTTTGGTTCAAATGACTGTTGAGGTACTGATAGGGATTAAACTTACCAAGACCGAGAGGATCGAAACCAAAGTCACCAGGGAGACTGCACCAAAAGGGTTTCAATAAAATGTTAGAATAAGGTTAGAGTAGGAAAGAAGAGGCCAGAAACTGGTGGTTTTAAGTGACTGAACCTGCCATCCAGCCATGGAGGAGGAGTGCTGCCTGGGAACCAAAGGGGTCTGTCGGGGTCGGCGGCGGCGCACACTGGAAATGTTGGTCCGGCAGCTGGTTTTGTGTACTTTCTCACAGATCTAAGTTTCTTCCCTGAAAGGAAAGAAGCCTTTGTTGTCCCCACTACTGATCCAGTCTTCTGGGAACTGTAACAGGTTTACAACATCAATCCAAATATAAAAATTTACAACAAATAACATGGAAAAAATCGATGGAATCCTAAACTATGATCATTAATTTATAACTGGTTAACTATAAATTCATCATTTCTAGTACATTTGAAGCAGAAAAGAACTTGCCTGGGGGATGAGATGGCAACAGCTGCAATAGCCGAAGAAGCACAAACAGAGGCCATTTTGGGTCAAATTTTGTGCCTTGAATGAGATTGGGGTTGATCAGTTAATGTATTAAGGGGCTTATCTTAAAAGATAGGAAAATAGATATGGAATCGGCTAATGAGTTGCCATGTGTCAAGCAGAATCTCATATGAAGCCCATTCGTATCCACTTCTTCTGCTTCTTCGGATCAAATTCTCAAGTTGGTGGTTCACCTTGCATGTGTTGTGTGGCTCACATATCCAAAACCAAAAATATCAATGGCATTGCCTGGCAGCAGGTCAAAGTGCCCTGTACACCCTGTCTAATCTTTGTTTATTTTTTTAATATCGAATTTGTAAAGCATTCTTAAATTTTACTATGGATATATTCTAAAATTTTGATTTGACATAAATGTATATATAATTTTTCATTCAATCATATGTATTTAAAATTGTTTTTATATGGATTAAATTTATGATTTTATATGTAATAAATGTAAAATGATGATATTAATCGGGAAAAAGGACATTGTAAATGAAATCTCACATTATTCTACATCTCTAAGAAAATAAGGAATAAGAGGTTTTTTTTTTTTTGGGTGACAAGGCATAAGAGATTTTTAAGTCTATATACCAATATGAAGTCCTTGGTTAAAAGATTTCGCGAGTGTTATTAAAAAAAAATTCCAAGTGATTTTTCACTTTTTTTTTTCTCTCGTTGCTGATTAATTTTTTTTTTGGGTGGCGTTGTTCTTCTTTTTGTACTTATAATATAAATGTTTGTTGAATTTTAGAGATACATTGTGAAACAGAGTTCCCTTAGAATAAGTGCATATTTAGGAATGGTTCCATCCAGGAAAAACTTAGTACTTAAAAGTTGTACACAATTAATTTTGTCTACGAAAGACATGGTGCACAATTTCTTTTCTACAATCTTAAGGATATTCTCGATACTACTCATATTGCTTTTGTCACTAATAACGGTATTTCCACAACTGCATTTGGTGCTTCACATGCTACCAAAGTTGCTACAATACCAAAATTTTTTAATGTTTCATATGTCAACTTGGTGGAAAACATCACAAAAACAAGTATGAGAAAACATGATTACATGCCCAAATTAATAATCTTAACTTTGAGAATAAATAAAACTAGTTTGTCCATGTCAAACTAGGCCATCATGGACATCAGTGCAAAACCCAAAAGGGTGAACCAAACTATCATACTCATTAATGCAGAAACCAAAAGAGGAGAAATGACAATCCTACCAAATCAAATGTCAATTTGGTTAAAGCAAATGATGTAACACCCCTAAGTTTTTGGTATAATAAGCGACATTGTTCTAGGACCCGAAACATTGGAATTCTGAGGAAATTCGAAAACAAGTTTAATAAATGAAGTCATAAGAAATTTATTTGATTTTTAGAAATGGAAATCACAAGAATGATTATGAATATGAGATGATGGTACAAAAAGGCCAAATCATAAATTTTGAAAAGGAAGAGAATAGAAATGTAAATTAACTAAACTGAGGAAATAGAATTTAATAATGATTTTTGGACATGAGGATGATTTAGGATATGTATTAATATGATGGAAGTCACTTTGGGGGAATTGAATGAAAAGAAAAGTTTAGGGACTAACTTGTAAAATTTTCATTTTTATCGAGATAGGTTCTAAACGCAAATTTATGCAAAAAATTATAAATGATTATGGATGATAAGCACAAATTAAGAAGTTTGGAGGTTTGATTTCCTCCATAATCTTCTTCATTTAAGTCTAGGGTTTTAAGTGGATAGTGAGAGAAAGCTATGATTAGAGAGAGAAAGATTCAATCAAGGTAAGAAACTGTGTCTTCTTCATTTCCACCTTAATTAATTAAAGTAATTTGTATGGGAAGGTTGTTGGAGCATGTATACTAATATTGTTGTCCATGTTCTTGTAATGAGACAAGTTGGGTGGGTGAATATAATGAATTCGGGTGAATGATAGAGTAGATTTAAGTGTTAAGAATGTATGATGAAGTTTTCTTTGGAACTTTTTCTATTAAGAAAGTTAAGTACCATGAATTCTTTTACTTTTCCTTCAAAATTTTCTCAAATTTCTAATGTCGACCATTGTTGAGCTTAAGAGAAAAGCTTTGAAAACCATCATTCAATCGACCATCATTTACAAGTAAGTCTCTATCCATTTTTCTTTTATTTTTATATTTTTTTATGAGAGCTTGATTAAGTTAACCCGTGTATCAATTTGTTTAATTGGTGAGTAATAAGTTTTGATTGTTGAGAATTGGATGAATTAGGTGTAAAACTGATAGAAATTAAGCATAGATTATGAAAATGACTAAATTGTAAAGCTTAACAAGCTTAATTGTTAGCTTTGTTACATTAGGGACCAAATTGAATAAAATGAAAACTTATTATGAAATTTTGGTAGGAATAGAAAGTATAAATGTAACAGTCCGGTTTAGACCCTAGTCAGAATAGTGGTTTCGGGACCAAAAATTTGAGTCAGAAAATTATTTAAATATTATTTTCTGTGCTTAAAATATGTGAATTGACATGTATGAAAGTTTCGTGTGAAAATTTAATCATTTGTGTGCTTAATTTGATAAAAGGACCAAATCGCGTAAAATGTAAAATTTGCATTCTATTTGTTAAAGTGCCTATTTGATCTGTCTTTGTAGTCTTTATGTTGCAATTGGACCATTAAAATGGTTAATGGATATTAATGACCTTAAGATACGTGATTTTATAATGTTTTATTCTAAGGGTAAAATGGTAAAATGCTTACTAATGTTATATTAAATAAAAAAAATGTTTGAAATTAGGCATTATGTTCATATTCTTGCCGAAAATCAAAGAAATAAGAAAGAAAAAGATTGAGTTAGGGTTCGGCTAGGAAATTTGAAGATTAAAGTATGTGTTTTGATCAGTTTTTGATAATTTCTATGTTTTTGTTATCGTTGTTTTATATACTATCAAGCCCATGTCTCGATTTCTGATTTTTTTAATGATTTTGAAATATGACATTGATGAAATCGTGAGCTTTGTGATGTTAGTTGTTGGAAAACAAAAGATATGTGTTGGGTTGATATATTTTGTCTTTGAATTTTTGATGAATTTGAGTAAAATGGGCTAAATTGTGAAAATTGTAAATTGCAGACTAAAATGAGAAATAAAAGAAATATGTGGACTTGTATGAATAATATGAGAATTTGGCCTAACATGAATATTTGGAAATTTTGTATATTTTGTGATTAGGGACTAAAGTGCAAAAATGTGAAAATGTGAGGGCTAATTTGTAAATTGCCCTAAATGAGTGTTTGTGGATTGATTTGAATGATTTGGTGAATAAAAGGGTTAAATTTGATTTATATAGATCAAGAACCAAAGAAAACGGAATTAGATCGGAGAAAGTCGAAAGTTGTCGAGTAGCCGATTTTGTCTATCCGAATCCGTACGAGGTAAGTCTATATACAAATAAATGTGCTTGTAATGGTTTATGTATGTTTAAATGCTATTGAATAATGATGAATGGCTTATTGAATTGAATATGAGATATCTGAGAAAGTATCGATAAAGTTTCGACGTCCGAAAAGCCCCGTACGAACCATAGGAATAGTTAGGATACATATGTCATGATATAGGATCCGATATGTGTTTTCGTGTAAGACCACATCTAGGACGTTGGCATCGACTTATGATTTACATATAAGACCACGTCTGGGACGTTGGCATCATATTTGATTTCGTGTAAGACCTTGTCTAGGGTAGTGGCATCGATATTTGATTACATGTAAGACTACATCTGGGACGTTGGCATTGTATGAGCTTTTCAAGTTATCCGCGTATCCTTATGATTCCGAACGGTTCAACGGGCATTCCGAGAAATGATTGATTATATGATATGTGTATCCGATTTAGATACGTTCGAAATGTATACTATGTTTGAGAATAAAAGGTAATTGAATGTACAAGTGATGATATGTGTTATAAGTATAAGAAAATATGTTATATATGTGTAAATGAATTGGGAATATGTTAAATGTATATGAATATGTGGTTTGAAATAGTATTTGGCCATGAAATATATGTAATTTGATGATGCTTTCATGTGTTGAATGATAAGTTTATTTGTATATGGCTTACTAAGCTTTTAAAAGCTTATTCTGTGTGTTTTTCATCTGTTTTATAGATATCAAAGCTACCGAGAGCTCAGGGGTTGTCGAGGATCATTACCACACTATCAAACTCTATTTTGGTACATTTTGAAAGTGTAAATATTGGATTATGGCATGTATAGGCTAGAGGTAGTTGAATATGTTTTGTAAAGTGTATATTTAGCCATGTGATATCGCTTAATTATGGTTGAACTTATGGTTTGATTTTGGTATATGATATGTGATGCAAATTATGCCTATGTGTTGTGTTCTTTAATGGCCGAGTGAATTGGTCAATTTGGTAAGTTTTGGTGTGTGTTTGTTTGATGAATTGGTAAGATTTTGGTATGAGAATGAATGATTTGAAATGAGATTATGAAACAAATGTTTAGATATGATTTTGTCTTATGTTTTGGTACATTTTGGCATGGTTATTAAGCATGAAATTGGTTGAAAATCTTATGGCATGATTGGTGTATGTATTGGTTGTGAAATGGTTGAACATTTGGTAAGCAATTGTTGCCTATTTGATAATTGTAGGGAGGACCTTTAATGGGTGGCAAATTGGTCTTGTAAATGGCCTATTTTTACCCACACGGGCAGGGACACAGGCGTGTGTCTCAACCGTGTTACTCAATGGCCATTTCGAGCCTGGGCAAACCACACGGTAGCACACACGGATGTGTGCTAGGCTGTGTGGCCAAGTCAGTTTCAAGCATGGGCTAGACACACGGGCGTGTGACTGGCCGTGTGACTCAAGTCAGTAGCCTCCCTAATTTTCACACAGTCTGGCACACGGGCATGTCTTGTGGCCATCTGGACAAGTTAGTATGTATGCCCTGTTTTGACACGGCTTAGACACACGAGCGTGTCTAAAGCCATGTGAGGGACACGGCCTGTTCACACAGGCGTGTGACCTATACAACTTTAAAAAAAATGTTTAAGTTTCGAAAATTTTTGTATGAACTTGGTTTAGTCCCGACCCCTTTCTAATGCATATTTAAAGTCTCGATGACATATATAAGGGACTTTATGATAATATTTGACTATGATTATGGATAATATATATGAATTATTTGTAAAATGTTTCGATTTTTTCGAAAACGCCTTTAACCCTAGTCCGGCGATGGATACAGGTTAGGGGTGTTACAATAAGGTCGCTAATGAAAAATTTTGAATTCGGATTTTAATCTGAACCTTTATACCAAAATTTATGCTTGTCTCGAGTTTATGGACTAAATTGAATAAATTGAAAAATATGATTGATTTTGTATTTGATTGTGAATTGAATGGAATTTGATAGTGTTATATGTTTTGTGACTAAACGTAGCTAATGTCGACGCTAAGCCTTTGAGAAGGAAAGGAAAATAAAAAATTATTGATGAGTGACTCAAAAATCCCGGTTTGTACATTTATCATTCAGGATAGAAATATTTGTTTCTATATGCATGTTTATTGAATAATTGATCAATGAGGTAAGTATTGGTGATAGCCTGAATTGTTTTGATTGACTTTGATATGGAATATCGATATAGAGGGCTAAAATGAATAAAATGAAAAATAGCATCGACTAAATGAATTATATTACGTGAAATGGAAATTGGATAGAAATATGTTTTATAATGATAAATAAATGTATATAGATAAAGTTTTGGATTGTGATTACGATTATGATTGACAAATGGTATATGTATTGAATTGTAAAATGAAATTGAATATCGACACCCTATTAACTAGTCAAACTAAGCCGAAAATAGTTGGCATGCCATAGGATTGGATTTTGTGTGGGGTTATGCGCTTATGTGCCAAGATACACCTTGTGTGCCAGGATGCACCTTGTGTGTTAGGATGCATTTCGTGTGACAAGATGTGTTTCGTGCACCAGGATGTGCTTCGTGTACTAGCATGCACTTTACGTGCCAGATTTCCCTACTTTGGTTTATCCGATGTTGTACTTCAATGACAGTTAGGTGTATTAGTTGGATGATCCGTGTATACCATCTGAGTTCAAGTTATGTTAATAGGGGTTATAAATGGAAAAGTTGGCAAATGGTATGATGATATGCAACAAAAAATGTGCATATATGAACTATGATAAAGAAACATATATCTTATTGTGCAAATAAACTGAAAACGAGCCCTAGGGGCTAGAACGAGTATTAATAAGTCAATAGACTCCAAAAAAAGATTGAATGGTAAGTAAAAAAGGAAAATGATATGGTTTGATCAAGGAATTTTGATGATTTAATATCAATGATAAGTATGTATAGATGTTGAATTCATGTTTGATAATGAATGCCAAATAGCTTATTTATAGAAAAATGAGTAAATGAATTTAATTGGTTAAAGGGGTTGGTTCATATATATCTACAGCGAAACAAACGTAGAATCAAAGTTCTTCTATGGTGGTGATATGGATTGTCCCGATTTTTAAAGAACTTATTTTTCCTATTTTAAATTTGTTTTTGTTTTTTTTATTCATTTATTTTATTTCTACTTTTTAGTATTAATTTTATTTGAGTTTAGTTGTTTTTCCACAACAGGTGTATATACCATGGAGTGAGAGAACCAAAAAAATCGAAGAAGCCAAAAATTAGGCTCAATGCCACAACATCACACCCTAATGTTGCGACATCCAAGACAGCACGCCACATCACAACATTGAAAGGCGAAGTTCATCTAAATTATTTTATTTTGACGCTTTGTTATCCATTATCAGTTATCAACACTTCTTCGTCTTCCTCTTTTTCTTTGTATTTGTATTTGTATTTTCTTTACTTTATATTTCAAATTTCTTTTCGTAGAAATTTTTTTAGGTACTCTTCCATTCGCTTGTAACACACGGATCCCAAGACTATCACGGAAATAAAGAATCAACCCTTGAGGGAAGTTTCTTTTTTTAAGCTTATGTTTCTTTTCATTGAGGATAATATATCTTCTAAAGTGTGGGGGAAGTACATAGGACCAGTCTGTGTGCTTTCATTTGTGTGTTTACTTTGTTATTTATTGATAAAAAAATTGTGTTGTTGTGTTTGTTGCATGGTGCTTGGATTATATTAATATTATGAATAATGGTTGAAAATAATAAAAAATCTAATGATTTTTGTCAAACATGAATTTTTTTATTGGTATGAGATAATTTGATTATTTTTAAGGGAAATTGATTAGGTTACTTAGGTAAATTGCATAATAGATTAGAAGTACTGATCTGCCATAATTCGGTGTAGCAGATTAAACTAGTTTTCACACTTAAGGAGCCTAAATACAAGCATTAGTTAAGTTTATTTAGTTTTACTTACATTTAATAAAATGTGCAAATTAAATCTTTTATTGACCTTAAGGGCCAAATAAGGCCTAAGGGTGAGCTAATGTACTTTGTAAGAGTGTAAGAGACTATTAAAAGGCATTTTAGGTCGATACTGGACTCTATGTTGCAAAACGGGATGTCTAATGTAGCAACATAGGGAACAGAATGAAGAAAAATCAAGTCTGGATATAATATCACGACACAGACTAAGGGTGTCGTGACAAACCCCTGCAGATGGCTACAGAGAAACATACTGGTTGCTATGTCACAGCACAGGTACTGCTATGTCGCGACATCAACTCTGGGGCGGAAATTAAACACGAAGTAGGGGCGTTTTGGTCTATACAATAGAACTTAAAGCTGGGGAACGTCAACTGACTAGGGTTAAGGATGACAACCACTTGAAGGCTATATATAGGTTCATTTGGCACATGTTAAGGACACATTTTCATTAGCCTAGTTTCTTTCTTTAAGATTTAGTTTTGTTTTCTTTATTAGGTTTCTAGAGTTTAGTTTATTTGTTTGTTGTTTTTTTAAGAGATCGAGATTGTGGAATCATTCAACTCTATGGATTTACGCTTAATACCAATACAATCATGTCCTTTAATTTACTCTATCTTGTCGATTTAATTAGCATGCTTTCTCTTTGCATCGATTATATATTCTTTATAAATGTCATGAGGAACTAATCCTTCTATGGGGGATTTGTGAGTGGAGGTATGATATGTTAACTATTTTGTAGGGTTACTCAACGGATCAGCTGTTTGAAAAAG
Organism: Gossypium hirsutum; assembly: GCF_007990345.1. Taxonomy (NCBI): domain Eukaryota; kingdom Viridiplantae; phylum Streptophyta; class Magnoliopsida; order Malvales; family Malvaceae; genus Gossypium; species Gossypium hirsutum. The sequence continues at coordinate 101,350,258 of NC_053424.1, read as the reverse complement.
GGAGAGCGTGAAACAAACCCCAGGCCTAACAACCTCGGGAAGTCATCAGGGTGGTGGGAATTAACCCAAAATTGGTATTGTCCATCCGTGAATACCTTAACCCCAAACCAGTCTGGATTGTGAGGTTGGAAGATAAGTAGTTCTTGCTGGCTCATTACATTAGTGGAAGATCAAAAGATCCTGCTAGGGTAGCAACTAGTTGATTGATAAAGAACTCGAGACGATAGTTGATGAAGATTACTGAAGTGAGCTAATCACCTATAATCAGATTTGATTTATTCTTCCTTTTTAATCTCTTGAATCTTTTTTTTTATGTTGTTTTATTTTTTTATTATAGAAACCCAAAAAAATCCTTTATTTTATATTCTTTGTACTATAACTTAGTGGATAGTACTAATTAGATCTTTTAGTGTTTAGGTTAGAATTGATCTAGCACTCGCCTTCCTTGGGTACAATCCTCAGAGTATTTACTCCGTTGTAAAACTATATTACAACTAGACCTGTATACTTGGAGATACCGCCTCGTAGTTCTATATTTTAGTGCAATATTCACACTCTGGACATTAGTACTTCAGAGGCGGTTAAGTTGTTGTCACTGTTGTTGGGGAGGTAACATCACTAGGTTTATTTTAATTTTTGCATGTAAACAAATAATTATGAAATTTCTCGTTTATAGAGATGATTTTATTTTTTTTATTTATTGTTACTAATATTTTCTTTCTGCGTTTAGTGTATAACTAGCATTAGAGGCACACCTATTGTAGCAGCCATAGATAAAAAAGAGAATAATCCAAAGGAATCACCGATAGCAATAGCAACAATAGATGCAAGATCCCCCACCTGCCGCAAGTAAAGTATCACGTGAAAATCCACTGTTTGATGAAACTGACAATAACGCCCTGGAAAACCCACCAACACCACAGCTTCCTGCAAACATTTAGATGGCTCAAGACGAAAGAACTTTAAAGGATTATATCTTACCAAGTTTAGACATGGTTAAAGAAAGTATAGCAATGTCGACAATTACAAGTAATAATTTCGAGATAAGACCGGCTATGATTCAGATGATCTAGAACAATTTACAGTTTAGGTGCACTATGATAGATGACTCTAATCAACAATTAAAATGGTTTTTTCAACTTTGTGATACTTTTAAGTATAACAGGATCATTAATGATTCTTTTCGTCTTCGATTATTCCCCTTCTCCATGATTGATAATGCTTTTTTTTGTTAGACTTGCAGGTATCAGGGTCTATCACGACATAGGATGAACTCACTGGAAAATTCTTATAAAAGATTTTCCCAATTAGCAAAGCAATGCAACTAAGAAGAAAGATTGTTGTTTTTAGACTGATGGAGGGAGAAAGTTTCTATGAGACATGGGAACAATTCAAAATGTTGATTAAAAAATGTCCGCACCATAGATTTCTTGAGTGAATGCAACTGTAGGTATTTTATAATGGGTTGGATGCAAATGCACGATCTGGATTAGACAAAGCAGTAAGAGGAGCCCTTATTAACAGAAAGTATGAGGATGTGTATGAAATCATCGAGAATATGGTAATAAACTCCTACTAGTGGCCAATTGAACGATTCACATATGGTTAGAAACCCACAATGGTAAAGGGAGACCATGAAACAAACCCCAGGCCAGACAACCCTGGGAAGTCATCAAGGTGGGAATTAATCCAAAAATGGTATTGCCGATCCGTGAACACCTTAACCCCAAACTAGTCTAGATTGTGAGGTTAGAAGATAAGTACTTCTTTCTGACTTGTTATATTAGTGGAAGATCAAATGATCCTACTAGGGTAGTGACTTGTTGATTGACGAGGAACTCAAAATGATAGTTGATAGAGATTACCGAAGCAAGCTAATCACCCAAAATCAAATTTGATTTATTCTTCCATTTTAATCTCTTGAATCTTATTTTTTCTATGTTGTTTTATTCTTATTATTATAAAAAACCCAAAGATCCTTATTTTATATTCTTCGTACTATAACTGAACAGAAAGTACTAATTAGATCTTTTAATGTTTAGGTTAGAATTGATCTACCACTCGAGTACAATCCTCAGAGTACCTACCCACTTCGTCATAAAACTATATTACAAATAGGTCTGTATAATTATGGATACCACCTCATAATTCTATATTTTAGTACAGTATTCACACTCTGGACGTTAGTACGTCCGGAGGTGGTCAAATACTTAGATAAGAATGTTTGATGATGTCATATGAGATATAAGTCTTATAGATAGTCATAGAGACATGAATGCTTGAATTGATTATTATTCATTTGGTTTAATCCAAAGAATGAAAAAAATTGTGTATAGTGGGATGCTTAAGGATGACCTAAGGCATTGTTTGAATAGCAAGTTCTTAAATGACCATGCCTTAATGTTAGTAATCCCTTGTTCCCTCAGGGAAGTTGCATCCTCTAGAAATTCTTGAGTGGAAGCGGGACAATATCACCATGGAATTTTGTTTTAGGTCTTCCTTAGTCCTACTAAAAGGAATGTAGTTTGGGTTATTATGGATCAGTTGGCTAAGTTACCCTATTTCCTACCAATATACATAAACTATTCATTGGAGAAATCGGTGGAGTTTTACAAATTTGAAATTGTATGCCTCCACGGTATATCGACATCCATTGTTTCATATTGAGATTTAAGGTTCACGTCGAGGTTTTGGAAATAGCTACAAAGTCCTTAAGAACCAGGCTATGGTTCAGTATTGTCTTCCATCCTCAAATAGATGGGCAATCAAAAAGAGTAATTTAAGTTCTTGAAGACATGCTCAAAATTTGTGTAATAGATTTCAGATTGAATTAGGAAAAAAATATCTTCCTTTGGCAGAGTTTGTATACAACAACAGTCATCATGTTAGCCTGGGAATGTCAACTTTCGAAGCGTTGTATGGAAGAAGGTGCAAATCACCCATCTATTGGTTGGAGCTCAGTGAAATGAAGATAGTTGGTCCTAATTTGGTGTGGGAAACGGAAGAGAAAGTATCAATTATGCGAACCCATTTAAAGGATGTTCAAGATCGACAGAAGGCTTACACTGATCGAAAAAGGAATGATATTTCATATGAAATAGGAAACAAGGTATTTTTGAAAGTTTCTCTGTGACACCCCAAATTTGACCCTAGTCGGAAAGTGGTTTCGGGACCACAAAACCGAGTCACAAAAATAATTAATTGTTATATTTTATGCTTATTATTTATGAATAAGTATGTGTGAAAATTTCATGCTTTAAATTTTTTCATTTGGATGTGAAATAAATAAAAAAGGGGCTTATGTGAAAAATCTTGAAAATGTCATAGGTTAATTGGAAGTGGCTAAAAATTGCATGGTTTGAAGCATGAGGGACTTGCATGTCAAACATTCCTTTTTCTTGGTAGTGGACGGCAAGGATGGGCATGAATGACACATTTTGGCATTTTGTGCTTTGTATGTTAGTAAATAATGTTAATAATAAATTTGTTTATATTAAAGAAAATGGTTTCATAAAATAGAAATAATAAAAGTTAATGAAATAAATGAATAAAACATGTTTGAGGTGAAAATAACAAGGCCATTTCTTCTTCTTCTTGCCGTGAGTTGAGAAAGAAAATAGAAACCTTTGAGCTTAGGGCATTCGGCAAAAGAAGGCTTCAAATAAGGTAAGGTTCATGTTATTTTCTTTGAAAAGTTGTGAATTTTGGTTGGTTTTGAAGCTTGCAACAAGACCCATGTGAAAATTCTTGTGTTCATGAAGCATGTAGCAATCGGTCATAAGCTTAATGGGGTATATTTTGTATGTTTGATGATTTTGGGAGGATAATTGATTCTAGTTGAGTATGAACAAACTAAATGTGCTTGATGGCTCAAATGAGCTTGGAAAGTTGGCCAATGTTGTTTAAGTTCATGAATTAGGGCATAATTTCATTCGGCCATGGAAATTGAGCATGGAAAAAAAAATCTAGTGTGGGATATATGAAGCTGAAAATTTAGTTTGAAGTGTGGTAATTGTGTTAAAGATGAACATTAAACCTTTATGTTTTATGGTCTTGTAAGTTAGGTGTAAAACCCATAGCCTTTTTATGCTTGCCATGGAATTAGTGGTTAAATGAGATTCGGTTAATGGTGGGTGTATAGAATAATTGAATGCTAATTTGATTAACTCTCTAATGGTTAAATGTGTTAAACCTTAAAGCATGATTTAGTTTAACCAAGGGAGAACTTGTATATTTGTAGGAGGGCATGTTTGAACGTGTATTGATAATTGATTTTGAAGGTTCGGCTTTATGCCTTGATAGTTGGTTTCGAAGTATATGATGTCTTGGTATAAATATATGTGCATTCGGTTACTTTCATAACATGCATTTAAAGTGTCCTTTGGATGCAATTGCTTATGCACTTGAGGGTATATGAGTTAATTTTCTTTATGGCAAATTTGGATAAGAAGCTAACTAATAATATGCTAAGGTAGTCATGTGGATAATCGGCTTTGTGAATATTATTAAAGGTGTAATTAGTTATATGCATAGGTCATCGGTAAAATTGACCACATAACTAGTATATGTATATAAGGCGACATGGTGATACCTAGGTAAATGTATTTGGGATGGTTTTTATGAAACACCGAATGTGTGCAGATGTATCGAGGTGTTGCCTTATGTATGAGTTTCATTGAGAAGATTTACCTTGTTGTTTTTAATGATATAACAAGGTGATTAAAATAGTTTAAATTTTGTTAATTAGACTCAAGAGCATAGAGGGGCAATTTTGGATAAAGAGAAAGTAAACGAATAGCCGTGGATATCTAGTCGTCGACCACTTCCGAGGTAAGTTTTAAGTGATTAAACGTTGAGTAAATTCAATCATAATAGGACATGATGAGTTTATTTAATAAGATATGATGTGGCCATGTTATGTTCTAAGCTCAAATGGTAAGTTCTTAAGTGTTTGAGCTTGGGAATTTAAGTGTAATTGGAAATAGTCTGCTTAGGACAGCAGCAGTAACGTGACTTTAGAAAATCACCATAAATTTATGGACTTGAATTAGAGGCTGAATGAAACATGAAATTAAAGCTTAATGAGTCTAGTTTCTTATAAAAGAAACCGTGTAAGCAAAGGAATTTCCGATAATGAGATATTTAAAGTTGTGTGAGACAGTGCAGAATGACACTGTAATCCTCTGTTCTATTTTTAGAAAGTCATTATAAATTGTACAAATATTTTTAAAAGACAAAATTTTTATTCTAGATGCCTTAGTGAGTCTAGTTTCAAATGAAATAAACTATAACATATTTTGAATTTTGTACAATGAGAAATTTGATTCGTAGTGAAGAGTGGTCAGCATAGTCAAACAGTGAAATAGTGGAAACTGGAAGAAAAATCTGGCATTGATTGGCCAGACCAAAAATTCTGAAAATTTGTTGGATAAAATATGTATGAGTCTATTTTCAGGGAAAATTAACGGTACTTCATTTGGAGTTTCGTAGCTCCATTTACGAATAATTTAATGACTGTTGCTTAGGAAAAACAGCTTGTGCTGAATTTGTGATTATGTTGTAAACCTTAATAAAACTATTTGAGTTGCTTATAAGCTATCGATTAAATATTGGTAATCAAAGTACCAAATCCGTATTAAAGTGAAGCTATAAGCCGTAAATGACTAGTATACCTAGTCAATTTTGTTATGATGAAATTGATGTACAAGGTGTGTATATGTGATAAGGCCTAATGGCCGATGTGATGAATGTGAAAGTGTATATATGTGATAAGGCCGAATGGCCAATGTGATGAATGTGAAAGTGTGTATATGTGATAAGGCCTAATGGCCGATGTGATGAATGTGAAAGTGTATATATGTGATAAGGCCTAATGGCCAATGTGATGAATGTGAAAGTGTATATATGAGATAAGACCTAATGGCCGATGTGATGGATGTGAAGGTGTATATATGTGATAAGGCCGAATGGCCAATGTGATGGATGTGAAAGCGTATAAATGTGATAAGTCCCGAAGGGCATTTGTGTCAGTACCATATCCGGGTTAAAACCCCGCAGGCTTTATGCGAGAATATTATCCTGATTAATGTTCGTAGGCTTCGTGCTCGTACTATATCCGAGCTTTAAAGACCCGACGGCTAAATGCTAGGATTCAAGTAAGACTTTGGTATTGAGTATCTGCAGTAAGTTACCATCAAATAAGTATTATGTATTTAAGACGTTCAGGTACGTATTACTTACTCATCGGTGGAGTGATTTCGAGGTGAATTATCAGTATCAAAGAGGTAGGTAAATGTGATTAATATTATAACTCCAAATATGAGAATGATCTAATTGGTAATGGTATGCTTGTATAATGAAGTATGTGACGAAATATTCTTATGTATTAGTACATATTCTGCCCAAAAACCTTATGATTTGAGTATGGGTTGGGTTCAGCTAGATGTGCCAGTACAAGGTAAGGATTATGTTTTGTAAGCTTACGTATATGTGATAAGGAATATGTTTGGTTCTTTATGTGCCTACGGAAATTTAGTACTTGTCATGTTGAAATACTTAAAAATATGGATGTGATAATGAACAAGTGGAAAGGATTATTGAAAGTTGAAAATTGATGAAGAATGTGCTTTGGAAATATTTGACCATCTAGGTCATTATCATTCGAAAGTATATATGTGACAGCCAAGTGATGCGTTTATTGATATTATAGTTCGAGATGAAGCTCTAGATTAACTTCATCGAACAGTTGAAATGAATGACCAATGATAGTGAATGAGAACACTTTGTTTTGCTTAAAACTTACTAAGCTTACAAAAGCTTACTCTGTTTGATCATGTTTTGGTTTATAGGTTGAGGATTCTGACTACCAGTTCGGGGATCATCAGCACTTCGTCATACTATCTACCATTACGACAACTATGTAATTAGACTTAGCTTATGGCATGTATAGGATAGACAATATAGTAGAATGATATTTTGACTATTGTATATAAGCCATATGAAAATGGTATCTTTTGGATGTTTACTTATAGAAGTTTACATTTTATCCCTGGTTGTGTTTAGTGTTTATCCAAATGAATGATCTTAAAAACAAAAAAAAAGTTTTACCGTTCTGTCATGAGTTACAAGTCCGGTAATGCCCCTTACTTATTCCGGTGATGGTTACGGGATAGGGGTGTTACATTCTCTTTGTAAGAAGGTTATAAGATTTGGAATAAAAGGGAAGTTGAGCCCACGATTGATATGACCATACAAAGTTCTAAAATGGGTTGGTCCAATGGGGTATAGATTGACACTACCTCTGAAACTATCAAAGATTCATAACATGTTTCACGTGTCCATGTTGAGTAGATATCGATCGAATCCAGAGCATGTGGTACAAGTAGAGACACTAGAGGTGGAGCCCAACTAATCTTATGAAGAGGGGCATATTTTATTTTGGCAAGAGAAGTGAAAGAGTTGAGAAATAAAATAATCTCACTGGTAAAATTATTATGGAGGAACCACAACAAGAAGGAAGCCATCTGAAAGAGGGAGAGTTTGATGAAAGAGGAATATCCTCAGTTATTCGCAGGTAAGAATTTTGAGCACGAAATTTTCTAAGTGAGGGAGAGTTGTAACAGCCTGCTCGGCGTAAACTGTATCAATATGCTATTTGGCGTATAGTTGAATAAACCAGGGTAGAAAAAGGGTAAGATTGGTGAAATATCCTTTATAAGTTTGGGTGGCGTATTGCGTGGATTCGACAATACGCCTATTTGTGGAACAGCTTGCTAGAATTTTCCATTTGGCGAACTCTAGGGTTTGGCGGACTCTTTTGTGTGGCAATTCACGAACCCCAAATACTTGGGCCGAGCTCGTCAGTAAACTGATTGATAGACTTGTTTTTCGTGTTTTACCTAAAAACAATAGCAATGAGTATCGTTAGAATTTAATTGAGACCTAGTTGGAAGTGAACTAGAGTATTATAGATGACAACTTGATGTGTTTAGGTACCTGAATGACTTGTTTAGTTGGCTTGATTTAGTATGCAAGCAACGTTTTACTACTCACTAAACTACTTAGTGGTAATAGTTAAGTTTGGTATATGTGTAGGCCAGTTTATTCTCAGGTTTCAGGGGCTATAGTGAGATTTTCTAACCCTCCCACTGAGCTTTGTCCCCGTTGTTTGTGTTATATAAGAATGTTGATAGCCGACATGTTTCACCTTTGTTTTTCTCTATGTTCCTTTTTAGTTCTCTAGAAAGTTTTAAGGTATCTTCGTTAGAGAAGACGAGGAAGGTTTCTAGTAGCTAGCCAAAACACCCTTGTTAAGTATCAACTTACTAGTAATTTCAGGAAAACCCTTAGGTTGTTGTTAAAGGTATTTACATTTTTGCATTACTCATGCATGATTAAATTAGATAAAAGGGGTCTGATAGTTATAACTATTTCTTATTTAGCTCAAGAATCTAGTGAAGGTCCAAGCAATCGAGGCAAAGGACTAGTAGAGTATATTTTGTTTTGAAGTTGTTGGTGAGTTCCTTCTTACTTCCTTTGAGTTATGAAACTTCCATGATATGTGAGTTGTGTGTGATTAGTTCTCTTACTGTAAATGAGTCGATGTGTTTTGTCTGGACATGTGCATAAGTATGGCCATTGTCAATGTAAAAACACCTTCCTTGTTGTACAAGCCCAATACAAGATAATTTATGATATGTGAACATTGTGGAAGGGAGATCTATATGTGATGCCTTTAGTAGGGCAACTATATTGCAAATCGGACTGGCAGATCATGGCCCAACCTTACGAGAGAATACGTGTTCAACTTAACAAGGATATGAACTTAAAAATAAATATGGCTGATATGTGATTCTGATATTTGATATATGGATTCGAGGTTGGCATAAGGATGGGTTGTTGATAACCATGCAAGATTGTGGGAGATGTGGAACACCCTTTAGCTCATTGGGAAGACTTAGCGTACATCATTCAGCTAGACATACCACTCAACAAACTGGGGCATTACTGATGGATTCAAAATTCATTGGTTTTACTTAAATATTTGAGGAAATAGTTATGAAGATTCTCCTTTTTGTTACAAACCATTATTCTTTTCTCTAAATTGGTAACACATCTTCAAAGGAGAAAATAGTAGGGGTTATAAAATACAGTCTATTAATCATTCGTTGTCATCAATGGCGAATACATATAAAGGAGTTCACAAACTACGAATCAAGTAAGCTTGGTGTACACTTTTATAATAACGAATAAATTCTCTTTTCAAGGCCAACCAATACATCTAGGAGGTAAAAGAAAAAGTTAATTAAAAAATATTTGTATACGCCATCCACTAAATAGCCATGCCTGATACATAAATAGACAAGTAGCTCACTCGTAGATGCAACTTTGGCGTAGTTCCCTTTTACTGATCTTCTGTTACTAATCAAACGCTTGAGAAAGAAAAGTAACGATGTAAGTTCAATTGAATTTAGTGAGTTCCAAATAGACACAAAATTATTATCAGGTTACCAATAATCAATAAAAAATAGAGACATTTTCAAGACTCAGTCTTACAGACACATTACACCAAGTCGTCAGTACAATTCTTTGACGACAACACTTCTCCAATATAACACAGTATCCCTAGTGGATAGATACCACCATCTAGTACATACTCTCTCAATCATGTAGGTTTACCTATGACCCAACCCTGTACCAGCCTCGGGCCCATATTTTAGAAATTAGAATCAAATATCAACCATAATCATATTTATATTCATATTCCTTATTAAATTGAACACGTGCTCTCCCATAAGGTCAGGCCGTGCTCTCGCAGTCTAATTTGCAATAAAGCTGCTCTACTGGAGGCATCATAAATAAAGTTTTTTTTCATATTTTACATGTCACAAAAGTCTGGTACTGGGCTCGCACACAAGGTGGGTATTTTCACATCGACCATGGCCATACTCACACATACTACACTGATTTATTACATGCACGACAATTCACAACACATCGACTCATATTTAGTAAAGAAAACTTACCTTACACAACCTACATATAATAGAATTTTAATAATTCAAAGGAAGTAAGAAAGAACTCACCAGAAAACTTCAAAACAAAATCTACTTTACTGGTCATTTGCCTCGATTGCTCAGACCTTCACTAGCTTATTAAGCTAAATAAGAAACAATTATAATCATCAGACCATTTCCTATTAAAATTCAATGATGCAATCACTAATGCAATAATGTAAATCCCTTCGATAATTACCTAATGGCTCTCTAGAAATTACCATAAGTTGGTACGTATCAATGGCGTTTACTAGTTGCGGATACCTTCCTTGTCTTCTCTAACGAAGATAACTTAGAAATTTCTAGAGATTTAGGGAAGAACTCAGAGAAAAGCAAAAGTGAAACTTTCCGGTATTAGGCATCCTTTTATAGTACAAATAGCGGGGACAAAGCTTAGTGGAAGGGCCAAAAAATCCCACTATAGCCCCGTTATAACAGCCCGATTTTTTAGTTGTGTCGAAAATAGTGGATTTTAGGCCACCAAATCTGGCGAGTAAGCTCGTAAATATTATTATTTAATATTTACAAGTCAAATATTGTTTTAAAAATGTTTTTGATATGGTAATTTATATTTTATAACAATTTATTAGGTTAAGTGGTAAGACCCTAAGGTCAAGTGGTTTTAGAAAGTGAGGTATCTAGGACCTCATTTCTATAAACGATCCGTAAATATTTATAAGTGTTATTAAGGTGGTATTAAAGTTTCGTTGAAAAAAAAATTTAACGTTTCGATAGTTAATTAATTAAAAAGGAATAAATTGAAAAAGTTGCAAAACTTGCTAATTATAGCAATTAGGTACCAATCTTTGCATGATGCGGTGGTAAACTGTAGACAAAAATGGATGGATTTGAAATGTCAGACAAGAGAGATGATTTCAGTTGAGTCTAAGAATCCGAAAGATGTCATTAGAATTATTTCAGCTTTTTCTACTCAGAGATTGATACGAAAAGGTAGCGAAGCATTTCTAGCATATATCCTTGATACCCGAGATTCAGAATTGATTCTAGATCAGTTTCCAGTTGTTAGTGAATTTGTTGATGTATTTCCTAAAGAGTTGTCGGGTTTACTTCTTGATTGTGAAGTTGAGTTTGTGATTGATTTGGTTCCTAGAATTTCCCCGATATCAATATCACTGTACCGTATGGCACTAGCTGAACTAAAAGAATTGAAAGCACAATTGAAAGAGTTATTAGACCGAGGGTTTATCCGACCGAGCATGTGTCCTTGGGGTGCACCTGTTTTGTTTGTGAAAAAAAGACGACTCTTTGAGATTGTGTATAGACTACAAACAGTTGAACAGTCACAATAAAAAATAAACACCCTTTACCATGTATCAACAATTTGTTTGATCAATTGTAAGGTGCCACAGTGTTCTCGAAGATAGATCTCAGATCCGAGTATTATCAATTGAAGGCTAAAGATTGTAATGTGTCAAAGATTGCTTTTAGAACTTGTTACAGTCATTATGAGCTTCTGGTAATGCCATTTGGTTTGACTAATGCCCCTGATGCTTTTGTGAATTTAATGAATCGGGTTTTTCAACCTAATTTGGATGGATTCGTTGTTGTGTTTATTGACGATATATTAATCTATTCCAAGATAGAATCCAAGCATGCTCAACATTTGAGAATCGTATTCAGTCAACATTTGAGAATCGTATTCAGACTTCGAGAGAAAAGAAGTTGTATGCAAAATTTAGTAAATATGAATTCTGACTTCGTGAGGTTAGATTTTTGGGTCACATATTATCAGCTAACGAAATTCGAGTTGATCCGAGTAAAGTTTTTGCTGTGATAAATTGGAAAATTCTTAAAAATGTTTTAGAAATGCGAAGTTTTCTAGGTTTAGCAGGTTACTATCGACGTTTTGTTAAAAAAATTTTGATTATTGCTTCACCGATGACTAGATTATTACAAAAAAATATTGAGTTTGTTTGGTCCGATAAGTGCGAACAGAGTTTTGATCAGCTGAAGAAAATATTGACGAAAGCCCCAGTCTTGACTCAACCTGAATCTAGAGTAACATATGTTATTTATAGTGATGCATCTCTCAATGGTTTGGTTTGTGTACTGATGCAGTTAGGAAAGGTAGTAGCCTATGCTTCTCGACAATTAAAGTCACATGAGAAGAATTATCCTACCCATGATCTCAAGTTGGCCACAATTGTATTCGCTTTGAAGATTTGGATACATTATTTATAAGGCGAGAAATGTCATGTGTTTACAGATCACAAAAGTTTAATGTATTTGATGACTCAGAAAGAATTGAATTTAAGATAGAGATGGTGGTTAAAATTACTGAAAGATTACAATCTAGTTATTGATTATCATCCGGGAAAGGCTAATGCAGTTGTGGATGCACTTAGTCGAAAGTAGTCATTGTTTGCACTTCAAGCATTGAACGCTAATCTAGCTCTTAACGAAGATGGTTTTGTATTAGCAGAGTTGAGAACAAAACCCCTATTTCTATGACAAATTCAAGAATTGCAAGATGACGATCCGAAGTGGGTGTTGAAATGACAGATGGTTCAGAATAATTTGAGTTTAGAGTACAGTGTTGATGATAGTGGTACATTGCATTATTGCAATAGATTTGCGCTCCGAGTAATTTAGATTTGAAAAATGATATTCTTTCTAAAGCTTATAGTAGTACGTACTCTATTCATCCAGGTAGCACAAAAATGTATTGTGATTTGAAACAAATGTATTGGTGGCCAGGTATGAAATGAGAAATTTGTGAATTTGTAGCTAAATGTTTGATTTTTTAGCAAGTTAAAGCAGAACATCAGGTACCATCAGGTTTACTACAACCTGTTATAATTCCTAAATGAAAGTGGGAGCGAGTCACGATGGATTCTGTATCTGGCTTACCTATAACTCTGAGAAAGAAAGATTCGATCTAGGTGATTGTTGATAGATTGACTAAATTGGCACATTTTATTCCAATCAGAACAGACTTTACATTTGAGAGATTAGCGAAACTATATGTATCTGAGATTGTGAGATTACATGGAGTTTCGACATCCATTATTTTAGATTGACATTTTGGAGAAAACTTCATGAGGCTCTAGGCACTAAGCTTAATTTCATCACAGCATTTCATCCTCAGACTGACGGGTAATCAAAACAAGTGATTCAAATTCTGGAAGGTATGTTGAGATGTTGCATACTTGAATTTGAAGTAACTAGGAAAAGTATCTACCGTTAGCTGAATTCGAAAATAATAACAGTTATCAATCCAATATAAAAATGGCACCATTTGAAGCTCTTTACGGGAGGAAGTGTAAAACAACGTTGTATTGTTTTGAATTGAGTGAATCCAAAATGGTAGGAATTGATTTGATCCGAGAAACTGAAGACAAAGTTAGAATTATTCAAGATTATTTGAAAGCTGCATCTGATCATCATACATTGTACACAAATCTAAAAAGAAAAGATATAGAATTTTCTGTTGGTGATCGGGTTTTCTTAAAAGTCTTTCCGTGGAAGAAAATGTTACGGTTCGGTAGAAAAGAAAAATTGAGTCCGAGATTTATCGGACCATATGAAATTGTTGAAAGAATCGACCTTGTAGCTTATAGATTAGCCTTGCCGTCTGAACTCGAGAAAATCCATAATGTGTTTTATGTTTCAATGTTGAGACAGTACAGATCTGATCCTTCGCATGTGATTCCTCATAGTGAGGTTGAGCTTCAGCCAGACTTGACGTATTATGAAGAACTAGTAAGAATATTAGCTCGGGAAATAAAAGAACTATAGAATAAACGAGTACCATTAGTAAAAGTCTTGTGGCATTGACATGGTTCAGAAGAAGCTACCTAGGAAATCGAAGAATCAATGAGATTACAATATCCGAATCTATTTTCAAGTAACAATTTCGAAAACGAAATTTCCTAAGGGGGGGAGAGTTGTAACAGCTCAATTTTTTAGTGGTGTTGGAAACAGTGGTTTCGAGGCCACCAAATCTGGTGAGTAAGTTCATAAATATTATTTTTTAATATTTACGAGTCAAATATAGTTTTAAAAAGGTTTTTGATTTGGTAATTTAGGTTTTATAACGATTTATTAGGTTTAAGTGGTTTCAGAAAGTGAGGCATCGGTACCTCGTTTAAATAAACCGAGCCGTAAATATTTTTATAATTATTTATGAAATGTTATTAAGAAAGACTAAATTGAAAAAGGTGCAAAAGTTGCTAATTATAGGAATTAGGTGATGAAATGGTGTAATTATTAATTGAGGGAGGACTTAAGTGATAATTAAGCCCTAAATAATATAGTGGGACGACAAATTGATGGATAAGGACAAAATAAGTAAATTATAATGGCAAACTTGTAATTTAGTTAAAATTAAAACAAAATTAAGTAAGAAGAAATAGGTTTTCTTCTTCATTTTCTTCTTTTGTTACTGCTGAAACACCATAGAAATAGCTTGGAGAATCGGTTGAGCATAGGAGCTTCCATGTGAGTTCAATTCTTACCTGTTTCTTGTAATTTTTATGTTTTTGATATTATTACAACTAGGTCTAGCTAACCTATACCTTCGTTTCTGATTCTATTAAAATATTGGAAGTTGTCATTGATAAATATTAGATGTTTTTGATTCATAACATGGATTTGGAGCTTTGATTAAGTTGTGTGATGATTTTGTAAAGTGATTTTTGTTAAATATTGATTTTAGGATTAAATTGTGAAAATGTCAAAATATTAGGGTTTGATAGTGAATTTTAGGTTTATTAGGGGCTGTATGAGGGCCAAAAATATTTGGATAGATTATTGATTTGAGAAAATTAGTTAATCTGATAGATTAACTAATTAAGGGATTAAATTACAAAAATTGTAAAAGTTTGGGGTAATTAAGTAAATTAAAAAAAAGGGTATTAATTGTAAAATGGATTGGAAATGAAACATATTCTAATAAATGAGTAATTTTATATTTTAGATCAAGATCCCGTAAATACTCGTGGAAAAGGAAAAATAGCAGAATAGTCCCCAAACTTCTGCAATTACTACAATTAAGTCCAGGTAAGTTTGTATAGTTAAAATTTAACATTTGGATAAATTGATTATTGGTATTATGTATATATTCTATGGTTGGAAATGAATTATTGTTTGAATTATAATATTGAATTGGATATTTGGTTTGAATTGATCGCAGGATTTGAGTACATTTGTGATTTGGTGTATGACGGGAGTTTGAAGTAGAGATGGTATTGGAGGGAGATATCGACACTTTACCCAAGTAAATCGGGGTTCAACATTTGTTTCGAACTCTCGTGTTTTACTTTCTATTTGGCGTGATTGGGTGGATCAGTTCTTATGAACTTCTGTTCACCTCTTATGAGCTTCTGTTAAGCTTTCAAGCTTTTGTTGGCGTATTTGGAAGGACCAACTCTTATGAACTTCTGTTGACGATGTACACTTATCCATAGGTCATTCTTCAAAAGAAAAATCCCGGTAAGGTGACTTATTTATTAAATTTGAAAGACATGTTATTTATGTTCGTATTGATCTGAATACGGATGTATTTATCTATTGAAGTTGTGAATGACAGGGAGTTGTCATGGATTTTATTTTATTTTATTTATTATAGTTAATTCGGTAAGATTTATGTTTATCTCGTCGAACTTACTAAGCTTTATTAGGCTTACTTGTGTTGTTTAATGTCATTATAGATTTTCGGAAGGTTGGATGATTGGACCAGCACTTAAGTCATACTATCCAGTTTATCTTGATAGTTTTTAAAATGTTAAATTTAGATTATATGGCATGTATAGGCTCTTGTGTAATTTTGGTTAATGTTTGGCTTATGTAAATGTTATAAATGATATTTTGTGCAAATAACCAATTTGCAAAGGGTATGAGAATGAGGTATAGTTGTTATGCTAGTACGTGTGGCTTACATTGGTACGTGATATTCGTGACAGGTTTTAAAGATTTATGAATGAATCATTCTTGAGACTAACTTATTATCACGATTAAGACAAGTGTACCTATCGAACAGTAGTTTAGTTCAACAAGACCGGATTATAGAACCCGAAGGAACTACGAGTACTAGTATTTACTTCTTTTTTATTATCTAGCCTAAAAATTAAGAGGTTTGGTTATCTAAGCTAATTATTAACTAAGAATGCACAGAAAGAAAATTTGGGAAAATTCAATTGATTAAGACAATACCTAAGGAAAAATCCACCTAGACTTCACTTGTTTTTGACTCTGAATCAGACGATTTATTCATTTGACTTGATCCGTAGAAATCCATAAGTTATATTATTATCTCTCTCGAGACTAATAACGTCTAACCCTAGGTTGAATAATTGAAATCTTGTTCTAATTAACACCCTAGAATTGTATTAACTCAATCTATAGATTCCCTTATTAGGTTTCACCCTAATCCGACAAAATCTTATCACCCTATTTCTAGGCGTGCAATCAACTCCGCTTAATTATGACAAATTTACTCTTAGACAGGGTCTATTCCTTCTTTTAATAAGAGCTTAACTTGAATCAATATCCTGGAATATCAAAACAAGAATTAAGAACACATAATTAAGAACAAGTCAAATATTTATCATACAATTCAGATAATAATAACAAGATCCGTCTTATGTTTCATTCCCCTTAGGTATTTAGGGGGTTTAGTTCATACTTATGAAAGAAAACATCTCAAAAGCATAAAGATAACAAAACATAAGAAAACCCAAAACTCCTGAAGGAACTTGAAGGGAGATCTTCAGTCTTGATGATGAATCCGGCTTCTGAAATGGATCAATCGGCTTTCCTTGAGTAATTCCTTGCTTCCTACTCTGCGTCCCCCTTCTAAGTGCCTCATCAGCTGTTTAAATAAGCTTTAGAATGCCTAAGAGCCCCCAAAATTGGCCTTTTTCGAATAGAGTTATACTTGGGCTCGGCAGGGACATGCCCATGTGTGATTACTCCAACTCGTGGTCAAGCCTGTTGAACAGGCACGGGCATGTAGTATACCCATGTAAGTCGTAATTCAATCCTGCCAAAGGGACACGGCTGTGTGACACGCCCATGTGAGAAAGTCCAGGCCGTGTTGATTTCCCACGTGGGTCCATTTTCTCCGATTTCGGCCTGTTTCTCGCTCTTTTTACTCTCCTATGCTCTCCTAAGTATAAAACATGAAATTAAAGGATTAGGAGCATCGAATTCACCAAATCTAAGAAGAAACCATTCATAAATAGGCTAAGCATAGGATAAAAATATGTATAAATTACGATTTATCATACATATATTTGATTTGTTGTGGTTGTGGTAACTTTGTTAGGTATTTTGATTTGGTATTGCTTGAATGAGTTGATGAATTGAATTAATGTGTATTTTGAGATTAAATTATATATAATTGTGGTACCAATGAGGGTACATTGGTTAGGCACATATTAGGTTGGTTTTGATGTATTTTTGACCAGATTAATGTCATTTTGATTTTGTATTTTGATTAGTATTTGAGTTTCTTAAAGTCCAAGTAATTTGATTATGTTTGTATTAATGTATGATTTGAATGATTTACTATTTCATTGTCCTATAATACTCCGTAACCCTATTTCGGTGACAGATACGGGTTAGAGGTGTTACACCTGTAACCCAAGAATTGGCTTGCCTACTCATTTACCAAACATAACCATTACCACTAATTAGCTTAGTGAGTAGTAAATGTTGCTTGTACACTAAAACAAGCCAAGTGAATCATTCATTTAGCTACCTAAACACATCAAACAGTCATCTACAGTACTCTAGCTCAATTCCAACTAGGTCTTATCTAGATCCTAATGATGCTCACTGAGCCATCATTTTCTCGTTTAAGCACAGAAAAAAATTCTATCATTCCGTAAACTAACGAGTTAGCCCAGAGTATCTGGGGTTTGCGAATTGTCTCACAAAAGATTCCAACGAACCCTTAGAGTCCACCAAATGGAAAATTCTAGCAAGACGTTCCTTACAAAAGAATCCTCACAACACGCCACCTAGACATTTAACGGACCAGTCACTATTCTAATCCTTTTACTACCTTTGGCTTAGACTATGTGCCAACCAGTATCTATAAGGTCAATGTCGGGCATGCTATTACAAGATGTGTATAAGTTGAAGGAATGTGTCCACTTGAGTGTTGTATGTGTTATGTTAAATTGGTGTAGTGTTGCCATCAAGGAATTGTGGATCACAATTAGTGTATTATGTCTATATAATAGAGTCTCACGAAAAAGCCTATTATTCTTTTCTTACGAGTACTGATGCTTGTTGATTATTGGATTTCGTGTAAAATGAATTATGTCTATTTTTGGAACTCACTAAGTTCAAATGAAAATACTCTATTACTTTTTCATCCTCAAGCATTTGATAGTAGAAAACAAAATTGTTGAAGAGGACTACGCTAGAATTGAAGTTGTGAGTGAGCCACTTTTTTTTTTGTATCATACATGGTTATGTGGCAGATGGAATATACATATGTTATGTAATTAACTTTTGCAACTAACTACGTCGTTGCATTGTTTTATCTTAAAAGAGAATTGACCCTTTTTTTGAAAGTGTACACCAAACCCTATTGATTTGCTGATCATAATTTTTTATGATTTTGATATATACGTCATAACTAGGCAGCATTTGAATAATAAATTTTTCTTTTATAACTTCTATTATTTACTCTTACACTAAGGAAAATCTTCATAATTATTTTTGTAAAATTTTTAAGTTAAACCGAAGGATTTGAATCCACTAGTAATGCCTAGTCCGCCAGGTCGTTTGGCTGGCTGAATGATATATGCCATGTCTTCTTGATGGGCTAAGGGGTGTTACAGATCTTAATAGGATATAAAGTTAAATTTTAATTTTAATTGTTGTTTGTAATGGTGCCTTATGGCATATTGGTTAGAACTAGACAAATGACATGTTTTGGTATGCTTTTGATGTGTTTTGATTTGATTTAATGAATGGTTATTGGCATGTTTGGGACTTAAGTAACCATTGATGGTATGTCTTTCATTTCAAGGTACAATTTAGCACACATGGGCAGACACACAAGCTATCACATGGTAACATGTCATGCTGGCCAGTGACACGGCTGTGTGCTCTGTTTGATTTTGGTGGTTTTAGGTACACACGACCATAGTTTGTTATACGACCTGACGACACGATCATGTAACTCTTTTCTACATGGCATCAGCCTGTTGCACAATTTGGGGATACGATTGTGTGATATTGCACTACACGACCTCAACCAGTCACATGGCTTAGCCACAAGGTCGTGTGACCTGTATTTTTTATTTTTACCCTACTTCTATATTATGTTTCAAATTAGTCCCTGCTTATTCCTGAATTGATCCTAGAGCTTCGTATGCTCAATTTAAGTCTTGTTTTTGTATGAATGATATTATTATTGAATGAATATCTATTAATGTTTTTTTTTGAAGTAAATCTTGAATTGAAATTGCATATCCTTGCCTTGTTAAATGCTGTAACAACCAGTAAACCTAATTTAGTGACGGAGATGAGTGAGAGGCGTTACACATGTGTTCGAGTTCGTTTTTACTAGATTGCATTTGGCAAAAACTTGATATGAACATGTAACAGATTTAATGAGATAAAGAATTATAAGTTCAATCTGAAATATAAAAGAGAATAGGAAATTTTGATAGCATTGTGATTCTTGTATAAGAGTTCTGTACATATGTATAGGTATATGTAATTATTCACAAAAGAAATGTTATGAAATGGAACGAGGAATATCATATGAAATTTTCATTCTACATGATATTTTGAAACATGGGATTTAACATGATGTAATTATTTATAAATGACGTGTTGAGAAGTGATGTTAACTTGTTAATTTAGCAAAGTGATTTATTAGCATGTTTGATTGTTTAAATGTTTTATTATTTTCAATTCAAATTGTTCTAGCACCGTTAAACATTTAATGCCTAGCGTGGAAATGTGTTTCTTCTGTACGCAGGTCTCAGCGAAGATAGGTCATGATGGTTTAGTTTGCAGGCATCCAAAGGTATTGCAACTCAGCTCATGCTAAATGATATATTTTATTGTAAAATATTTAAATATATATAAATAGGTTTATTCATGGATTGAATGGCTCAAATAGTGTAGTAGGCTTAATTTGACTTGGGTCAGATTTAAAAAAAGATTTTTGTTTTTAAGATTATCCAATTCAATTTAAGTTCGGTCTAAATAATAAAAATAATTTAAAGTTTAAGTTTAATTATAAAAATATAAAAATATTTTTATTAGTATTTGAATAGTGAGACGTGCAAACATGTTGGGTTGGGTCGACCTAAAAATGAGTCTAAATTTGAATTTTTTTTTTAAATTGAGTTGTAGTTCAACCCGACCTCTATATTTAAATGATAAAATAATTTTTATTAAAATTATAAAATTATATTTTATTATTTATAAAATTATATTTTAATATAATATAATTTAAATTTTTATTTAATATGATATGATGTATTATTTATTTAATTATATAAATATTTTTAAAGGTGAATTTAAAAATATATATATTTGCTATTCAATGTTGTAGGAAATAGTTATTTTTTTATATCAATTATAAAAAGAAAAGGAGTAGACCATTCCATTGAATGAGCCATTTCCCCTTATTCAGTGATGAACGATGAATGATTCATTAGTTTGGTTGAAAGAATGGCTCATTCAATGGATAAGTTTTACTGTTACAGTTATTGGATGCATATTTACAATTAACTTTAATCTAATTAGATGAAAATTCATTTATTATTTGCATACCATCAGGACTTGTAGGCCTGCATATGAGCTATGGGCTACTATGGTCCAGTTTCTTGAAACCTAATGAGGCCATACTCTTCCTAAAATGGCTAAACAAAAATATAGTATTACTGGGCTAGACTTTCAAGCATAAACCAACCCAATTGCTCTTCTAAATTATGGGCCTAATTAACAAAATTGGGAATCTAATTTGCGTTAACCTACTCACTTATTATTTTTCTTTTTAAATTTTAATTATTAGAATCCGTCACACTTTTATTATAACGATATTGAAATGTGATGAAGTGACATTAACAGCTAATAACAGAATAACGCGTGACAACTTAAAATTATAATATGCAGCAAATAAATAAATAATAAAAAATCTTTAAAATGTATAAATTTATAAAAAAAATATAAAAATTATTTCATATTCAAAATAGATCTAGATAAATAAATGTCCATGTTCAAATTAACCTGGACATTATTTTGATAGGTTCACTAAAAGCGTGCTCTTTTTAGTAATACATAAATATCGAAGCATAGAAAATCAAGTACAAACATATCAATTCTTCACAAAACCTCAAGAACTTAAATAAAAAAAACGACATAATAACGAACAATAGCAATTAAAATGGTTTTTACTTAAACAATTCCCTAAAATAAGTCATGGAATTGAAACCCGGATAAATCTCTCTTTCCTTTGAAGCTCGTGATAACCGATTAAAACCAAGAGTTTTTTTTTTAAATTACATTTTGAATTTCTGTCAATTTTGAAATTAAGTAAATTAGTTCTCCTGAAAAAAATTTAGTGCAACTAAGGACAATTAATTACAGAATTAATATTTTCCATCAATTGTATATAATTTTGATTGGTATAATGACAAATTTAGCATCAATGTTTATATATTTTGTCATTTTGGCCTTAATTCTAAAAAATTTAAAAACTTAGCCTCAATATTTACACATTTACACAAATATGAGAGGATAAATTTGTTAATTAAGACCAAATTGATAGAATGTGTAAACTTTGTGGGTTAAATTTATTATTATACCAATCAAAATCGTGCATAATTGTTGAAAAATATTAACGTCATGATTAATTATTTTTAATTGCTCACTTTCGAAATTGATTGAAATTAAATTGCTTTGATTTTTTCTATGGACGAATTTATTCAATTTTAAAATTGGGAGACTGAATAGAGTTTTTTACCAATAAATTTCAAATAAAAAAATTATCAAGCCAAAAAAAAATTCCAAGCAAACCACGTAATTATTGAAGTAAACATTAAAAAAAACATTTTAACGAGGTGAATGCAAATGAATCATCTATGTAGCGTATAAAAATGAGTGAGAGATGATGATAATAATAATAATAATAATAATAATAATAATAATAAGAGATCAGAGCAAAAATGAGCAAAATCGGTAGTTTTATTGAAGATGAAGGAAGCCCTTTTAAAGAAGAAAAAATATTTTAAAAAGTACAAAAAATTCTAAATTCTTTTAAAATGCCTTAAAATTTTATAAAACTATCAGGTTTTTTATATTATTATTTTGAAATATATTTAAATACTAAAAATGTTACGTCCAAAATAAATGTAAAAAAAGAAAGAAAGTAGAAGGCGTAATTTTGATTGCTAATGATACAATATCCCTTCCCTATTTCCAACGCAATTCCCAGGAAAATGTAATTGCATTACAAGAGTTGAGAAATCCGGAATTTGTCAAATTTTACACAAATGAAACTAATAATTATGTTTCCAAGCAAATGAAAGGGTCCCAGTTCTCAAATTCTGTACTAGAAATTGCACCCCACAACGATAAAAGCACCGACCAGGAGATAGAAGTTTGGTAGACTTACCACCTTATATATTATCTGCCATACCTTTCCCCTCATCTCCTCTTATGATCAACCTTTCTTTTCACAGGGCATGGCTGACCCCAACATTATTGTGAAAGTTTAGATCCTTTTTTAAGGAAGCAAATGGGGTGGTTGTTGAAGCATTTAAATAAAACCTAAATGTAATTAATTGGTGATTATTTACGGTCCACCAACAACATCAAAGCATGTTTGATTGGAATGGGAAAATCCTTTACATAGGAAACATGGTTTCCATGCCTTCTTTTTACTTAAAGCTTTGGATTCCTTCTTTCTCTTCTTTATTTCATGCAGGCATGTGCTGCCTAATTAATTACCACTCTTTAATTATATCTTAATGAGATTTGTATTCGATCCGACGATCTGTGCATGCATATCGCGTACATGTTATTTTATGTCGCCTTTAAATTGAAAGGATTCATCCTTACTTGCGGAGTCAACAAGCAAAACACTTCAATTCTTACTCCTTTAGGCATCATTAACATGTGTGGGAGAAAGAACAAAACACTCACTCGTTGAGTTCTTGTTCTGAAAGTACTAAATTATGGGGACATTTGGTTGTTATAATGACCATACCAACTTTGCCTTGAAAAAGTGGGATTATTGTGTCGGATTCCCCTTCCTTTGCTTGACCCCAAAATTTATCATGGTGTTTTTCATCCGCTTATGTTTTGTAGCATTATTACAGATAAAAATTTTAGAAATTTCGAAATCTAATTGCCATTACTTCACCAATTATTGCAGTGGATGAGTGTTTTGCAAGAACTGCTAAAAACTGGGATTGTTGGAGCCTTTGATGTTTAGGATGTAGACCAGCATGTTTTGAAGACGATTTCCGACAAACCCAGACAATCGTATGTGTTTGTGTTATTTTCCGGAGACAATTTATTAATATACATAAATTTTGATATAATTATATAATTTTGTCTCGCCTTCAAATTTGTTTAAGTAGGTAGTTTTTGAAATTTACAAAACTTTGATATTTACATGATGATTCATCGACATGGATTATATATGCGCTAAAGTATCAAGGCATAATCATTTACTTAGTCTTTAGTTTTACCAAAAAAAAAGTTATTTTAGCATTTCATTTTATTTTTTACCTATTTTAGTTATTGAACTTGTATTGTTGGTCAAATCACCTAAAAATGTATAGAAAAGTTAATGTCAGTTAACTTTGTTGACATGGCATCCACGTGTATGTGTCATGGGACTAGAATTTTAGTCTCACAAGCCACAAAGTCTTAGACGATTTCTTTATTTTAAATCTGTCTAAGTCAACACTCTCAAAACTGAGAATTCATAAGGGAAATTCTCTAAGACACCAAAATAAAGCAAAAGCAAACTCTCAAATGAATAACCAATAAGCAAACAGAAAATCCACAAGAAAACTAAGCACACCAAGTGTTTGAGTAAATGCTCTCAAAGTATATTTAATAACTCTGAATGGGACGAATGGGATGATTATAAATGAGGCAGAAGACCTTTATTTATAATTGGGCTCCCCTAGATCCAACGGTCCAATTTAAATTACATCGATGGTCAAGATTAAAGCCTATATACAATATGAGAGTCTTAAGCGATTTAAACCCTATACAATCTTATCCCTTATGATTTACAATATTCGCTATGGTAACTCTACTTTTACTAGAGTTTCCCCCTAGGCCACCAAGGTTTCAAGTAGATGGGTTTCTACATATGTTCCAAGAATTAGGTCAATTCAAGTGGGTTAAATGAGCCCAATTTAATCAATTGACCTCATAGGACATTCTATGTGCATTTGTCATGGGTTTTGATCCGTGAGCCGTGACATTCTCCCCTACCTATTCTCACGACACTCTCATCGCGTCCTTGGAATGACACTAGTCTAACTCATCTCGGAATTGCCACGACACCTCGGTTGATTCCAAACCATGCTCTTTGTTGGGTAGTTTTGCCCCTCGAAACATTTGCCTTCGCTTATGCCTTTGTTGTTGTCTAACTCGAACTGTTTCTCTCCTTTGTACATCTAGTTCGTAAGAGTCCATCGCTTTTACTTGCCCCCATTGTGACTTACCTCGATCGAAATATCCTTAATCCTTACAATAGGCTTTGGCACACCCACATTGAACATTGGGTCAACCTTGAGTACTGCCGCTATCCTAGTTTGTAAGCCCCTCGACTTACCTGCTTAAGAATTCTGAAAGAACCCATATGTTTTTGCCAAGCCAATGGTAAGTCATAATGTAAAACACTAGAAAAATGTTTGAGATGTATCTCACTCGTAGCATTTACTTGATTTGATTGCCTAATTTGCGTCACCATTTTTCCTACAAAGTTCGATACACAACCCACATATCTCATAGGTGGTAGCCTGCTGATAACTGAACAAGCTTTACATCGGTTTGTTACACCTCTAGCATTTCTAAGAGGGTCTCCTTATCACTCTGATCTGCCAAGTCAATGTTCTTACAACAGTGAACATCCTCAACTAGTTGGATTGCCAAGAATACCCCGGTTTCACCTTTCTCATCAAGTGTAACACCCTATATTCGGCCCATTCTCGAAGCCCGAATCTAGGACGTTACATCATCGTCTCAATTCTTATTCATCAAGACTAATTTTCTTCAGTGAACATGCATTTTTTTATATAAATTTTAAAAGATAGTACTCAGAAGCTAATTACGAGTCATGCATACTCAATTTGAAACTTAATCGAGCAACCATACAACATTTGAGCTTAATTTGAGCATTTATCAAGCATTGGGACCTCATAGCAAAATTTCCCAAAAATGTTATGTAGGTATCGATACTAAATATAAGGTATCGATATTTATTCTTAGTGGTATCAATACCACATGAAAAATTGATACCAAAATAGCCCACTATTTTCCACCTTAAACCAAACTTATCGAAAAATATCGGTACCTCTTTCAGGGTATCGATAATTACACCTTGAGTATCGATACTCAGGCCTTGGTATCGATACCAATTTTGTATTCGAACCCCTTGCACTTTCGTGAATACAAATGTATCATTTTTTAAACCTATATATCAATACCCCTGCTTCTAATTATAAAAATTCAGCATATATGAGCACTTAAATCATTCAAACTTAGTTCTTAAACGTCATATTTCATTCATTTAACCAAATAAGCATCAAAACAACTAAAACAATAATCCAAAATATATGTCCAAATCCAAATGCTTCTAAACATATTTAACATTCAAACAATTAATCCAAAATATACTCAACAAAACCATCATAAACATCTATCCCATTGCCTTAACTTATATACTCAAGAATAATTAATAACACCTACTATAAAGACTAAAGAAGAGCTTGGATCAACCCCTTGACGGCCACACCACTCTACAATGGTAAAAATGGAGTGGGTGAGCTTTACAAGCTTAGTGAATGCTTAGAGTAACCACTTGTGCAAATAAGTCATCTAGCAACATCAATGCAACATATAGCATATTGTTTAACACATGTGACTTGCATAAAATTTCATAAATACACCCATAATCAGGCATTTAATCACAAGAAGCACATACAAGTACAAATTAAGATAGATTAGCTCTTGAGAGGATGAAACATAAAGTGGACTTTATTACCACACGTCAGATACATGAATCTCCACCACACCACACATAGACTCATTGAGTCAATCATATCCCATAAGTGAAGCGTATAGCTAACACTCTCCAACACACCACATATACATGTCCTAATGAATGGAGCTTGGCTCATATTCCCTTATCTCTCTAAGTTCTATCCTTGAACCTTAGTGCCCCAATATCACAACACATGTAAATGAGTACTCATAATCCTATGGCATGCCAACTATATCCAATGGTCTCATTAAATCATAAGGCCAAAATATCTATAATAAAAACACATAATTATGTATTAATTTTTTTGCATGTTTTCATTGCACATACACATTCATATCACTTTATAATCTTTGTCACATGGCATGTTTAACATACCCTCATAATCACATACACAACAGTCATCTCATGTTCATGGCATATGTTCTCTCAATTCCTACAACATAAATACAACCCATTTTGTCATAAATGCGAGAACATTTACACTTAGAATTTAGAGTAGGGGTTTAGGCTACTTCTAAATTCCCAAATACACAGTGATTTAGTGATTATTCCAAAACACTCACCAAATTGCACGCTTTTTTCCGAAAGCTGAAAGCTTAGGTAAGTTTTTCCTTGCCTTTATCTTTACTCGTTGAAAGTCCTACTAACTTCAAAGACTCAACAAGGCAACCCATACAAATACACCATTAACCAAACAACCATCAACTCATTAAAACAATCACAAACATAAGCCTAAACTATCTTAGCTTTTAACCGAAATTTTTAACATAGAAACTTTATATTCGAATATCTCGACCTACACTTAATCTTTTTGCAGGAAACAAATTCCGTTCACCTAATTTTTCACTACGACTAATTCCCAACCTATAAACTACTCAAAACCACACGTTTTAAGGTATCAAAATATTTTGACAAGTTTTAACCTTTAGAATGAGAATTTATTAAAATTCAAGAATTTCTTAATGAATCGTCAAAGTATTTTTAGAAAGCTTCTAATTATGTTAAAATAAGTTAAAAAATACTTTAAAATCAAGTTTTTATCCACAAACCCATAATCCACCATTAATGACCACAATTTCTGATTTTACCTAAACCATGAGTTTTACAAGCTAATAATTTAATTTAAAGAACTAAATAACATTTAAAACTAATAGGACAATGATTAATTACCTTGAATGGAGAAAAACAGTGATTTTGACACAACCCAAAAAATCCATGTTTCGAAGAAGATGATGTAGTTTTTGGGTGATTTACTTGGTGTTAATAGAGGTTTAAGGTTCAAGGGTAATGGAAATCAAACAGATTTGAAAATAAAAGTTCAAAATCACTTAGAAGAGCAAGAAAAGAGCAAAAACGGCACAAGCAAAAAGAAGAGAAAATTTTAAAATGAAAGCAAACTGGAATTAAGGTTTATTGGGTTGGTTTTAAAATTTTGGTCAATATGCTTCATAAAGACTCCCAGTTTTGACACCTTTATGAATCAGTCCTATTTACTAAAGTGAAGACATTTAAAGCTCGTTTTCAGGAATTGACTTAATTTTATGCAAACCGTTGTCGAGAACATTATCGATTACCCAACTTATGAAATTTCGAACTCATCTAAACCAAAATTCTTAGAATATCCCTGAAACTCTTAAGCCCAATTTTGGGATGTGACGTCACAACTTACTGGCACAACGTATTATTGTCGACGAGTATCCAAGATACATATACAATTGGCAAAAGGAACCAACAGAACATTAATCTTGTTAAGGAAATTCAAGCAAAAAACAAAGTCATAATCATCTAAATGAATTACCTCAAAATCTTCCTTACCTTTCCATTGACCAATCTATAGCTCAACTCCTTATGCTACTCCTACAATATTTGGGACATCTTTGGAATTTACATTCTTAATCTTCTTAGTCGATTTGCTAATTGAGAGATGAAGTTTACTTGTGACTCTTTCTGACATGAACAAATCAAATGTCCCCGTATCAACCAGAGAACTCTTCCTCCGACCTGTAATATTGATGTCCACAAACACCAATCTTTTCTTCTTGTAGTCCCTCTTCACTTTAGCAAAATTGAGTATCATTGACCTATGCTTCAACACCCTTTCCTCATCGGGCTCCACTTTCTCTTCTTTACTGATCACGACGAACTTGGATTGCTATGGGCAATCTCGCACCCTATGCAAACCACAACATAAGAAGTACTCTATTGGCTCTTTCAGTTTGTTCTTAGGCCTTCACTTCCTATTATGCAATTTCACACTACTATCATTTCTACCAATGTCATTTTTAACTTGTCATTTTTCATCTCCCCTACCATTGCCTTTCTTCTTGGGCTTGGAAGACTCAAACTTGTCTCTCCTCAAAACAAACTATTAAGGACTCTATTATGGTTATAGCTTTGGTAAGTTTTTTAACCCCTCGATTTTGCAACTTTTCTTTCAATTGAAGTTTTAGCCCATCTATAAAGGAGAAAAAAATGCCTCATTCTCACACAAATTGGAAATCTGAAGCATCAATTCACTAAACTGCTTCACATACTTTCTAATTGTGCATTGTTATGTAAGCCAATGTAAATTATCTCGAGCCTCATCCTCAACATACTCTAGGTAAAATTTCCTTTTGAATTCCTTTTAGAACTTCTTCCAAGTATCAATTGTAGCTCTACATCATTTCTTATTTGTTAACCTACGATGCCACCATAAAAGAGCGACATTAGTAAAATACATAACATCAATATTTACCTTAGTAGCATCATCCATGATGCCTCTGGCACAGAAGTATTGCTCCATTTCCTACAAGAAGTTTCCCACATCCCTTGTAGATCTCGTTCCTATAAACTTTTTTAGCTTGGGGACATCCACCTTAGGCTTAGGTGCCGTAGCCAACACCTAATTACCCAAAAAAACTTTGTAGATATGAGCTCCCCTTTGAGATCCTCAATCTGTTCCTTCAAAGTCATCACCATGGCCTCAAGAGCATCATCCTTTACTATCTACTTACCTATAGTAGAATTGAGTACCTTTGCATCGCTTTCACCTTGGAACTGAGAGACTCCACAACAAATTCCCTGAGCTACTCTTCCATTGAGTCCAACTCTATGGTGCATCCCTCAACTACCTCTAGTGTTTCCTTTACATCACCTATGGATTCATCAGGATTAGTCACTTAACCTTTCGAAGTTGACAACATATCATTGGATCTGCTAGCTTTCCTTCCCCTTCCAAGAGTCTTCCTAGGCTCAATCTGATCATCTAATCCTTTTGTCATCTCAATCGATGCATTCAAATCTTAGCTCGGATACCAATTGTCACAGGGCTAAAACTTTAGTCTGGTAAACTGCGCGACCTTAGGCGATTTCTTTGCTACAAATTCCCCTAAGTTAGTTTAACTCTCGTAAATGAGAATTCACAAGGGAAATTCTCTACGGTACCAACACAAAGCAAAAGCAAACTCTCAAATGAAGAAGCAAAAAATGAACAAAAAAGTAATAAGAAAACTAAGCACATCAAGTGTTTAAATAAATTATCTCAAAGTATATTTAATAAATTAAATGGGATGATTAGAAATGAAGGGGAAAACCTCTATTTGTAGTTGAGCTCCCCCATATCCAACGGTAGAGTTTAAATTACATCGACGGTTAAAATTAAAACTTATCTACAAGATGAAAGTCTTAAAAGATTTAAACTCTATGCAATCTTATCCCTTAGAATTTACAATATTCACCATGGTAACTTTAGCTTTACTGGAGTGTTTCACTGGACTACTAAGGCTTCAAGTAGACAGGCTTCTACATATGTTTCACAAATTGAGCAAGTTCAAGTGGGTCAAATAAGCCCCATTTAATCAATTGACCCCTATGGGATATTTTGTCTGCATTTGTCATGGGATTTGGTCTACGGCCCATGATATATGCTTGTTAGTGATTAATTAATTAATTTTTAAATTGAAACTATTTAAATTATTTTATGATTTTATACTATTTTAAAATTAATTACTTGCTGACATGACAATCCACGTTTGTTAGCAAAGTTAACAAAGTTTAATTTTTTTCATTCATTTTAGGATGATTTGACAAACATTGTAAGTTCAAAAATTAAAAAAATAAATAAATGAAAAACTAAAATATATATTTTTTAAATCGGAGGTGAAATAAATTAGTGAGCAAAATATCAAATGAAAGCTTGTTAGTTGTTACCAGTAACATTAATCAAAATAGAAATGATTGCTGCTACAACTTTAGTGTATCCAAAACATTAGGAAACAATAATAAAAACATTAGGAAACAATAATAAAATAGAAAATTAGAAGAAAAGATATCAAAGATTTTACTTATGGCTTAAGCAGTACTCAATCTAACTAAAACTTAAAAGCCAACAAATAGCAAGTTTATAGAGGTTGATGCTTCCATCGTTATTTTAATTAGCTATGAAGTTAAATATATGTATTAATTATATCTTCCCAACATATAATAAATTAGTCATCCTTTACTTTCTTTTTTGTCTAATTAACTACTCGTGCCCCTCCCCCTCAAATTAATTATTTTTAAGTACCATGTCTAATTAGCAATTGCAACTTTTTCTCTCTTTCTTTTCAGATTTTTTTTACAATAAAAATATTATGAAGATTCTTTTATTAGGAGTTAGATTTTATTTTACATCTTTTATTCAAAAATTGGACAAATTAATCTCCATACATTAGATCAAAAAGAAAATTGATCCTTTTTGTTAAAAATTACCATCTCTGCATAAAAAAGAAAACTTATGTAAATGACAAAATAACCAAACAATTGCATATTACATGCCACATGTATCTCATTATGATGTACAATGACCAATTTTTAACAATAGAACGGATGGAATTTTTAACAAAAGGATTATTTGCTCTTTGATCTAATGTATAGGGTTTAATTTGTTCATTTTTTTAGTAGACGGGGCTAAATGCTATCAAGCTCTCAATACAAAAGCCTCTATGATATTTTTACCATTTTCATCCTTTTATATGATAAGTGAAATGAGTTGTGTAAGCACTGAAGTTGCTAAACTAATTCTTCATTTATATGCGATTTAGAAACAACTTGAAACTAAAATAATAAACAATAACTAAATGCAATTTAGATCTAATTCTACATTTGGAGGGTTTTATACAGAAATTAACTACAATTTTCACAATACAAAAAAATAACTTAAACTCAATTAGGTTTACAAATGTTGCAATTTCACTATCATACTATTATAATAAATAACTCTCCCATGAAACCTCAGAACAATTCTAAGAAAACTTAGAATAATTTGAAAAAAAATATATAAAATAAACTGATAGAATAGTTTGATTATACAAGCCTTTGCACAACAAATGTTCCTAACACAAAAAAACTAGAACACTCTCAATGCCATATCCATCAATGAAAATGGAAACTTCAATACATAGAGATTTCAGTTTGTGTGAATCCAACTAATATTAGATTAAATCTTTAATATTCCAATACTATTGCTTAGATAATATTAGAGATAAATATATTTATTATCCATATTTTTCAATTGCATATATTTTTATATATGAAAAGATATTTACAATCTCATATACTAGTTCATTTGTTCTTAAAAATATCTCCCTTGTGTTTCACGAGATGTCTCAATTTCCTAACTTTAATTATGTCAAAATCTGCTAAAATAATAGGTTTAATGTATAGTTTGACATTTGAGTTTGACACTTTTTTCTAATATGGTATTTGTGTTATTTTTTAATCCAATGTGGTATTTGTATTTGAAAAAAGTTATATATTTTGGTACCTTAAGATCACAGTGTTAACTTTTTAATATTTAATTAGGGTTTTAGAGTTGATTTGATGAAAATTTATAATTAGCTAATAATGTAACAGCCCGATTTTGGGGCTAGCCGGAACAGTGGTTTCAGGACCACAAATCTGACATAGAAAAAGTTATTTTTATTACATTTTTTATGGTCTAAAATTTCACAGAATGATTTCGTAAAAATTTTGTTTGAAAATTTTGACATTTGGGCACTCAATTTAGTAAAAAGGACTAAATTGTAAAAAAAGTGCAAAAGTTGAGTTCTACATGTTAAAGGTGTCCAATTGCTATGAGATTTTAAATTAGAGGTCCTTATATGATAATTAGACCATTTTATATTTTTTTGGACAAAAATGGGCATGGATAGGTAAATTTTGAAAGAAAGACATTAATGGCATTTTGGTTATTTAGTAAATAAATGAATTAAAAGGGAAAATCAAGTGAAATTTTTTTCCATCTTCTTCACCAAAGCCAAATTTTACAAGCTCTCCATAGCTAGGGTTTTGGCCACTTTCAATCTTGATTGTAAGTCCATCCTAGCCCCGTGTTTAATGCTCTTTATGTTTTTGAAGTCGTCATCACCCGATCTTTCTATTTCTAAAATTATTTTGAAGTAGGGTTCATGTTTAAAAATTTATCCATGTTTGAAATGCATGTACTTTGATGTTTTATGGAAGCTATTGTATGTTTAATTTGTGATAAACAGCTTTTACTAAGTGATTTTTCATGAAAATACCTAAAAAGGACCTATTTATAAAAAGTTGTAAAATGGGTAGTAAAAATTTGATTTGATGAAAAATGTGGGCTGATATGAGCATGTTTATGGTTTGGCTAGACTTAGGTAACAGAGAAATTAAGTGAATTTCATTTTACGAGCCTAAGGACTAATTTGTAAAAATGTGAAACTTTAGGGGAAAAAAGGTAATTTTGTAATAATGTGATGTTTGGAATAATTTGAGTAATGTGAATATTAAATAAGCTAAATTTTTTATTATAGTTCAAGAAAAACGAAGTTTGGACTTTAATCGGGGAAAAAATAAGGAATTTGACGATTAAATCCTTATCTACTATTTTTGGTACCGAGGTAAGTTCGTATGTAAATAATACATTATTATTTATGCTTTGGTTGTGTCATTATTTTATGAATTTTGAATTGCTCTTTGAATAAATTCGACAAAGTTTTGAAGTGAGAAATATCCTGGTTGAACCTTAGGAATGATAGGATACGAATGTCATGACATTAGGGTTATTTGAGTTTATGTGTAATACCATATCTGAGATATGGCATCGATATGAGATTTCGTGTATGACCATAGCTGGGATATTGGCATCAGTTTGAGATCCCATGTAAAGACCATAGTTAGGATATGGCATTGGTATGGTACTATGTGTGTGAGATTTCTCGAGTATCCTTTAGTATTCCAAGTGGTTCAACGAGTAACTTAATGGCCATGTTAAAGTTATGAAAGATTATTGTATGTTGTGGAAGACAATGGTATGTTTCAAGTTGGTACAGGCATGTACACAAAACTCATGTTTAATGTGCTCGAAATGTGATGAACCCACGGTAAGGTTTGAATGAGTAAGTTACGATGTTGAGGTTTTAATATCATCTATGCCAAGTTTGATTATGAGATTTACAATGATACCTATGTTAATTTACTTATGTTAAAAATATGTTAAAATGTGTTTATGATGCCTATTATTTGCAAAGGAACTTACTAAGCTTTAAAGCTTACTCCTTTTCTTTTCCCTTGTCTTATAGTGTTACCAAGCCAGCTCAGGGATCAAAGATGGTCGGAGATCCATTCACACTATCAAATTATCATTTTGGGTACTTATGATTTCATTAGTTTGAGTATGGCATGTATAGGAACTTGGTCATTTTGTTATGTGTCCTATTTGATTTGGCAAAATGTGTTGGCTTATAATGATTGATAGTTCATTTTGTAAATGGCCATTGAAATTGGCTAATATTGGTTAAGTATTTATGCATATGATGATGTTCTCATGGATATGGATTTTGCATGGTTTAAGATGATAAGTATGAGATGTTGTATATGATAGAACATAGCATGTAACTGATGTGTGAATGACTTGGTCGTGGCTGAAATGGTTGTATGTATATGCTCGAATTGGTGTTGGTTGTTGTTGTGTAGGTTGCTGTAAGTAAGGGTGGCAAAATGGCTTGGTAAATAGCCTTATTTTTGTCTACACGGGTAGACACATGGGCGTGTGTCTAGGCCATGTGTGACACATGGCTTTCCCTATGGGTGTGTGATCCAGCCGTATGTTCCCTGCATCTTGAACTTTTAGCTTCAAATTGGCCACACGGGCAGAGACACAGCCGTGTGTCTCAGCCGTGTGAAGGACACGGCCAAGGGACATGGGCGTGTGCCCAGGGCGTGTGAAGTCTGCACCTATTTTATGAAAAAATTTGAAAATTTAATCACCCACACGGCCTAAGCACACAGGCGTGTGACTTGGCCATATGACTTCAATTTGTTATAATGTCATAAATAGAGAGTTACACGGGTTAGGGCCACGGGCGTGTTTTTCCACACGACCTACCCACACGAGTGTGTCCTAAAGCCACATGGGCGTGTGACCCCTGTTTGATGAAAAAATTTCCAAGTGTTGGGAAGTTTTCTAAAGCTTTTGGTTTAGTCCCGAACCACTCCTAATGCATGTTTTGGGCCTCGTAGGCTCGTTTACGATATAAATGTTTTCAAAAATTTTTAAATTTGAGTGTAAATTCATGTCTCGATTTTGAATGTTTATTTGAGTTTAAGTCTGGTAATGCCTCGTACCATGTTCCAGCGTCGAATACAGGTAAGGGGTGTTACATTTAGTGGTATTAGAGCTACAGTTTAGTTGATTGTCAATTAACGTAGCGTGTGCAAGAGTCTAGCTATACATGCATTAAATGAACTATGATAGTATGATGACTCTTGACAATTGTAAATTGTGTTTTCATATAGTAATGAATCCCAATTGAGCTGAGGCCGATGAATTCGAAAGTAATGAAGCCCTTCTCCATATGATGAATGAGTGGTATACAAATTTTTTTCGAACAAATCCGAATGCCTAACCTCCTCCACCCCCACATATTCCTCGATCGGTTCTTGTAGCCCCACAAGGTATGGACTTTGTAAGAATAAATAAGCCCCCGATTGATAAGATCCAAAAGCACAAGGCTGAAGATTTCAGAGCTAATGTGAATGATGACCCCGAAAGAGCTGAGTTTTGGCTCGAGAACTCCATTAGGGTATTCAATGAGTTGTTCTGCACACCAGATGAGTGTTTAAAGTGTGTTATCTTGCTTCTGAAAGATTTTGCATACCATTGGTGGAATATACTTGTATCTGTAGTTCCGAGAGAAAGGGTCACATGGGACTTCTTTCAGGAGGAGTTTCGAAAGAAGTATATTAGCCAACGGTTTATCGATCAGAAAAGTAAGAAATTTCTAGAGTTAAAACAGGGTCGTATGACCGTAACAGAGTACGAGTGAAAATTTGTCAAACTAAGCAAATACGCTCGAGAGTGTGTTTCCACGTTATGTACAAAAGATTTGAGGATGGATTGAATAAAGATATTCGTGTGTTAGTCGGGATCTTAGAATTGAAAGAGTTTGTGGTATTGGTTGAACGGGCTTGTAAGGCCGAAGAATTTAATAAAGAGAATAGGAAAGTTGATCTTGAAGCTAGAGATTCTAGGAAGAGACCGATGAGTAAGTCGGTTCCATCTTAGTCCAAGAAGTCTAAAGAAATGTATTCCCATTCGAATTTTTCAGCGGGATATTCACGCAGAGATCGTGAGAAGCAATATTCAAGTTTTAAATCTCAAGCCACCTCAATGGCGAGTGTGGGCAATGTAAAGTCTAATAGGCCCTAATGCCAACAATGTGGAAGAAGACATCCCGATGAATGTAGAATGAATGACCAGTCTTGTTTCAAGTATGGCTCACAAGAGTATTTTATCAGAGATTGCCCGAAAATGGTAGAGAAAGAGAAATTTCAAAGTGCAAGGCCTAGTAATACTACTTCTAGAGGAAGGCCCCCATGGAATACTGGAAATGGAGCCAGTAGTAAAGGTGTGACGAAAGAAACCGCTGTGAGATCCGAAGCTTAAGCATCGGCGAGAGCCTATGCCATCCGAGCTCGTGAAGAAGCAACATCTCCCGATGTTATTACTGGTACTTTTTCTCTTTATGATACTGATGTTATTGCATTGATTGACCCTGGATTTACTCATTTGTATGTTTGTATAAATTTGGTAAATAATAAGAAATTGCCTGTCGAGTTTACCAAATTTATGATTAAGGTGTCAAAACCTTTAGGCAAGCATGTTTTAGTTGACAAAAGTATGTAAGAAATGTCCTTTGATGATTAGAGGTTACTGTTTTCTGGCTGACTTGATGTTGTTGCCATTTGATGAGTTTGATGTTATTTTGGGTATGGATTGGCTGACGTCGCATGATGCTATAGTAAATTTTAGACAGAAAGTTATTGAATTAAAATGTGAAAATGGTGAAATTCTTCGGGTTGAATCAGATGAATCAGATAGATTGCCTGTGGTGATTTCTTTGATGTTAGCTTAGAAATGTATAAGAAAAGGATGTGAACCTTACCTAACTTATGTGTTAAACACGAAAGAGTCTGAATTGAAAATTGAATCAGTACCGATAGTTTGTGAATATCCGGATGTGTTCCCAGAAGAGTTGCATGGGTTTCCTCCAGTTAGAGAAGTTGAGTTTGGCATTGAGTTAGTTCCTATTACTTCACTGATATCTATTGCTCTGATTGAATTGAAAGAAATAAAAGCTCAATTACAAGAATTGATAGATAAGGGATTCGCCAGACCGAGTTATTCTCCCTGGGGTGCTCCGGTATTGTTTGTAAAGAAGAAAGACGGATCTATGAGACTTTGCATAGATTATCGACAGCTTAATAAGGTAACCATAAAGAACAAGTATCTGTTTCCAAGGATAGATGACTTATTTGATCAGTTGAAAGGAGCGACAGTGTTTTCCAAGATTGATTTGAGATCCGGGTATTACCAGTTGAGAGTTAAAAAGTCAGATGTGCCAAAAACTGCTTTCAGAACAAGGTACAGGCACTATGAATTCCTTGTTATGCCATTTGGATTAACTAATGCCCCTGCTATTTTCATGGACTTGATGAACCGAATTTTCAAACCATATTTGGATAAGTTTGTAGTTGTTTTTATTGATGACATACTGATTTATTCTCATGATGAGAGCAAGCATGTCGAGCATTTGAGAACTGTTTTACAAACTTTGAGAGACAAACAGTTGTATGCTAAGTTCAGTAAGAGTGAGTTTTCCGCTCAGAGAAGTTGGATTTTTGGGACATATCGTTCTAGGTGATGGTATTCGAGTTGATCCAAGTAAAATTTCGGCAATTGTTGATTGGAAACCTGTAACATCTCGAATTAGGGCCTATTCAAAACAGTGGTTTTGAAACTAAAAATTTGAGATAGAAATAATAATTTTATGAATTTTATGAGGTCCATGATATATATGCATGCTTGTGTGAAAATATCGATGAGAAATTTTACCAATAAGGTGTCCAATTGAGTTATTAGGACTAAATTGCAATAAGTGAAAAACATGTGTTCTAGTTGATTTAAGGGATTAATTGTGATGAAATTTTAAATTTGAAGTCCTTATTTGGCAATTAGACCATTATATGTCATTATGGACAAAAATGAACTTAGGAGGAATAAAATATCAAAGTTTTAATGGAAGGACATTTTGGTCCATTAGTTATTAAAAGAATTAAAAGGGAAAAATAGTAAAAAATAATATCCATCTTCATCCTCCTTGGCCGAATTTCACAAGAAGCCATAGCTAGGGTTTCTTTCATCTTTCAAGCTCAAAGTAAGTGCATCCTAGCCCCGTTTTTAATGTTTTTTTTATATTTTTGATGTCCTCATAGCTCGATTTAGTTATTTCTATCCTTAATTTGAGCTTGGTTTAATGTTCAAAAATATACCTATAAATGATATGCTTGTGCTTTTATGTCTAATGGAAGAATATGAAAGCTTAAGGTGTGATGAACAACTTTTACTAGGTGGTTTTTGGTGAAATTGATAAAAAGGACCAAATTGTAAAAGTTGTAGGATCTATGAAAATGTATGAATAAATGAAAAATGTGAGTTGGTATAGAAGAGAAAATGATTCTGCTAGGCTTGAATAATGGGAAAAATGAGTATTTTTCATTTTACAAGCCAAGGGGCAATTTTGTAATTTTGTAAAATTTTAGGGGTAAAATTCTAATTTTTCCATATTGTGATTTTTGGACTGAATTGAATAGTGCATGTATTAAATGAGCTAAATATGCTATTATAGATTAAGAGGGACGAGGGATAGACCTTAATCGAGGAAAAGGCAAGGTTGTGGACTAAATCGTAAATTGTCATATTTTGCACTGAGGTAAGTTGGGTGTAAGTAATTTAAAAATTCCATTATCATGAGTTTAATAATTGATGTTCTATGATACATGTATGAATGATCTGATGAGATTGGCTTGTGATGATTTACTGAAAGTTTGGTGATAGCCTTATATCTCGGAAGTCTCGAGTGACCCTAAGGAGTGCTTAGGATTCGGAGATCATGACACAACGATTAATGAGAGCCAGTGTAAGACCATGTCTGGGACATGGCATCGACATTGATATGTGTGCTAGTGTAAGACCATATCTGGAATATGGCGTTGGCCTCGGTATGTGATTTCATGTAAGGCCATATCTAGGATATGGCATTGATATGAGATTTCGTGTAAGACCAGGTCTGGGACATGGCATTGATTTGAGGTCCCGTGTAAGACCATGTCTGGGACATGGCATCGGTACTGATGTGAGATTTCGTATAAAACCATATCTGGGATATGGCATCCATATGTAGACTCATGTAAGACCATGTCTGGGACATGGCTTTGGAATTCTATGTGGTGCATGATGATTCCGAACGTCCTTTAGTATTCCGGGTGATTCAATTGGCCGTTCAAGATTATGGTTAAGAAGTGGGATAGAATGAGTAAGAATGTATGGTATAGGTATGTACGTAAACTTCATGAGTATTGGACTCGATTCATGATGGGAAATGTGGTATGGTTATGAAAGAGTAAGATAAGCATGATGTTCAAAGGCATTTATTATCAATTCTCAATGTGTTCAATATGTGTAATATGATGATGTGTTGGAAATTGATAGCATGTCTAATCCATGAATTTCATGACTTATGTTGTTTATTATTTGCACCCGACTTACTAAGCTATATGCTTACCCCTCTCTTTTCCTCTTTCTTATAGCATCGTCAAGCTAGCTCGGGGATTGTGGATGTTGGAACTCGAGTCACACTATCAAAAAATCTTTTGGGGTATAATTATTTTACTACATTTAAGTATGGCATGTATAGGGGACTTAGTATTTTGTTATACGTGTCATATTTGTTAGCCAAAGTGATGGCTCCTTTTGGTATATTATTCCATTTTGTATATGGCCATGAAATATGGCTCATAATGATTAATGGGTTGAAATTCCTAAATATTGTTACATGCATGAGATGTGTTATTACTTTTGTGGTGTGTGCCAAATGGTTGATAAAATGTGTAATTTATGCTTGACGGATAAATGATGTCAATTGGCATGGTCATTATATTAATAAAGGTAAAGAAATGTATTGAATGAACTTAACAAGTCAAGGAGTCCCAATTAGGTATACTTGATATAAATTTATCATGCATGAGTTAAAGTTATGGATATCTAAGTAACCCTTTTATTCCATGGCAACCACCATTGGTATGTGAGTGTGTGTTAGGGTTGTTAAGGGTGACAAGAGGGCTTGGAAAATAGCCTCAAAGTTGTCCATATGGGTAGACACACGGGCATGTGTCTAGGACGTGTGTCCCCTGCACCCTAGTGTTACAGGTTAGTATGCATGGTAGTAAACACACGGGCAGAGACATGGTCGTGTGTATCAGCCGTGTAGAGGACACAGCCTTAGGATATGGGCGTGTGTCCAGGCTGTGTGAAGTCTGCACCTTAAATGCGAAAATTAAATTCACCACATGGCCTAGCACACGGGCATGTGACTTGGCTGTGTGATCTTAAATTTATGCTGATGTCATAAACAAAGAGTTAGACGGCCTGAGGGCATGGGCATGTCCTTGTGTCGACACGGGCATGTGACCCTGTTTTATGAAAAGTTTCCTAAATTTCACGATTTAATCCCAAATCACGATCGATGTATGCTTTGGGACTTGTAGGCCCGTATTAGGGACAATATGCATGTGTATATATAGTTTTGTGTTCAAAAGAAATTTTATGGCCCGGTTCTGTATGTATGTTACACGTTTTAGCCCAGTAATGCCCTGTACCCGTCCCGGTGATGGATACGAGTAAGGGGTGTTACATTTATTGGTATCAGAGCTGCGGTTTAGTCGGTTCTAGGACTACATAGTGAGTGCAAAAGTCTAGTTATACATGTTATATGTATATTATGATAGTGTGACGACTCCTGGTAATTGAAATTGTGTTTTATATAGTAAATGGACCCCGAACAAGTAGTTGCTAACGATGTCGAAAGTAACGCTCCTGCTCTCGCTGAAGGAGCAGTGCCAACTGATAGTAGATCGGAGACGGTTAGTAGAGGAGAAGGAGGCAGAGAAGCCTTTCTCCACATGATGAATAATTGGTACACCGAGTTTGTTTGGGCAAACCTGGGTGTTCAACCTCCCCCACCCCCTCCTATTTCTCAGCCTACCCCTGTAGCTCCCCAAGTTGTTGAGATGGTGAAAAGGGAAATGCCTCCAGTTGGCCAGATTAGAAAGCAAAGAGCTGAAGAGTTCTGAGCTAACATTGATAAACATCCAGAAAGAGAAGAGTTTTGGCTCGAGAACACCATCCGAGTCTTTGATGAGTTGTCATGCACACCGGAGGAGTGCATGAAGTGCGTGGTATCGCTTCTAAGAGATTCAGCTTACCAGTGGTGGAATATCCTTGTGTCAGTTGTGCTGAGGGAGAAAGTGACTTGGGAGTTTTTCCTAGAGGAATTTCACAAGAAGTATATCAGTCAAAGGTTTATCGATCAAAAGAGGAAGGAGTTCCTCGAGTTGAGACAGGATAAAATGACAGTTACCGAGTATGAGCGTGAGTTTGTGAGGCTTAGCAAATACACTCGAGAATGTGTATCTACTGAAGCCATTGTGTGCAAAAGATTTGAGGACGTGTTGAACGAAGACATTTGATTGTTGGTCGGTATCCATGAGTTGAAAGAGTTTGTTGTGTTGGTCAAGAGAGCATGCAGGGCTGAAGAATTGGCTAAAGAAAAGCGGAAAGCTGATCTGAAATCTTGAGATTCGAGGAAGAGAAAACTGAGCAAATCTTTTCAATTGTCGAGAGAGTTTACTACTCGATCTAATGCCTCTGCTGGGTATTCGAGCAAGAATAGGAGTAAATAGTACTCAGTTTTGAAAGCTCAGACTACCTCAATTGCTAGTGTTGGGAATACTCACTCGATAGATCAAGATGTCCCCAATGTGATAGACGCCACTTCGGTGAGTGTCGAAGGAGTGATAGGACTTATTTTAAGTGCGATTCTCCTAATCATTTTGTTAGGGATTTCCCCAAGAGGACGGAAAGAGGAAATTTCCAAGGAACAAGGTCAGATAACACTGCTAATAAGGGAAAATCTTAGAGGAATCGAGTAGTAGAATGAGTAGTAAGGGTGCACCTAGATAGTCTACTGTGAGACTCGAGGGCAGGGCCCCTACGAGGACCTATACCATTTGTGCTCGCGAAGATGCCTCGTCTCCTGATGTAATTACGGGTACATTTTCTATCTATGAAACTTCAGTTGTTGCTTTGATTGATCTGGGGTCTACCCATTCGTATAATTGCATGAAGTTGGTGTTTAGTATGAACTTATTTGTTGAATCTACTGAGTTCGTAGTAAAGGTGTCAAACCCATTAGGCAAGTATGTGTTAGTTGATAAAGTGTGTAAAAATTGCCTTTTAATGATTAGAGGTCATTGTTTTCCGGCTAATCTCATGCTATTATCATTCGATGAATTTGATGTAATTCTTGGTATGGATTGGTTGACCACTCATGATGTGGTAGTGAATTGTGGAAGAAAGTTTATTGAACTGAAATGTGAGAATGGTAATGTTCTTCGGGTTAACTAGATGAATTAAATGGCATGCCTGTAGTGATTTCTTCCATGTCTGCTCAGAAATGTGTAAGAAAGGGGTACGAAGCTTACCTTGCCTTTGTGCTGAACACTAAAGGGTCTGAGTTAAAGATTGAGTCGGTACCGGTAGTATGTGAATATTTAGATGCGTTTCCGAAAGAATTGTTGGGGTTACCTCCTATTAGGGAAGTAGAGTTTGGCATTGATTTGACTCCTGGTACTGCGCCTATTTCGATTGCTCCGTATAAGATGACCCCAATAGAATTAAAAGAGTTGAAGGTTCAGTTACAGAAGTTGACTGATAAGGGTTTCACGAGACC
Source organism: Gossypium hirsutum (assembly GCF_007990345.1). Lineage (NCBI taxonomy): Eukaryota > Viridiplantae > Streptophyta > Magnoliopsida > Malvales > Malvaceae > Gossypium > Gossypium hirsutum. The sequence goes on along the minus strand of NC_053424.1, from coordinate 101,307,635 downwards.
TAGCTTTTCACCTTGGGGTGCTCCCGTATTATTTGTGAAAAAGAAAGATGGTTCGATGAGACTATGTATAGATTATTGAAAGCTCAACAAGGTGACAATAAAGAACAAGTATCCTTTGCCAAGGATTGATGATCTATTTGATCAATTGAAGGGAGCCACGGTAATTTCAAAGATAGACCTGAGGTCCGGTTATTATCAGTTGCAGGTTAAAGAATCAGATGTGCCTAAGACTGCCTTCAGAACAAGGTATGGTCACTACGAATTCCTTGTTATGCCATTTGGATTAACAAATGCTCTTGCAGTGTTTATGGATTTAATGAATAGAATATTTCAACTTTATTTGGATAAATTTGTCATGGTGTTCATCAATGATATTTTGATTTATTCAAGAGATGAGGCAGAGCATGCCGAGCACTTGAGAACTATTTTGCAGACTTTGAGGGACAAACAGTTGTACGCTAAGTTCAGTAAAAGTGAATTTTAGCTTTGGGAAGTTGGGTTTTTATGACACATTATTTCGGGAGACGGTATTAGAGTTGACCCGAGTAAGATTTCAGCCATTGTTGACTAGAAACCGTCGAAGAATATGATAAAGGTCAGAAGCTTTTTAGGCTTGATCAGTTATTACAAACATTTTGTTAAAGGATTTTCGATGATTGCCTCTCCAATGACAAAGTTAATACAAAAGGATGTTAAGTTTGAATGGACTGAGAAGTGTCAATAGAGTTTTGAGAAACTGAAAGCGTTGTTGACTGAAGCTCCAGTATTAGTTCAACTTGAGCCAGGAAAGGAGTTCGTGATCTTTAGTGATGCATCCTTGAATGGGTTAGGGTGTGTGCTTATGCAAGAAGACAAAGTGATAGCCTATGCATATAGACAATTGAAACCGCATGAGAAAAATTACCCGACACATGATTTAGAACTAGCTGCTGTTGTGTTTGCATTAAAGATTTGAAGACACCATTTGTATGGTGAGACTTGCTAAATATTCATCGATCACAAGAGTTTGAAATATCTGATGACTCAAAAGGATTTAAATCTCAGGCAGTAGAGATGGTTAGAGTTGATAAAAGATTATAAGTTAATAATTGACTACCATTCGGGAAAGGAAAATGTGGTCGCCGATGCTCTAAATAGAAAATCCTTGTTTGCTTTGAGAGCCATGGATGCTCGGATTGCTTTATCAAGTGATGGTGCGGTTGTAGCAGAGTTAAGAGCTAGGCCGATGTTTCTTCAAGAAATTTTTGAAGCTTAGAGTAACGACAATGAATTGCAAGCTAAGAGAACTCAGTGTGAGTCGGGTTCTGAATCTAATTTTGGGTTGATTTCGATGGTTGCTTGATATTCCGAGATAGGATTTGTGTTCCTAAAGGTATCGAGTTGATTCATAAGATTTTGAATGAGGCACACAATGGTCGTCTGTCAGTACACCCTGGTAGTACAAAAATGTACAACGACTTGAAGAAAATATATTGGTGGAACGGTATGAAGGGGGATATATCTGAGTTTGTTGCGAGATGTTAAATTTTTCAACAAGTAAAAGCTGAGCACCAAGTACTTTCAGGATTACTACAGCCTATCATGGTTCCCGAGTGGAAATGAGACCGAATTACCATGGATTTTGTATCAAGCTTACCTTTGACACCGAGTAAGAAAGATGCAGTGTGGGTCGTAGTTGATCGATTGACGAAGTCGGCTCATTTTATCCCGGTACGTACTAGCTACTTGCTTGATAAATTGGCTGAGTTATATATTTCTGAAATTGTGAGACTTCATGGAATACCCTTATCAATCATATCGGATAGAGATCCAAGGTTTATGTTGTAGTTTTGGAAGAAGTTGCAAGAAGCCTTGGGCACGAAATTGAATTTTAGTACTGTTTTCCACCCACAAACTGACGGCCAATCTGAGAGAGTGATTCTAACCTTGGAAGACATGTTGAGATGTTGTGTCCTAGAATTCCAAGGTAGTTGGGGAAAGTACTTACCTTTGGTCGAGTTCGCCTATAAAAATAGTTTTCAGGCAAGCCCTAAAATGGCACCTTATGAAGCACTATATGGCCGGAAGTGTCGAACTCCCTTGTATTGGACAGAGCTCAAGGAAAATAAATTGCACGGAGTTGACTTGGTTAACGAAACCAAAGACAAAGTAAAAGTGATTAAAGATTGTTTGAGAGCGGCATTGGATAGACAAAAGTCTTACGTAGATTTAAAAAGAAAAGAAATTGAGTTTCAAGTGGATGGTAAGGTATTTTTGAAAGTATCCCTATGGAAAAAGGTTCTGCGATTCGGCAGGAAGGGAAAGTTAAGTCCTCGTTTCATAGGACCCTACAAGATTACCGAAAGGATAGGATCGGTAGCTTATCAGTTGGCTTTATCATTGAAATTTGAAAAGATCCATGATGTATTCCACGTGTCTATGTTGCGCCGTTATAGATTGGACCCCTCACATGTGATATCATCGAAAAAAGTTGAGATTCATCCGGACATGACTTATGGTGAAGAGCCAATCAAGATTTTGGATCAAGAAGTCAAACAGTTGAGAAACAAGAATATCGCCTTAGTAAAACTGTTATGGCATCGGCTACATGGGAGGCCGAAGAGGCCATGAGAAATCAATACCTGCACTTGTTTACCGGTAAGATTTTCGGGGACGAAATTCCCTAAGGGGGAGAGAATTGTAACATCCCGATTTAGGGCCTACTCAGAATAGTGGTTTTGAAACCACAAATCTGAGATAAAATAATTATTTTATGAATGTTATGAGGTTCATGATATATATGCATGCCTGTGTGAAAATATCGATGAGAAATTTTACCGATAAGGTGTCCAATTGAGTTATTAAGACTAAATCGCAATAAGTGAAAAACATGTGTTCTAGTTGATTTAAGGGCTTAATTGTGATGAGATTTGAAATTTGAAGTCTTTATTTGGCAATTAGACCATTATATGTCATTATGGATAAAAATAGACATAGGAGGGATAAAATATCAAACTTTTAATGGAAGGGTATTTTGTTCCATTGGTTATTAAAAGAATTAAAAGGGAAAAATAGTGAAAAATTATGTCCATCTTCATCCTCCTTGGCCGAATTTCACAAGAAGCCATAGCTAGGGTTTATTTCATCTTTCAAGCTCAAAGTAAGTGCATCCTAGTCCTGTTTTTAATGTTTTTTTTTTATATTTTTGAAGTCCTCGTAGCTTGATTTGAGCTAGGGTTCATGTTCAAAATATACATATGAATGATATGCTTGTGCTTTGATGTCTAATAGAAGAATATGAAATCTTGAGGTGTGATGAACAACTTTTATTAGGTGGTTTTTGGTGAAATTGATAAAAAGGACCTAATTGTAAAAGTTGTAGAAACTATGTGTAAATGTATGAATAAATGAAAAATGTGACTTGGTATAGGAGAGAAAATGATTCGGCTAGGCTTGAATAATGGGAAAAATGGGTATTTTTCATTTTACGAGCTAAGGGGCGATTTTGTAATTTTGTAAAATTTTAGGGGTAGAATTGTAATTTTTCCATATTGTGATTTTTGGACTGAATTGAATAATGCATGTATTAAATGAGTTAAATGTGCTATTATAGATCAAGAGGGATGAGGGATAGACCTTGACCGAGGAAAAGGCAAGGTTGTGGACTAAATCGCAAATTGTCATATTTTGCACCGAAGTAAGTTAGGTGTAAGTAATTTAACAATTCCATTATCATGTGATTAATAATTGATGTTCTATGATACTTGTATTGATTTGATGTCTCGTGATAAGTTTTATATTTATGATTGATCATACTTGAAAACTAACTATTATCACGATGAAGGCAAGCGCACCTATCGAACAATAGTATAGTTTATAGCAAGATCGGAATGTCGAACCCACAGGAACTAAAAGTACTAGTATTAACTCTCTTTTTATTATCTAGCCTAAAAATAAAGGGGTTTGTTTTATCTAAATTAATTAACTAAACTAAGAATGCACAGGAAGAAAATTGGGGAAATACTTTTGGGAAAAACTGATTGATTTGGACAATACCCAAAGAAAAATCCACCAAGACTTCACTTGTTATTTGACTCTGAATCGATGATTTATTCACTTAACTTGATTCGTAGAGATCCCTATTTTATATTATTATCTCTCTCGAGACTAACAACATCTAATCCTAGGTTGATTAATTGAAATCTCTTTCTAATTAAAACCCCTAGTGTTGCATTAACTCGATATATGGATTCCCTTATTAGGTTTGACCCTAATCTGATAGATTTATGTCGCCCTACATTTAGGGGTGCAATCAACTCCGCTTAATTATGCTAGATCTACTCTTAGACAGGGACCTTTGCTCTTCTAAATAAGCACATCAATACTTGAATCAATATCCTAGAATATTGAAGTAAGAATTAAGAACACATAATTAAGAACAAATCAAGTATTTATCATATAATTCAGAAAATAATAACAAGATCCATCTTAGGTTTCATCCCCCTTAGGTATTTAGGGGATTTAGTTCATATATGTAAAAGAAAACATCTCAAAAGAATAACGATAACTAAACATAAAGAAAACCCAAAAACCCTTGAAGCCATGGCATCAGGTAACCATACATGAAGAGGAAATTGCGCAATTGAAGGGAGATCTTCAGTCTTGAAGAAGAATCCGACTTCTGAGATGGATCAATCGGCTTTCTTCGAGCAATTCCTTGCCTCCTACTCCGTGTTCTTTCTCTAGGTACCTCCTGGGGTGTTTATATAGGCTTTAGAATGCTTCAAAACCCTCAAGAGTGGCCTTTTCTGAATAGAACTAGACTTGGGCTCGACAGGGACACGCCCATGTGGGGTGGCTTAGGCCGTGTTTAGAGTCTGTTAAATGTCATGGCTTTGTGGTCTACCCGTGTGAGGAAGTCCAGGCCATGTTGATTTCCCACGTTGACCCATTTTCTCCATTTTTTTGGCCCGTTTCTTGTTCTTTTTACTCTCTTTTGCTCACCTAATTATAATACATGAAATTAAAGGATTAGGAGCATCAAATTCCACAAATTTAATGATAATTCATCCAAAAATGTGCTTAAGCATGGGATAAAATATGTATAAATTACGACTTATCAAATACCCCATACTTAAGCGTTTGCTTGTCCTCAAGTAAAATCCTTAACTTACAATCAAAATAAATTCTTCTCAACTTATAATTCTCATCAATATTATCTCAAAATAATCCATAAGTAATCATACATTGAAAATTCAACTCGAAGAACATCAAAGTTTCAAACATTCCAGGTTGAGCATTTTATCATGAAAACATAGATGTCTCCCCTCATCTAAGTAATCACCTTTGATTCAAAATATCACAGAGTTTCACATCCTTACTAAAGATCCACTCAAATCACTCGAGGTGTTTAAGGACAAGAAATTTAGCACTCAACGGTCAATATGAAAAGTTATTACCATAGGCTTTCGTGAAAATCAAATCTCCACCACTATATATTGAGATGATACATCAATCAAAAGGTCTTTAAAGGGTTGTAACGTGGCTTTAGTTAGGGGGTGTGGTCACAAGCAGAAAGAAAAGGTTAGAATTGAGATTGAATTGAAAAATTACCTAACTAGAAAAATACTAAAACTGACAAATTACATTCCTAATTAAAAGATCCTAGAATTGAGCTTTTCTTCAAGGAATATGGAATTAAATACTTAAGCTCAAAAACAAAGAATTATTACTAATATGTATGTATGTATATATATATTAGGAACAAAATAACATAGAACTTTGCTAACTATCAAAAATAAAACATAGCTAAGCAATTTATTCAAATCAAATCTCGACAAAAATAGGGATCAAATAAGGGGATTTCAACAATAATGGGTTATGGGTTAATATTGAGGGTAAATCAATGAACGGTTTCTTAGGCTCAAGGGGGTTCACTAAGGGTTAATTATGAGGGTAGACTTTTATGGAGTAAGTGGGTTAAGCTCAAATGCCTTTATCATCTCGACATATCAAATCAATGGTGTGGTCTTGACATGCATAATCTAAGCAAGTTCTAGAATAACAAATCAATATTGACGCACTCATAGCAACAATAAAAGTGAGCATTAAAGAAATAATATATGCTCTAAAAGCTCAATATCTCACAAAAATTATGGCTTTTTCATGTTAAACCTGTGAATTTTAACTCAAGATAATACCTATACTTGGGGAAACAAACTAATTTTTCTTTTAATTCTCAAAAATCAACTTATCATGCTTGATTCTTTAATACCTTAAAGTTTAAACAATCAATGCATAAATGCCTATGTTTTAATTCAAGACATATCAATAAAAATCATAAATTAATCAGAATTCATTCTAATAGTAATGTAACACCCCTCACCCGTATCCGACACTAGGATAGGGTTCGAGGCATTATCGGGATTTCAAGTTCATAAACATATTAAATCAAATCACAAAGTTGCGCTTTAATTTAAAACTTTTCAAATATGTATATCCTTTCCCTTAAATAGGCCTTCGAGACCTAAAACATGCTTGAGGCGGTGCAGGACAAAATCGAGAACGTTTGATAAACTTTGGGCACCTTGGAAAATTTCTTTCAACTTGAAGTGTCACATGCCAGTGTGACTTGAGACACGCCCGTGCAATCACCCCGTTTCCAGGACTTCAGCATTTTGTTAAATTCACACGGCCAAGACACACGCCTGTGTGTCTAGCCCGTGTTCATTTAACAGACTTACCATTTTAGATGCAGGGGACATACGACCATGCCACACGCCCACGGGTGTGGCCTATGTGTCACATACAGCCTAGGAACATGCCCGTGTACCCAACCGTGTAGACCCTATTAGGCTATTTTCCAAGCCTATGGTCACACCCTTTTGCACTTATACTTAATGAATATTAAAAACAAAGTAAACCATAATTATGCTCTCATAAATGATCTTTGCAGAAAGTCATTGCATGGAAACCTCATATCATTGGTTTCATGCATGCTAGGTTATTTCCCATCTTGTATTTATGTGTTGTCATACCACTTTAATACATTCAAGATTGGCTTGTTCTTATGACTCATTTCCAATTGGATTTTAACCATCGCACAAGATTAAAAACTTGCATGAAATTTTCTAGATCATAGCCTACTTCAAAACAAGCCAATCTCTATGGCCATAAACAAAAAGATAGATTTATCTTTACAAACCTTTATTTGGAAAATCAAATGACACATATAAAAAAAATACTCAAAAGACCTATACATGCCATTGAAAAATTTAGAAATGTCTTTATACCAAAGCTAGTCTATTTGATAGTATGCTGACTCTCCAACCGTCTTCCAATCTTCACGAGTCCTCGAGCTCTGTGAGAGATAGGGAAAAGAGGTAAGCATTTCATGCTTAGTAAGCTCAAATAACCGGAAAGTGAACTTACCAAGTAGTTAGCATGCAATCAAATTGGGCAATAAATTCAATGAGCATAGGATGGCTTCCCTACCACTTACACACAATCAATGAGTTAGTAACATAACAATGCACTATGAGAGTTATCTTAGATGAGCTCATCATTCAACATCTCATTTGTATATATATATCACATTAATCTCATTGAGTTTCTAGGAAATCTTGATGGAATATCAATTTACCATCAATTCATACAATGATCGTTTCAAATATGCATTCCTACGAACGTCACATCTTATGGCGGGATTACCAGTCTAGGCTAAATCCCCCATTTTATGAACTCATAAGGTGATGTCGGGATTACCAGTCCAGGCTAAATCCCTTATAACGACAAACACCTTTATTGAGCTCGGATCTGAATTACCAGTCCAGGCTAAATTCATATCCTAATCGGATTACCCGTCCGGGCTAAATCCATAATGCACACATATCCTTTGAGAGGCTCGACCATTCAAAGGAACACCCGTCCGGGCTAGATCCTTTTATAAATGAGATCAACAGATTACCCGTCTGGGCTAAATTCTTACTGCAACACATGCAGGACCTCATTACACATGTCAATCATGGTTTATCCATCAAATATCCTTTTTAACCTCAACCGAGACATTGATCACAATTCATACTTAAACATGCATTTCATAGAATTTCATGTTATTAATAAATGCAATCATCATGCATTCATAAATCATATAATTAGGCACATTGAGTGTTTACTTTAAGTTATCCGAACTTACCTGTTATTCGTTTTGATGTCGTGTTTCGGTTATTCCGAAACCTTTTGGTTTCCTCGATCTACCTCCGGAATTTGTTCCTCGGGTCTATAACAGTAAAAATAGATCATTAACACTCCACATTATATATTTGAAGTCTAAATTCCACTCTCGGTCCAAATGACCGTTTTGCCCCTAATCTTTCACATTTTTATGATTTAGTCCCTAGGCTCGTACAATGAAACGCATGCAATTTATACCTTGCTCAAGCCTAGCCGAACACTTTTCCCTCTTATGGTAGCCTAAATTTTCCATTATTTTCACATTTCTACCACACATTTTACAAATTTTGCAAAAAAGTCCCTTTAGGGTTTTTCATGAAAATCACCTAGGAAAAGTTGTTTAACACACTTCAAACTTTCATATTCCTCCATAAAACCTCAAAATACAAGTAACTCATGCATGGGTAAATTTTTAAACATGAACCCTAGCATGAAATATGGGTAGAAATGGAGAGAGTAAGCTATCGGGATCTCAAAATTACAAAGAACATTAAAAACGGGACTTGGAACCACTTACTAATGAGCTCGAAATGAGCTCGAAAACCTTGGGAAACCTAGCTATGGTGGCTTAGGAATTTCGACTGGACAAGTGAGAAGAATGGTTGATTTTTTCCATCTCTTTCTCATTTTATTTTATTAATATGCCAAATGACCAAAATACCCTTAAGCCCTTTCTTTGAAATTTCATCCATGCAAGCCCATTTTTGTCCAAAAACTTAAAAATTGGGAAAATTTCTCCCCAAGACCTTCTGTTTTATAATCTAAAGCAATTTCATGCAAATTGCAACTAGAACCCAAGTTTTGCAATTTATTCAATTTAGTCCCTAATTTTCCAATTCGGCACTTACTCAAAGAATTCCTTCATGAAACTTTAACACATGCATATTCTCATATTCTAAGCCTCGTAATAATCATAAAATAATTATTTTGATGTCAAATTTGTGGTCCCGAAACCACTATTCTGACTAAGCCCTATTTTGGGATGTTACATTTCTCCCCCTTAGGGACTTTCGTCCTCAAAAGTTTTACCAGTGAACAGATTCGGATATTGGCTTCTCATGGTTTCTTCTGGTTCCATGTAGACTCTTCTACACCATGACAATGGCATAACACTTTTAATAATGCCACATATTTATTCCTCAGCTGTTTAACCTCACGAGCCAATATCTTAACTGGTTCCTCTCCAAAGGTCATGTCCGATCAAATTTCAATCTCAGTCGGCGAAATCACATTAGAGGGGTCTGATTGGTATCGCCTTGACATAGATACGTGGAACACATCGTGAATCTTTTCCAGTTCAGGTGGCAATACCAAGCGATAGGTTAACGGTCCAACTCTTTTAATGATCTCGTATGGTCTGATAAATCGTGGACTCAATTTGTCTTTCCGGCCAAACCTCAACACTTTTTTCCATGGAGACACTTACAAGAATACTCTATCTCCAACTTGAAACTCAATTTCCTTTCTTTTCAAATCAGCATATGACTTTTTCCTATCTGATGTCGCTTTCAAACAGTTTCGTATCACTTTAACTTTCTCTTCAGTTTCTTTAATCAAGTCAACTCCGTGAATCTGATTTTCCTTAAGTTCTATCTAGTACAATGGAGTTCGACACTTCCTAACATACAAGGCTTCATAAGGTGCCATCTTCGAACTCGTCTGAAAACTGTTGTTGTAGGCGAATTCTACTAGCGGCAAATATTTTTCCCAACTACCCTGAAATTCAAGGATGCCACATCGCAACATATCCTCAAGAATCTGAATCATCCGCTCAGACTGACCATCTGTCTAAGGGTGAAAAGCTGTAGTAAAGCTTAACTTCGTACCCAAGGTTTCTTGTAATTTCTTCCAGAATCTCAAAGTGAACCTCGAGTCTCTGTCAGAAATAATTGTCTGTGGTACCCTATGCAATCTTACAATCTCAGAAATGTACAAGTCGGCCAATCTATTGAGGGAGTAATCTGTCCTCACCGGAATAAAATGAGCCGACTTCGTCAACTTATCTACTACGACCCATACGGCATCTTTCTTCTTCGGAGTCAATGGCAATCCTGTCATGAAATCCATAATAACTCTGTCTCACTTCCATTTGGCGACCATCACAGGCTGTAGCAAACTTGAAGGCACTTGATGTTTCGCTTTAACTTGTTGACACACTAGGCATTTTGACACAAATTCAGAAATATCTCTTTTCATGCCATTCCACCAGTACATTTTCTTCAAATCATTATACATCTTGGTACTTCCCAGGTGAATTAACAAATGGCTGTTATGTGCTTCTTGTAAAATTTTCTGAATAAGTTCATTGTTTTTGGGTACACAAACCCTATCTCTAAACATCAAACATCTATCAAAACCAATCCGAAAATCTGATTCAATACCTGACTCACATTGAGTTCGTTTAGCTTGCAAGTCATCATCATTAGTTTGAGCATCATAAATTTCCTGAAGGAATGTCAGCCTAGCCTCTAGCTTAGCCAAGACTAAACCATCATCAAGCAATGTCAAACGAGCATCCATGGCTCTTAATGCAAACAAGGATTTTCTGTTCAACACGTCAACGACTACATTCGCCTTTCTCAAATTATAGTCAATAATCAGTTCGTAATCTTTGATTAACTCTAGCCACCCCCGCTGCCTCAAATTTAATCTTTTTTTAGTCATCAAATACTTCAAACTCTTGTGGTCAGTGAATATGCAGCAAGTCTCACCATATAAATAATGCCTCCAAATTTTCAAAGCAAAAATGATGGCGGCAAGTTCTAGGTCGTGTGTAGGATAGTTCTTCTCATGCCGCTTCAACTGTCGTGAAGCATAGGCTTTTACCTTGCCATCTTGCATAAGTACACAACCCAGTCCATTTGAGGATGCGTCACTGTAGACTACAAATTCTTTTCCCGACTCAGGCAATACTAAAACAGGAACTTCAATTAACAGTGTCTTTAACTTCTCAAAACTTTGTTGACACTTTTCTGTCCATTCAAAATTAACTTTTTTTTGTAACAATCTTGTCATCGGAGTTGCTATCATGGAGAATCCTTTCACAAATCTTCGATAGTAACCGGCTAAGCCCAAAAAGCTTCTAACCTCAGTTGCATTTTTAGGTGGTTTCCATTCGACGATAGCAGAAATCTTACTTGGATCGACTCGGATGCCTTCACCCGAAATAATATGACCCAAAAATCCAACTTCCTGAAGCCAAAACTCACTCTTGCTAAACTTAGCATACAACTGCTTTTCCTACAAAGTTTGCAACACAATTCTCAAGTGCTTTGCATGTTCTGACTCATCTTTGGAATAAATCAAGATGTCGTCAATGAACACAACGACAAACTTATCCAAATATGGCTGGAAGATCCTATTCATTAGATCCATGAAGACGGCAGGTGCATTCGTTAACCCAAATGGCATGAAAAGAAATTCATAATGACCATACTTCGTTCTGAAAGCTGTCTTAGGTACATCCGATTCTTTAACTCGCAGCTGATAATAGCCAGACCTCAAGTCTATCTTAGAGAACACGGTGGCTCCTCTCAACTAGTCGAATAAATAGTTGATCCTTGGTAAAGGATACTTATTCTTGATAGTTACCTTGTTCAGTTGGTGGTAATCTATACATAACCTCATCGAACAATCTTTCTTCCTTACAAATAGAATGAGAGCACCCCAAGGTGAAAAGCTTGGCCTTACAAAACCTTTATCTGTCAGCTCTTGCAACTGTGCTTTTAACTCTCTCAGTTCAATTGGTGCCATCCTATACGGAGCAATTGAAATAGGAACTGTCCCTGGCACCAGCTCAACACCAAATTCTATTTCCCTTTCAGGGGGTAATCCAGGTAATTCTTTTGGAAATACATCTGGGTACTCACATACTATAGGCACAGGCTCAATCTTCAACTCTATTTCCTTAGTGTTCAATACAATTGCAAGGTAAGCTTCATACTCTTTTCTCATATATCTCTAAGCAACCATTGCCGTGATCACAACTGGAGGCGTACCCAGCTCTCTTGAGTCAACCCGTAGAATCTCACGATCCGGTCATTTCAATTTAATACACTTACTACCAAAATTTACAATTACATCATGCAGTGCTAACCAATCCATACCAAGATTACATCAAATTATCAAATGGTAACAACATAAGATTAGCCGAAAAAAATGACCCTGAATCGTCAAAGGACAATTCTTACAGACTTTATCAACCATGACTGATCTGCCTAGTGGGTTCGACACTTTAATAATAAATTCTGTAGGCTCAATGAGTATGTTCATTCTAGATACCAAGCTCATAAAAATGTATGAATGCGTCGAACCTGGGTCAGTTAAGGCAATAACACATGTATCGAAAAGAGAAAAAGTACCCGTGATAACATCAGGAGCAAAGGCTTCCTCTCGAGCGCATAACGCATACGTTCTTGCCGGGGCTCGAGCCTCTAGTTTTGCAGTGTCTTTAGCCGCAACTCGACTACCACTGGCACTTCCAAGATATCTCAAAGGTCTACCTCGCGAAATGGGAGTACTCAACTTCGCGGCTACTTCCACATCTTTTTCGACTCGCTTTGGGCAGTCCTTGAGAAAATGGTTTAGAGATCCACATCTAAAACATGCACCGCTCTTCACTCGGCATTCTCCATAGTGAAATTTGTTGCAACTCTTACATTTCGGCTTTTGGTCATCTACACTCCCTACACTAGTTACCATTGGGGAGGAAGACTTTTGGCTTCGTCATTTAGAGCTTCTCGCTCTACCCGAATATCCTACTGATGAAATGGAGCGTTCATGCTGGCTCCTTAATTTCTTTGTGGGAAATGAGAGTGTTTTACTTGCTTGCAACTCGGGCCTCTCTCTTTGTTTGCTTTCTTTCATTGTTAAGCTCCTCGGCCTTCTTGGCCCGATCAGCCAATGTGGCAAATTCCTGTATTTCCAGTATCCCAATCAACAACTTAATTTCCTCATTCAGACCTTCCTCGAAGTGTTTACACATTTTCGACTCAGTTTGGACCCATTCAGTTGTGTACTGACTTAGCCTCACGAACTCTCGTTCGTATTTTGCTACAGTCTTGTTCCCTTGTTTGAGTTCCAGGAACTCCTTTCGCTTCGAGTCTAGAAACTGTTGGCTAATGTATTTCTTCCTAAACTCTGCTTGGAAGAAATCCCAAGTGATATTTTCCTTTGGCATTACCGAGGATACAATCTTCCACCAATGATACGCACTATCTTTCAGGAGGGACACGACGCACTTCAAACACTCCTTAGGTGTGCACGACAAATAATCTAACACCCATGTAGTGTTCTCGAGCCAAAACTTGGCTCTTTCAGCATTATCATCAATTTTAGCTCTAAATTCCTCAGCCCCATACTTTCTAAGCTTATCAACAGGGTCTTTACAAATTCTTACCGGTGCCATACCTCGTGGCGCACCCTCATTAGGTTGGTTAGGGGGCGGGGGAGGTCTTGGTATATTTGGGCGATTTCTCAAATAATCCCCAAACCATTCGTCCATCATATTAAAGAAGGCAGCTCAGGCCTCTTCCCGGCCTTCAATCATAAGCCTTCTACTACTAGATACAGCTCGTTGTACGAAAGTTGGAGCATGGCTCTCGGATCCCCCGGACTCATCTTGTGCTTGATTGGAAGACATTTACTATATTCAAAACAATTTAAATAGTTAGGAGACATCACACTATCAATATTTGAATAATGTCATGTATAGCAAACCTCAATACTCTCTACGGTAGTTCTAGAACTGACTAAACCGTAGCTCTGTTACCACTAAATGTAACACCCCTCACCTGTAATCAACATCGGGATAGGGTTCGAGGCGTTATTGGGATTTCACATTCATAAACATATTAAATCAAGTTACTAAGTTGCGCTCTAATTTAAAACTTTTCAAATATGTATATCCTTTCCCTTAAACAGGCCTTTGAGACCTAAAACATGCCTTGAGGCGGTGTAGGACAAAACCGAGAATGTTTGATAAACTTTGGGCACCTTGGAAAATTTCTTTCAACTTGAAGTGTCACACGCCAGTGTGAGTTGGAACACGCCTGTGCAGTCACCCCGTGTCCAAGACTTGAGCATTCTTTTAAATCCATACGGCCAGGACACACGCCCGTGTGTCTAGCCCCTGTTCATTTAACAGACTTACCATTTTAGATGCAGGGGACACACGACCATGCCACACGCCCACGGGTGTGGCCCGTGTGTCACACACGGCCTAGGCACATGCCCGTGTACCCAACCGTGTAGACCCTATTAGGCTATTTTCCAAGCCTATGGTCACCCCCTTTTAACACTTATACTTAATGAATATTAAAAACAGAGTAAAACATAATTATGCTCTCGTAAATGATCTTTGCAAAAACTCATTACATGGAAACCTCATATAATTGATTTTCGTGCATGCTAGGTTATTTCCCATCTTGTATTTATGTGGTGTCATACCACTTTAATACATTCAAGATTGGCTCGTTCTTATGATTCATTGCCAATTGGAATTTAACCATCGCACATGATTATAAACTTGCATGGAAATTTTGTAAATCATAGCCTACTTTAAAACAAGCCGATCTCTATGGCCATAAACAAAAAGATAGATTTACCTTTACAAGCCTTCATTTGGCAAATCAAATGACACATATAAAAAAATGCTCAAAAGACCTATACATGCCATTGAACAATTTGGAAATGTCTTTATACCAAAGCTAGTCTATTTGATAGTATGCTGACTCTCTAACCGTCTTCCAATCTTCACGAGTCCTCGAGCTCTGTGAGAGATAGGGAAAAAGAGAAGTAAGCATTTCATGCTTAGTAAGCTTGAATAACCGAAAAGTAAACTTACTAAGTAATTAGCATGCAATCAAATTGGGCAATAAATTCAATGAGCATACGATGACTTCCCTACCACTTACACTAAATCAATGAGTTAGTCACATAACAATGCAATCTGAGAGTTATCTTAGATAAGCTCATCATTCAACATCTTATTTGTGTATGTATATATATATCACATTAATCTCGTTAAGTTTCTAGGAAATCTCGATGGAATATCCGTTTATCGTCAATTCATACAGTGATCATTTCAGATATGCACTCCCGCGAACCTCACATCTTATGGCGGGATTACCAGTCCAAGCTAAATTCCCTATTTTATGAACTCATAAGGTGATGTCGAGATTATCAGTTCAGGCTAAATCCCTTATAACGACAAACACCTTTATTGAGCTCGGATCTGAATTACCAGTCCAGGCTAAATTCAGATGCTAATCGGATTACCCGTCCGGGCTAAATCCATAATACACACATATTCTTTGGGACGCTCGACCATTCAAAGGAACACCCATCCGGGCTAGATCCCTTTATAAATGAGATCAACAGATTACCCGTCCGGGCTAAATCCTTACTGCAACACATGCAGGACCTCATTACACATGTCAATCATGGTTTATCTATCGAATTCCCTTTTTAACCTCAACCGAGACATTTATCACAATTCATACTTAAACATGCATTTCATAGAATTTCATGTTATTAATAAATGCAATCATCATGCATTCATAAATCATATAATTAGGCACATTGAGTGTTTACTTTATGTTATCCGAACTTACATGTTATTCGTTTTGATGTCGTGTTTCGGTTATTCCGAAACCTTTCGTTTTCCTCGATCTACCTCCGAAATTTGTTCCTTGGGGTCTATAACAATAAAAATAGATCATTAACACTCCAAATTATACATTTCAAGTCTAAATTCCACTCTAGGTCCAAATGACCGTTTTGCCCCTAATCTTTCACATTTTTACGATTTAGTTCCTAGGCTCGTATAATGAAACGCATGCAACTTCTACCTTACTCAAGCCTAGCCGAACACTTTTCCCTCTTATGGTAGCCCACATTTTCCATTATTTTCACATTTCTACCACACATTTTACAACTTTTGCAAAAAGGTCCCTTTAGGGGTTTTTCATGAAAATCACCTAGGAAAAGTTATTTAACACACCTCAAACTTTCATATTCCTCCATAAAACCTCAAAATAAAAGTCACTCATGCATGGGTAAATTTTTAAACATGAACCCTATCATGAAATATGGGTAGAAATGGAGAGAGTAAGCTACCGGGCTCTCAAAATTACAAAGAATATTAAAAACGGGGCTTGGGAGCACTTATTAATGAGCTCGAAAAGCTTGGGAAACCTAGCTATGGTGGCTTAGGAATTTCAGCTGGACAAGTGAGAAGAATGGTTGATTTTTTCCTTCTCTTTCTCATTTTATTTTATTAATATGCCAAATGACCAAAATACCCTTAAGCCTTTTCTTTGAAATTTCATCCATCAAGCCCATTTTTGTCCAAAAACATAAAAATTGGGCAAATTTCTCCCCAAGACCTTTTGTTTTATAATCTAAAGCAATTTCATGCAAATTGCAACTAGAACCCAAGTTTTGCAATTTATTCAATTTAGTCCCTAATTTTCCAATTGGGCACTTACTTAAAGAATTCCATCATGAAACTTTAACACATGCATATTATCATATTCTAAGCCTCGTAATAATCATAAAATAAATATTTTGATGTCAGATTTGTGGTCCCGAAACCATTATTTTGACTAGGTCTAATTTTGGGGATGTTACAAGTGATATGAGTGAGTCACATGAGAATAAGACACAACTCTGGGATTTTTCAGATAATGATATAAATAACCCCCACTACACTTAAGATATACATTGTCCTCAATGTACAAAGATATATAATAGTGATATAAAGATAATATCAAAAGAAAGGGAGAGAAGTGAAACTGCCCTGAAATTGTGGATGTAATCCCTGGATTAGTGAGAGCGAGAATTGAAGATAAAGCTGAAGGGAAGGCATGATTCTGAGGGATAAATGAGAAGACACCACTGTGAAAGAGAATGAAGGGAATAATTTGATAATAATCATAAAGATAAGTAGAGTTTAATAATATAAACATGAGTCTTCAAAAATAAATAGAAATAAAAGTAAAAATAAAAATAATATGAGTATAAAAAAAAGGCACGGCCGTGTAGCCCAACACGGGTATCACACGCTCGTGTGGCTTGCGTCTAGCCCGTGTTTATTGTGAAAGAAGAAATCGTCACACGGTCTGAGGATACGCCCGTGTGTCTAACCCTTGTGGTTACATGGTCGTATAGCACGACCGTGCGCGATGTGGTTCGCTTCTTCAATGCCCATGTAAATATGCGCACGCTCGTGTTCTTTTGATAGTATCAACCACGGGTGGTGGGCACAGGTGTGTCGCACGCCTGTGTTAATTTGGCAGGATTGCCTAAGCCCATGTCGCACAGCCGTGGCAACTTATCGAATCCCGTGTTTTGGGAAGAATTTTGCTCTGTTTTCACACGATCGTATAGCACGGCCGTGTCATTGCCCGTGTTATGAGCACGGCCTAAAACACACCTGTGGGCTAGGTCGTGTTCATCCCTGTCAAATGTCAAAATTCCCTGCAGATATCCTATAAACGGTTAAAGAAAAATTAAACCCTATTTAGTGAGGTTAGTGCTTGGGTTGCCTCCCAAGAAGTGCTTATTTAGAGTCTAAGCTTGACTCTACCTTTTGGGTATATTTAGGGAAGTTCGTGGAGTCGTAGCTCCTCTCTATCGTCTTTAAAATTCTCATCATTGTAAAGTTTGATATGATGTCCATTTACCTTGAAAGTGCCTTGTGATGGGTGACTTACCTCTACTGTGCCATATGGAAAGACAATTTGAACTATGAAAGGACCTGACCATCGTGATTTAAGCTTCCAAGGGAACAATTTGAGCCTCGAGTTATATAACAGGATAAGATCTTCAACTTCAAATTGCTTGCGTTGTCTTAAACGAGCGTCGTGGCGGCGCTTTGTTGCTTCCTTGTATAGGCGTGAATTTTCATATGCATTGGTTTGCCACTCATCTAACTCGTTCAACTGCATCAACCTATTTTTACCTGCAAGTTTGGGATCAAAGTTTAGAAATTTTATAGCCCATAATGCCTTGTGTTCTAACTCAAATGGTAGATGACAACTTTTTCCGTAAACAAGTCTGTAAGGGGATGTTCCTATAGGGGTTTCAAAAGCAGTTCTATAAGCCCATAAAGCATCATCTACTTTCATCGCCCAATCCTTCCTGTTTGATTCTACTGTCTTTTCTAGGATATGTTTGAGCTCTCAGTTTACTACTTCGACTTGTCTACTAGTTTGAGGATGATAGGGGTAGCTATTCTATGGTGAACTCCATATTTCTTAAGGGTCTTATCAAATTGGGTGTTGCAAAAATGGGTACCCTTATCACTGATAATTGCTCTTGGTGTTCCAAATCGAGAGAAGAGCTTCTTAAGGAATTGTTCTACCACTCTAGCATCATTAGTAGGTAAAGCTTAGGCTTCCACCCATTTAGACGTATAATCGATGGCTACTAATATGTATTTATTCCCAAACGAGCTGGGGAATGGTCCTATGAAATTAATACCCTATATATCAAATATTTTACATGAGAGCAGGTATGTTTGGGGCATTTCATCACATTTAGAGATACTACCTGTTTGTTGGCATTTATCGCAAGTAGCAACATACCTGATGGCGTCCTTGAAAAGTGTGGGCCAATAAAAACCTGATTCAAGTATTTTATGTGTTGTCCTATTTCCACTGTAATGCCCTCCAATTGGTCCTGAGTGGCAATGTTCCAAGATATTCAATGCTTCTAACCTTGTAACGAATCTCCTAATGACTTGATCTACACATATATGGAAAAGGAAAGGGTCATCTCAAAAGTAGTTTTTCACATCAGTAAAGAATCGCTTCTTTTGCTGATTTGTCAACCCTTTTGGGATAATGTTAGGGGCTAATAAAATTGCAATGTCTGCAAACCAAGGTACCTCAGAATCAGATATAGCAAAAAATTGTTCTTCAGGAAATGAATCATTTATTTCAACTTCATCTGGCTCTTAGGTACTTGAATTTTCAAGCCTGGAAAGATGGTCGGTTGCGAGATTTTCTGCGCCTTTCTTATCCTGAATCTCCAAGTCAAATTCCTGCAATAACAGAATCCATTGAATAAGTCGAGGTTTTGCATCAGTCTTAGTTAAAATGTAGTGAAAAGCAGAATGGTCAGTATAAATGACAACTCTAGACAATATTAGATATGGCCTAAATTTATCGAATGCAAAAATCACACCTAGCAGCTCTTTCTCCGTGGTGGTATAGTTTTCTTGTGCGGCTGTCAAAGTTTTGCTAGCATAATAAATAGGTTGAAAATGCTTGTCTCTTCGCTATCCCCAAACTACACCTACTGCAAAATCACTCGCATTGCACATTAGTTCGAAAGGTAAATTCCAATCAGGTGCGATTATAATTGGAGCATTAATCAATTTATTCTTTAAAGTATTAAATGCTTCTAAACATTCCTGATCGAAATTAAAGGGCACATCCTTTTCTAGTAATTTAATTAAAGGCTTAGCTATTTTTGAAAAGTCTTTAATAAATCTTCTATAGAAACCAGCATGTCCTAAAAAACTTCTAATAGCCTTAACCGAACTAGGGGGAGGTAGTTTTTCAATTGTTTCAATTTTAGATTTATCAACCTTAATCCCTTTACAAGAAATTTTATGTCCTAACATGATACCTTCTTGAACCATAAAGTGACATTTTTCCCAGTTAAGTACAAGGTTAGTTTCCTCACATCTTATTAAAACTCGTTTCAAATTTTTAAGGCAAAGATGGAAAGAGTTATCGAATGCCGAGAAATCATCCATAAGTACCTCCATGATGTCTTCTACGAGTTCGTCAAAGATGGTCATCATGCAGCACTGAAAAGTAGTAGGAGCATTACATAATCCAAAATGCATTCTATGATAAGCAATCGTACTGTATGGAGATGTGAATGTCGTATTTTGTTGATCTTCAGGAGCTATTGGGATTTGAAAGTAACTGGAGAGTTCGTCTAAAAAGCAATAGTACATGTGCCCGGATAATCTTTCCAACATTTGGTCAATGAATGAAAGTTGGAAGTGATCTTTTCTCGTGGCGTCATTCAGCTTCTTATAGTCAACGTAAACTCTCCAACCTATGACTGTCCTTGTTGGGATTAATTCATTCTTCTCATTGGTTACAACAGTCATGCCTCCTTTCTTAGGAACAATCTGCATCGGACTTACCCAAAAACTGTAAGAAATAGGATAAATTATTCCAGCATCTAGGAGTTTAATTACCTCAGTTTTAATAACTTCTTTCATGTTGAGGTTCAGTCGTCTTTGAGCTTGCATACATGGCTTATAATCATCTTCCATTAAAATTTTGTAGGTGCAATAAGAAGGACTGATCCCTTTAATGTCAGAAATTTTCCAAGCTATGGCTCTTTTATATTCTCTTAATACTTGGAGCAATTCCTCTTTCTCCTTAGGTTGCAAGTTAAAAGCAATAATCACTAGTAATGTAGAATTATTTCTAAGTGATTTGGCAATTGTTTAAGTTCCAGTTCAGGAGGTTCTTCAATAGAAGGTGTTTGCTTAAGTTCATTGTTTACCTTAATACCCTCATATTTTGCTTGTCTTGGGGAGGGTTCATTGGAATTTAGTTTAGCTTTTATCTTACCTATCTCAAAATCATCATCATCTACCTTCTTTCCTTGAGTAAGACACAGTTCCAACGTGTCATTATGTACGATTTCCTGAAAAGAATCTTGAGTAGCATGATCAATAGAGTCAATAAAATAACATGAGTCATCCTGTTCCCTAGAAAATCTCATGGCATCATAAATTTTAAAAATGATCTCTTCGTCACCTACTCTAAGTACCAATTTACCATCACCCACATCAATAACAGCTCTAGCAGTGGCTAAAAATGGACACTCTAAAATTAAAGGCACTTCAATATCTTCATCCATGTCTAGCACAATGAAATCAACAGGGAATATAAATTTATCTACTTTTACAAGTACGTCCTCTATAATACCCCTAGGATATTTAGCAGATCTATCAGCTAGTTGGATACTCATCCTAGTGGGTTTAGGTTCCCCAAGACCAAGTTGTTTAAACATTTAATATGGCATCAAATTAATGCTAGCGCCTAAATTAACTAGTGCCTTATCAACATTCAAACTACCAATTAAGCAAGGAATAGTAAAACTTCCTAGATCTTTCAGTTTAGTTGGCAGTTTATTTTAGAGTATGACCGAGCAATCCTCATTAAGTGCCACTGTAGATAAGTCTTCAAACTTCCTTTTATTTGTTAGAAGCTCTTTTAAAAATTTTGCGTATGTAGGTATCTGCGATATAGCTTCAACAAAAGGTAAGTTAATATGTAGTTGTTTAAAAAGTTTAAGAAATTTACTGAATTGTGCATCCATGCGGTCTTTCTTCAACTTTGCTGGATATGAGATTGATGGTTTATATTCCTTTGGCATTGTATTGTCATCGTTTTCGAGTTTTACTTCCTTTCCTTCATTTCTGTCAGCTTCTTGTAGTGGCTTCTTTTCAGATCAGTTAAAACTTTCCCACTCCTTAGTGTAACTGCCTAAACATGCTTTTTTGGATTGGGTTCGGTGTTACTAGGTAGACTTCCTGGTGGTCTCTCTGAAATCATCTTGGCCAGTTGTCCAATTTGATTCTCAAGCCCTTGGATCGATGCTTGCTGATTTTTAAGTGCAGTTTCAGTGTTCTGAAAACGGGTTTCTGCTACTAAAATAAATTTTATCATCATCTCCTCAAGGTTTGGCTTTTTCTCTTGCTGGTAAGGTTTTTATTGGAAGCCCGGAGGGGGTGGTGGTCTCTGATTCCCTTAGCCTCCCCATGAGAAATTTGGGTGGTTCCTACAACCTGCATTGTAAGTGTTACTATAAGGGTTATTTTGAGGTCAAAGATTATTACCCATTTAATTTAATTGCTCGTTTTCCATATTGTGGTCATAGGGTGGGTATCCTGAATTGCTCGTTCCTCCTCCACTTTCATCGCATTGCATTACTGGGTGAACCTATGAAGAACCAAGTAGATCATCAATTTTTCTATTCAAAAGTTCTACCTGATTAGAGAGCATAGTGACCGAATTGACGTTAAAAATGCCGGCTGCTTTTGTCGACTTTATCCTCATGACTTGCCGTTGATAATTATTCAGTGACATCTCTTTTATAAATTCATAAGCCTTTTAAGGT
The DNA here is from genome assembly GCF_007990345.1 of Gossypium hirsutum. Classification (NCBI taxonomy): domain Eukaryota; kingdom Viridiplantae; phylum Streptophyta; class Magnoliopsida; order Malvales; family Malvaceae; genus Gossypium; species Gossypium hirsutum. The sequence goes on along the minus strand of NC_053424.1, from coordinate 101,285,264 downwards.
GTCTTATTATTGATAGTTCCACCAGCAGCTGGGTCAATCATCTGTCTAGTCGAAGGATTCAGGCCATTGTGAAAAGTTTGAACCTGTAGCCAAAGTGGTAACCCATGGTAAGGGCACCTTCTCAATAGATCATTGTATCTCTCCCATGCATCATAAATGGTTTCTAAATCCATCTGTACAAAAGAAGAAATATCATTCCTTAATTTAGCTAGTTTAGCCGGCGGAAAGTATTTAAGCAAAAAATTTTCGGTCATTTGTTCCCAAGTGGTTATCAATCCTCGTGGTAACGAGTTCAACCATTGTTTAGCCTTATTCCTCAACGAAAAGGGAAACAACTGAAGGTAAATGGCATCATCAGAAACGCCGTTAATCTTAAAAGTGTTGCAAAACCCCAGAAAGTTCGCCAAATGAGCTTTTGGATCCTCGTCCTGCAAACCATCAAACTGAACAAACTGTTGTATCATTTGAATCGTGTTAGGTTTCAGTTCAAAATTATTTACAGCAATAGGAGGTCTAACTATAGTCAATTCAGTTCCTATTAAATTACGTTTAGCATAGTCATAATAGTACGAGGAGCAGGACTCTGATTTATTAGACTTGTAGCAACCACAGGAGGAAGCTGATTATTCTGATTTTCAGCCATCTCCTCGGTTGTAGTTTGACTATCGTCCTTTTTCACTTCCTCTATGTATTGTAGGCTTCACATTATTTCTCTTCGGTTTCTGCGAGCTGTGCTTTCGATCTCACTATCAAAAAGTAGAGGTCCTAACGGGTTTCTTCTAGTCATAAACTATAAAAACCTGCTAGAAGCAAATAAAAGAAAATTTTAATGATTTAAGAAAAAATTAATTTAAATTGCAATAAAAATAAATGGCTAAAGTAACAAAAATTAAATGTTCCTAATATTTTAGTTCCCCGGAAACAGCACCAAAAACTTAATATGATGTCTCGTGGTAAGTTTTATATTTATGATTGATCGCACTTGAAAACTAACTACTATCACAATGAAGGCAAGCGTACCTATCGAATAGTAGTATAGTTTATAGCAAGACCGAAATGTTGAACCCACAGGAACTAAAAGTACTAGTATTAACTCTCTTTTTATTATCTAGCCTAAAAATAAAGGGGTTTGTTTTATCTAAATTAATTAACTAAACTAAGAATGCATAGGAAGAAAATTGGGGAAATATTTTTGGGAAAACCTGATTGATTTGGACAATACCCAAGGGAAAATCCACCTAGACTTCACTTGTTATTTGACTCTGAATCAGACGATTTATTCACTTGACTTGATCCGTAGAAATCCCTATTTTATATTATTATCTCTCTCGAGACTAACAACTTCTAACCCTAGGTTGATTAATTGAAATCTCTTTCTAATTAAAACCCCTAGTGTTGCATTAGCTCGATCTATGAATTCCCTTATTAGGTTTGACCCTAATTCGGCAGATTTATGTCGCCCTATGTCTAGACGTGCAATCACTGCTTAATTATGTTAGATCTACTCTTAGACAGGGACTTTTACTCCTCTAAATAAGCACATCAATACTTGAATCAATATCCTAGAATATTAAAGCAAGAATTAAAAACACATAATTAAGAACAAATCAAGTATTTGTTATATAATTCAGAAAATAATAACAAGATCCGTCTTAGGTTTCATCCCCCTTAGGTATTTAGGGGATTTAGTTCATATATGTAAAAGAAAACATCTCAGAAGAATGATGATAACAAAATATAAAGAAAACCCAAAAACCCCTGAAGGAAATTGAAGGGAGATCTTCAGTCTTGAAGAAGAATCCAGCTTCTGAGATGGATCAATCGGCTTTTTTCAAGCAATTCCTTGCCTCCTACTCTGTGTTCTTTCTCTAGGTACCTCCTGGGGTGTTTATTTAGGCTTTAGAATGCTTTAAAACCCTTAAGAATGACCTTTTCTGCATAGAACTAGACTTGGGCTCGATAGGGACACGCCCGTATGGGGTGGCTTAGGCTGTGTTTAAAGTCTATTAAATCCACACGACCGTGTGGTCTACCTGTGTGAGGAAGTCCAGGCCATGTTGATTTCCCACGTTGACCCATTTTCTTTATTTTTTGGCCCGTTTCTTGTTCTTTTTACTCTCTTATGCTCACCTAAGTATAAGACATGAAATTAAAGGATTAGGAGCATCAAATTCCACAAATTTAATGATAATTCATCCAAAAATGTGCTTAAGCATGGGATAAAATATGTATAAATTACGACTTATCATGTATGAATGATCTAATGAAATTGGCTTGTGATGATTTATTGAAAGTTTGGTGATAGCGTTATATCTCGGAAGTCCTGAGTGACCTTGAGGAGTGCTTAGGATTTAGATATCATGACACTATGATTAATGAGAGCTAGTGTAAGACCATGTCTAGGACATGGCATCGGTGTTGATATGATAGCTAGTGTAAGACCATGTCTGAGACATGGCATCGGCATTGATATGTGTGCCAGATAAGACCATATCTGGGATATTCCGTCGGCCTCGGTATGTGATTTCATGTAAAATCAAATCTGAGATATGACATTGATATGAAATTTCGTGTAAGACTAGGTCTGGGACATGACATCGATGTGAGGTCCCGTGTAATACTAGGTCTCAGACATGATATCGATGTGAGGTCCCGTGTAAGACCATGTCTGGGACATGGCATTGGCACCGACGTGAGATTTCATATAAGACCATATTTGGGATATGGCATCAATATGTAGACCCATGTAAGACCATGTTTGGGACATGGCTTTAGAATTCTATGTGGTGCATGATGATTACGAACGTCCTTTAGTATTCTGGGTGATTCAACGGGCTGTTATAGGGGATTTATTTTACTACATTTAAATATGGCATGTATAGGGGACTTAGTATTTTGTTATACGTGTCATATTTGTTAACCAAAGCAATGGCTCATTTTGGTATATTATTCCATTTTGTATATGACCATGAAATATGGCTCATAATGATTACTGGGTTGAAATCCATAAATATTGTTACATGCATGAGATGTGTTATTACTTTTGTGGTATGTACCAAATGGTTGATAAAATGTGGAACTTATGCTTGACGGGTAAATGATGTCGATTGGCATGGTCACTATATTAATAAAGGTAAAGAAATGTATTGAATGAACTTAACAAGTTAAGGAGTCCTAATTAGGTATACTTGATATGAATTTATCATGCATGAGTTAAAGCTAAGGATGTCAAAGTAACCCTTTTATGCCATGACAACCACCATTGGCATGTGAGTGTGTGTTGGGGTTGTTAAGGGTGACAAGTGGGCTTGGAAAATAGCCTCAAAGTTGTCCACCCGGGTAGACACATGGACATGTGTTTAGGCCGTGTGTCCCCTGTACCCTAGTGTTACAAGTTACTATGCATGGTAGTAAAGACACGGACAGAGACACGACTGTGTGTCTTAGCTATGTGGATGACACAGCCTTAGGACATGGGCGTGTGCCCAGGCCGTGTGAAGTCTGCACCTTAAATGCAAAAATTAAATTTGCCACACAGCCTAGGACACGGGCGTGTGACTTGGCCGTGTGATCTTAAATTTATGTTGACGTCATAAACAGAGAGTTACACAGCCTGGGGACACGGGCGTGTTAATGGCACACGGGCATGTCTTTGTGTCCACACGGGCGTGTGACCCTGTTTTATGAAAAGTTTCCTAAATTTCACAGTTTAATCCCGAATCATCCTCGATGTATGCTTTGGGCCTTGTAAGCCCGTATTAGGGACGATATACATGTTTATGTACAGTTTTGTGTTCAAAAGAAATTTTATGGGTCTGTTATGTATGTATGTTTACGTTTTAGCCTAGTAATGCCCTGTACCCATCTTGACGATGGATACGGGTAAGGGGTGTTACAAAACCACCAAGAAATGTGTCCGAAGTTAGAAGCTTTCAGGGCTTAGCCGATTATTGTTGATGATTTGTAAAAGGATTTTCGATGATTGCTACTTCTATGATGAGATTGTTGCAAAAAGACGTCAAGTTTGAATGGTTCAAAAAATGTTAGTAAAGTTTTGAAAAGCTGAAAGCTCTATTGATCGACGCTCCAGTTTTAGTGCAACCTGAATCAGGAAAGGAATTTGTGATTTATAACAATGCGTCACTGAATGGCCTAGGATGTCTATTGGTGTAAGAAGGCAAGGTGATAGCTTATACCTCGAGACAATTGAAGCCACATGAGAAGAATTACCCGATGCATGATTTGGAATTAGCCGCTGTTGTGTTTGCTTTAAAGATATGGTGACACCATTTGTACGGTTAGGAATGTCATGTTTTTACCGACCATAAAATTTTAAAGTATTTGAGGACTCAGAAGGACTTGAACTTACGACAATGAAGATGGCTCGATTAGTTGAAAGATTATGGGTTGGTGATTGACTATCACCCGGGTAAAGCGAATGTAGTCACAGACGCCTTAAGTAGGACAACTTTGTTTGCTTTGAGATCATTGAACATGAGATTGACATTATCCGATGATGGTACTATTCTAGCCGAGTTGAGAGCTAGGTCGATGTTTATTTAGAAGATTTGTGAAGCCCAGAAATGTGACAGTGAATTGTAAGCCAAGAGAGCTCATTGTGAATCGGCTAGTGATTCAAATTTTCATGTTAGACCCAATGATTGTTTGATGTTCCGAGGTAGAGTTTGTGTACCAAAGAATGATGAACTTATTCAGAAAATTCTTCATGAAGCGCATAGTGGTTTCTTATCTGTGCATCTGGGTAGTACGAAAATGTATAATGACTTGAAGAAAATGTATTGGTGGTCGGGCATGAAAAGAGATATCTCTAAGTTTGTTTCAAGATGTTTGATTTATCAACAAGTGAAAGCTGAACACCAAGTGCCTTTGGGTTTACTTCAGCCAGTGATGGTACCCGAATGGAAATGGGATAGGATTACGATGGACTTCGTAACGGGTTTGCCTTTGACTCCGAAAAAGAAAGATGTCGTCTAGGTTTTTATTGATAGATCGACGAAATCGTCTCACTTTATACCAGTACATACTGATTACTCGCTTGATATGCTAGCTAAGTTGTACGTTGCCGAGATTGTGAGATTGCACAGAGTGCCTATTTCTATTATTTCGAATAGAGATATGAGGTTTACTTCGAGGTTTTGGAAAAAAGTTGCAAGAAGCCTTGGGTGTGAAATCGAATTTTAGTACTGCGTTTCATCCATAAACCGACAATCAATCCGAAAGGGTAATTCAGATACTTGAAGATATGCTTCAATGTTGTGTTCTAAAATTTGAGGGTAGTTGGGAAAAATATCTCATTGGTCGAATTTTCCTATAACAACAGCCATTAGTTGAGTATAAAATGGCACCTTATGAGGAATTGTATGGCCGCAAGTGCAGAACGACTTTGTATTGGACCGAACTTGGTGAGAAATAGATTCACGGGGTCGACTTGGTTAAGGAAACCAAAGAGAAAGTAAAAGTAATTCGATATTGTTTAAAAGCTGCTTCCGATAGACAGAAATCATACGCAGATTTGAAAAGAAAAGAGATTTAGTTTCAAGTTGGGGATAAAATGTTTTTGAAAGTATCTTCGTGGAAGAAGATTCTCAGATTTGGCCGTAAAGGCAAGTTGAGTCCAAGTTTTATTGGGCCATATGAAATTATTGAAAGAATAGGGCCAATGGCATATCAGTTAGCCTTACTGATAGAGTTGGAATGGATTCATAATGTGTTTCATGTGTCGATGTCGTGATGATATCGTTCCTATCCTTCACATGTGATTTCTCCAAAGGAGTGTGAGATTCGACCAGATATGATGTACGGTGAAGAACCGATTAAGATCTTAGCTCGAGAAGTTAAACAGTTGAGAAATAAAAGTATAGCTCTAGTGAAAGTTGTAACACCCCTAACCCATATCCACTGCTGAAACTGGTTTCAGAGCATTACTAGAATTTGCATATCACTTAAAAAATTTCAATTAAATACTTACCGATTCAACGCATCATATAAATAAATATATTACCATTCAATCAATAGCTTGGACTTGTCTAAGCATCAAACAACAACATTGTTAGTATACTAGTACATATTTCATATAATTCAACATTGATATACTTATTTTCTCGACATGTCATACTTGAGTTTAATAACTGTCTTAACTTACATAATTTCCTTGTATCAACATATCAAAGATAATCATATATGTACATGTCATGAAACATATCATTCTCTTACCGTTTCTTCATAAGTATATATCATTCATTTCACTATATCAATATTTCATGCCCTATCATTTCTATATATTTTATGTATATTTATTCTGATAATAGGTTATATCAAACTTAACATAAATTATATTTCATGTACCTATACTTATTTCGTTTATTTATCTTCATAATTATTTCATACAACTATTTTGTACATATATTTCCATATGCCAGTTCTTGTAAACATTTCACACAACCATTTTGTATAACCATTCGTCATGTGATACATATTACCTGAATATCAATTGTTCAACAGATGTCATAGCGTCTCCCATCCACGGTCTTATTTATCTCTAATATAATGCCATAGTGTCTTTCAACTATGGTCTTACTCATTTCTTATCATGTTGCCATGGTATCTTTCAACCATGGTCTTGTTCATTTCATGTCACGTTGCCATAGTATCTTTCAACCATCATCTTATTCATTTCCCATCATGTTGCCATGATATCTTTCAACCATGGTCTTATTCATTTCATGTCACATTGCCATGATATCTTTCAACCATGGTCTTACATATTTTATTTCATGTTGCCATGGTATCTTTCAACCATGGTCTTACACATTTCATATCAGAAAGCACACTCCCGCGAACCTCATCTTTACAGCGGGATTACTAATCCAAGCTAAATCCCCTAAAATATAAACTCATAGAGCATTGTTGGGATTACTAGTCCAGGCTAAATCCCTTGCAACGATAATTTCTCTAATGAGCTTGGATCTGAATTACTAGTCCAGGCTAAATTCAGACCCTAATTTGAATTACCCTGTCCGGGCTAAATCCATTTTACACGTATTCTTCAAGAGGGCTATATCAGGATAGGATCACCCGTCCGAGCTAGATTCTTTTTACCGTCAATTCCTTTTTAGAGATCCATCAAATTTTTCTTTCATTCAGCCAGGATTTCTTCCCCTTTTTATCAAAAATATCAATGTTTCATCAATTTTCATACAATGTATATTTAAATCATATTCACATCAATAACATATATTTCAAGTATTTAAGAATATAATTCAAGTTACACGAACTTAACTGGCGTAATTGCAGAAATATCAAGATTCAGGAGCATTTTGGTAATTTACCATTTTCCCAATTTTCACCCAATTTTAAATTAATAATTTCATTCAATTTAGTAATTTAGATAATAAAACAATTTATTCCCTTCAATTTGGTCATTTTGACATTTTTACAAAATTGCCCCCTAAAGTTTTACTTTTATTCAATTTAGTCCTTGAGCCTAAAACATGCAAATTAACCATACTAGCTGAATATTCATATATATTTTTCTCCTCCTCCTCTCCATTCCACATCCTTAATGTATATAACATGCTTATAAGTAACATTATCTATAATTTCACTATTTACTTATATGTATATTCAAAGCTGTTCATCCGCGTCATAGTCACTAAATTATTTTTATCTTAAGATACAGAAATAAAAATTAATATCCGTTAATTTTCTATAAAACTAGACCCACATATATTCTTACCATAAAATTTTAAGAATTTTTGGTTTAGCCAATAAGTACAATTTATTCTTTAAAGTTACCCCTATTTTGCTGTCTGATAGTTCCAGCCCTTCTTCGCTAAGAATTAATTATCTCTTCTTACGAGATTCAGATGATGTTCCACTTATTTCTATTGAAAATAGACTCATTAAGGATTTTATACACATAAATTTAAGCCATTAGTTATTTTTCTCTAGTTTTTGATGATTTTCCAAAATCAGAATAGGGGAACCCGAAATCATTCTGACCTTGTCTCACAATATTTACTATATCTCATAATTTACAATTCCATTTCTTACACCGTTTCTTCTATGAGAAACTAGACTCAATAATATTTAATTTAATATTTTATTAAACTTTTAATTCCATTTCCAAAATTTTTGGTGACTTTTAAAAGTTAGACCACTGCTGCTGTCCAAAACTGTTTTAGTGCAAGATATTAATTACCATGTTTATAACACCCTTATTTTCTTTTTCTACACTATTTCTCATCACTTTTTCTTAGTTTCTCTTCACTAACATATCAAGAACATAGGACCATATATAAGGAAACTCTACATTAACATCAATCCCATGCTTTTTCAATAATATCAAACTTAAAAATATATTGAAATCATGATGTTCTTACCTTGTTCTATTGATTTCAATCTTCATCTTCATTTTCTCTCTCCTTCAACTTCCATTTCTTAAATCCAACTTGATATTCTAACTTCCCATAGTCTCGTCAACATTTTTCTCTCTTGCTAGCTATGAAAATTCTTTTGATTTTTGAGTGAAAATGGTGAATTTTTTTATAGAAGGACCAAATTGTAAAGAAAGCAAAACTTTCTTTCTTTCTCTCTTCCTCTCACGTTAGTGCATAGGAAAGATGATGAAAATTCTTCATCTTTCCTTCTTTTTATACTAAATAAATAATAATAAAAAATAAAATATCTCATTAAAATAATATTTATCTAATTAAATAATTATAAAATATTATCAACATCATCATTACTTTCTAGATTTCTCTCTCTCTTTCAATTGACCATTTTCCCCTTTATTATCTTTTAAAATTCTATCATTGAGTCATCATTTAATTTGGTAAAATTGTAATTTAGTCCCTCATAGTTCTTCACCTATTCAATTTGGTCCTAATTCCTCCATTTCCCTTAATTTCTAGATCATTCCACTCTTAAAATATTTACGCTATTGGTTCTTCAACTTTTTCATATTTACACTTTAATCCCTCAAATTTTGAGTATTTACTCTTGTGCAACAAAACTTTTCTCACTTTTACAATTTAGTCCTTTATTGAATTAATATATCATAATATACTTCCCAATATTGATATAACTCAAAATTTCCCTTTTTGTCACTTTATTTCCTTATTTTACTATACCAAGGATAATATCTTACTATAAAAATTTTCGGGGTATTACAAAAGTTTTGTGGCAAAGACACGGTATTGAGGAAGCTACGTGGGAACTAGAGGAGGCCATGAGAAAATAGTATCCAAACCTCTTTTCTAGTAAGATTTTTAGGGACGAAAATCCCTAAAGAGGGGAGAGTTATAACAACCCGATTTTGGGGCTAGTTGGAACAGTGGTTTCAGGACCACAAATCTGACATAGAAAAAGTTATTTTTATTACATTTTTATGGTCTATAGTTTCACGGGATGATTTCGTAAAAATTTCATTTGAAAATTTTGACATTTGGGCACTCAATTTAGTAAAAAGGACTAAAAAGTGCTAAAGTTGAGTTCTACATGTTAAAGGTGTCCTATTGCTATGATATTTTAAATTAGAGGTCCTTATATGATAATTAGACCATTCTCTATTTTTGAGGACAAAAATGGGCATGGATAGGTAAATTTTGAAAGAAAGGCATTAAGGGCATTTTGGTCGTTTAATAAATAAATGAATTAAAAGGGAAAATCAAGTTAAGATTTTTGTCCATCTTCTTCACCATAGCCGAATTTTACAAGCTCTCTATAGCTAGGGTTTTGGCCACTTTCAAGCTTGATTGTAAGTCCATCCTAGCCCCGTTTTTAATGCTCTTTATGTTTTTGAAGTCGTTATCACCCGATCTTTCTATTTCTACCATTATTTTGAAGTAGGGTTCATGTTTAAAAATTTACCCATGTGTGACATGCATGTATTTTGATGTTTGATGAAGATATTGTATGTTTAAGGTGTGATAAACAACTTTTACCAAGTGATTTTTCATGAAAATACTTAAAAAGGACCTATTTGTAAAAAGTTATAAAATGGGTAGCAAAAATCTGATTTGATGAAAATTTGGCCTGATATGAGCATCTTTATGGTTCAGCTAGACTTGGGTAACAGAGAAATTGAGTGCATTTCATTTTACGAGCCTGAGGACTAATTTGTAAAAATGTGAAACTTTAGGGGCAAAAAGGTAATTTTGTCATAATGTGATGTTTGGAATAATTTGAGTAATGTGAATATTAAATAAGCTAAATTTGCTATTATAGATCAAGAAAAACGAAGTTCGGACCTTGATCGGGGAAAGGATAAGGCGTTTGATGATTAAATCCTTATCTGCTATTTTTGGTACCGAGGTAAGTTCGTATGTAAATAATAAATTATTATTTATGCTTTTATTGTGTCATTATTGTATGAATTTTAAATTTCTCTTTAAATAAATTCGACAAAGTTTTGACATGTGAGAAATATCCCGGTTGAACCTTAGGAATAAATAGGATACAAATGTCATGACATTAGGGTTATTTGAGTTTACGTGTAAGACCATATCTTGGATATGGCATCGATATGAGATTTCGTGTAAGACCATAGCTAGGCTATTGGCATCGATTTGAGATCCCATGTAAGACGGGATTATATGTGTGAGATTTCTCGAGTTTCCTTTAGCATTCCAAGTGGTTCAACGGGTAGCTTAACGACCATGTTAAAGTTATGAAAGATTATGGTATGCTGTGGAAGATAATGGTATGTTACAAGTTGGTACAAGTATGTACACAAAACTCATGCTTAATGAGCTCGATATGTGATAAACCCATGGGAAGGTTTGAATGAGTAAGTTACGATGTTGAGGTTTTAATATCATCTATGTCAAGTTTGATTATGAGATTTACAATGATACCTATGTTAATTTACTTATGTTAAAAATATGTTAAAATGTGTTTATGATGCCTATTATTTGCAAAGGAACTTACTAAGCTTTAAAGCTTACTCCCTTTCTTTTCCCTTGTCTTATAGTGTTACCAAGCTAGCTCGGGGATTGAAGACTGTCGGAGATCCACTCACACTATCAAATTATCATTTTGGGTACTCATGATTTCATTATTTTGAGTATGGCATGTATAGGAACTTGGTCTTTTTGTTATGTGTCATATTTGATTTGCTAAATGTGTTGGCTTATAATGATTGATAACTTATTTTGTAAATGGCCATTAAAATTGGCTAATATTGGTCAAATATTTATGCATATGATGATGTTTTCATGGATATGGATTTTGCATGGTTTGAGATGATAAGTTTGAGATGTTGTAAGTGATAAAACATAGGATGTAACTGATGTGTGAATGACTTGGTTGTGGCTGAAATAGTTGTATGTATATGCTTGAATTGGTGTTGGCTATTGTTGTGTAGGTCAGTGCAAGTAAGGGTGGAAAAATGGCTTGGTAAATAGCCTTAATTTTTTCCACACTGGTAGACACACGGGCGTGTGTCTAGGCCGTGTGTGATACACGGCTTGCCCTACGAGTGTGTGATCCGGCCGTGTGTCCCTTTCCTCTTGAATTTTTAGCTTAAAATTGGCTACATGGGCAGAGAAAAGGCCGTGTGTCTCAGCCATGTGAAGGACATAGCCTAGGGACATGATTCTGTGCCCAGGGCGTGTGAAATCTGCACCTATTTTATGAAAAATTTTAAAAATTTAATCACCCACATGGCCTAAGCACACGGGCGTGTTACTTGGCCGTGTACTTCAATTTGTTGATGACATCATAAGCAAAGAGTTACACGAGTTAGGGACACAGAAGTGTGTGTCCACACTATTGTAACATCTCGGTTTTGGTCCTAGTCGAAAAAGTGGTTTTGGGACCATAAATTTGATGAGGAAAATTTTTTTTAATATATTTTTATGGTCTACAATTTCACAGAATGATTTCGTGAAAATTTCGTTCGAAAATTTTGACATTTGAGCACTCAATTTAGTCAAAATGACTAAATCGTAAAAAGTGAAAAAGTTGAGTTCTACATGTAGAAGTGTCCAATTGTTATGAAATTTTAAATTGGAGGTCTTTTTATGGTAATTAGACAATTGGTTCAGTTGGTGGACAAAAATGGACATGGTTAGGCATGTTTCCAAAGTTTTTCATTAAGGGCATTTTGGTCATTTAGTTATTAAAATGAATTAAAAACAAAATTAAAAGCCAATTTTTGTCCATATTCAACCTCTTAGCCAAAACTTGCGCTTAGAAACCATGGCTAGGGTTTTTCAAGCTTCCAAGCTCGATTGTAAGCTCGTTCTAGCCCTATTTTTAATATTTTTACGTTTTTTCAATCCCCGTAATAAGATCTATTTATGTGTACCATTAATTTGTGCTAGGGTTCATGTTTAAAAATTTACCCATGTATGCATGCATTTTGATGTCTAATGGTAGAAAATGAGTGTTGGGTGTTAAATAAACGACTTTTACTAAGTGATTTTCAATGAAAATGTTTGAAAGGACCATTTTTGTAGAAGTTGTAAATGTGGTACAAAAGGGTGTTTTGATGATAATTGTAGTTTTCTATAGTTATAAAAATGGTTCGGCTAGGCCTATAGAGTGAGAAAATTGAATAAAAATAACTTTATGAGCCTAGGGGCAAAAGTGTAATTTTAGCAAAGTTTAGGGGCAAAAATGTAATTTTGCAAAAATATGGTTTTTGGAACACATTAAATAATGTGACTAATAATTAGACTAAATGTGATATTATAGATCAAGGAAAACGAGGATTGAACCTAGATCGGGTGAAAAATGGAAAATCGACGGTTAGGTTCCTTTTTGCTATTTTGGTGTCGAAGTAAGTTCATGTGTCAATAATATTGCAATGCTATAGTTGAACTGAAAATTCTATATTATTATTGCACGAATGGCATGATTTAATATATTGAAAAGTGATGAAAGAATGGTATATAAAAATTGTAAGAACAATGATATATGACTAGTAGCACATGAAATGTTGGATGGTTCAATCATTGATGGCTTGCTATATAATAGCTGAATATATTGAGAATTTGATATAACATGATGTTTTATTAAGTTGGATAACTTGTGAAAGAGTGAAAAGGAAGGTAAGTTTGTATGTAAATAATATATCGATTCTTTTTTATTTTATTATCTTTTGTTATTATATGAGATGTAGCTACCTATAGAATGATCACTTGATGTAAATTATTAATTGAAATTTGTTATGGATGAATTGGAAAAAGGTTGAAAAGTGAGGAATTTCCCGGTTGGACCTTCGGAATAGAAAAGGTACGAATAATCCATTGAGAGAAGACATGTGTAGTACTATGTGCAGCCTACTATGTGTTTAAAATGGTTTTAGGTCACGTGTGTAGTACTAAGTGCAGGCTACTACGTGTACCAGATTGTTAGGTCACATGTGTAGTACTAAGTGCCGGCAACTATGCGTACCTGATAGCTTTGATCACTGTGTAGTACTAAGTACAGGGTACTACGTGTATATGACGATTTTAGGTCACGTGTGTAGTACTAAGTGCAGGCTACTATGTGTACCAGATTGTTAGGTCGCATGTGTAGTACTAAGTGCAAGCTACTATTCGTACCCGATAGCTTCGATCACATGTGTAGTACTAAGTACAGGCTACTACGTGTATTAGATGGTTAGGTCACGTGTGTAGTACTAAGTGCAGCCTACTACGTGTACCAAATTGTTAGGTCGCATGTGTAGTACTAAGTGCAGGCTACTATGCGTACCAAAGAGCTTCGGTTACAAGGGTGGTAATATGTACAGGCCACTGGGTATCTGTTATTATTCCGATGAGTTCAATGGGAAATTTACTAAGTGAAAATACATAAAAACATGACTATATGATGAATAAGTGAAGGTTCATGTGTGTAAACTTATGAGCAACGTGCTCGATATGTGATCGAACTTTGGTAAGATTGATATGGCGTAAGTGTTACAATGAAAGTTACTACAAAGAAAACATGAAAGAGTAAAATTTAGAAATAAAACAATTTTGGACAGCAACAGTTGTGTGACTTTGAAAAATCACCAAAAAATGGTGGAAATCGAATTAGAAGTTGAATAAGATATGAAATAAAATCTTGTTGAGTCTATTTTCATAAAAGAAACGGTGTAAGCAAAAGAATTTCATATTATGAGTTATTTGAATTCTTGTGAGACAGAGTCAGAATGAGTTTGGAATCCCCTGTTCCGACTTGGGAAAATCACTAGAAATTGTATAAAAATAATCATGGGTTATAAATTATATGCTTAAAATCCTTAATGAGTCTATTTTCAAGGGAAATAGACTGTACTTATTGGCTAAACCAAAAATTCTGAAAATTTTATGGTAAGAAGATATGTAAGTCTAGTTTCTAGGAGAATTAGCGGTTTTTAATTTGGATTCTCATAGCTTCAGATATAAATAAATTAGTGACTGTGACTCGAGAAAACAACTTAACTAAACTTTTAATAATTATAGAGAAATTGAAAAATAGCATGTTAATACATTGCTTATTAGTTTTCATGCGATCTTACTAAGCGTAAAGCTTACTCCTTCCTTTCCATTTCTTTTAGTGTTGTTAGGTCGGCTCGGGGTTGGAGATCGTCGGAGGCAGTATCACACTATCAAGCCAATAACTTTGGAATATTGTTACATATGTTAGAATTATCAAGTGAGTGGCATGTATAGGGACCCAGTTCTATGATATATGTTATTATGATTTGGCCAAATGTGTTGGCCTATTTTGAGCTATTGTATATGGCCATAACATGTGGCTTATTGATTATGGCTTGTAAGTATAGCTAGTCAAGTTATGATTTATTGCTTATGATGTGAAGATATGATTATGTTTTTCTGTCACGCATGGTTGACAATATGTCATGTGTGTTGAATGCATTTTTATGACCATGAATTAAATGTGTAATATGGAGATAAATAATAATGCTTTGAACATGGAAGTTTGATGATAAGTTGAAATAAATTGGCACAAAGATAACTATGGTATGACTAGTCTTGGCTTAATATGGGAATGTGTAACACATGCATATTGAGAGGTAAATGATATGTTTGTATCATAATTGAGGATGTTGAATGCTATTGGAACCATGTATATGTGTGTGCATGTAAGGCTAACAAAAAAGGCTTGGGAAATAGCCTAATAGTTAACTATACAGGATGAGAAATGCCCGTGTGTCTCAACCGTGTGAGGGACACGGCCTGGTTCCACGTGCGTGTGGCCTGGCCGTGTGGTTCAATTTATTTGCTGATGTCATAAACAGAAAGTTACACGGCCTAAGGACACGAGCATGCCCCTGTGTCCACACGGGCTTGTGACCCTGTTTCACGAGAAAAATTTCTAAATTTTTCCCAGAGCTTTCCAAAGTTTTTGGTTTAGTCCCAAACCCTTTCTAAAGTATGTTTTGGGCTTCGTAAACCCAAATAAAGGACTATGTCCATGTGATTGAAATGTTTTAAAATATGAATGAAATTTTATGGCCCGATTTGCATGATTGTTTGTGTTTAAGTCCGCTAATGCCTCGTATCCTGTCCCGGCGTTAGACACAGGTAGGGGGTGTTACAACAACATACCCACACGGGTGTGTCCCAAAGCCACACGAGCATGTGATCCCTGTTTGATGAAAAATTTTCCAAGTGTTGGGAAGTTTTCTAAAGTTTTCGGTTTAGTCCCGAGCCACTCCTAATGCACGTTTTGGGCCTCGTAGGATCGTTTAAGGGACGATATAAATGTTTTCAAAAAGTTTTAAATTTGAGTGGAAATTCATGTCTCGATTTTGAATATTTGTTTAAGTTTAAGTCTGGTAATGCCTCGTATCCTGTTCTGGCATCGAATACAGGTAAGGGGTGTTACAAATAATATTAGCAATTAACTTTCATCGAATCAACCCTAAAACCCGAATAAAATTCCATCCATCGGACTGTATTTGACAAATTCAACAAATTCAAAATTAATATTAATTTTATTCTATTAACAAAATCATGAAAAATTCAAACCTAATAATTTTAATAATTAACTTTTATCAAAACAACCTTAAAATCTAAATTAAATACTAAAAATTTGATATTGTTAGCTTTGGGTACAAAATATATATAAGTTTTTTTTTGTGAAAAATAGGTATCAAATTGGAAAAAACATAACACATAATACATAATAGAAAAAAATGTCAAACTCGAGTACCAAATTATGCATCAAACTAAAAAGCATATAAATATGTTATGTATAATATATATATATATATAGAGAGAGAGAGAGAGAGCGCATGTAACACCCCAAACCCTGGCCTAGACATTATGATCGAATTTGAAAATATTACGAAAAAGGGTTTTGAGACAAACTTTTATGTTAAAACCTCTCGTATTAATTGTTCTAAAAGAGTCCACATTTTTAGAAAAAACTTATTAATATTCCCTTTAATGAAACCGTCATCATTGCCCTTTTATGTAAAACATAAATTTACAGTGAAAGTTTATAAGTCATTATTGTTGAAAACGAGCTTATGTTTTCAGAAAATCATTTGTTCATATAAAACCATTGTTTTCATGAATTTTTTTGTTGAAAACCATAGAATAAAAATCTAAACAATTTCAAAATCTATAAATTTAAAACCAACAGTCCAGAGTGTCCAAAAATTACAAACTCTTAAAATAATCCAGAATTTAAATAAAAACAGTTAATTAAAATAGTTCTCAAACTAGTGGTCACCGCTAAGACTCTGCCGCACGAACCTGCCTATGTCTGAGGATTACATGAACAGAACAGACAAACAAATGTTAGTTTTCATAAACTCGGTGTGCAACTTAATAGAGACACGCATACTCATAAATTCAAATTTCACAATATTTTAAAATGAAAGTGGACATAAGTCCTTAACAAAACCAGATCATATCATAATTGGATTATCAGAAACATACAGATATGCAAAGCCATATCCCCATCCTCTACACATCACCTCCGACCATCCCAATACACCATGTGGGGTATAAAACACCCACCCATCCTTACACACCACATAGTGTCTTTACGACACTTATCAAAATAGTTTGCAGTCAAGTTACTAATATATCGGTGAAATTTTGCATCATAGAACACTTCCTCCACATATACAAATCCCACCCCATACACATATGCAAATAACAGATAACAGATATAACAGAGTTAACATGTCTGGCATGCTTATATACAAATAACATACATGTTATTACGAACCAGTCAAATCATACATCTCAATATCTAAATGAACAAATCAGTCTATCAGAATAGCAGATATCCTGCATTAGGGTTTGTTTTGCCCTTACCGGCCCTACGGAAGGCCCACAGTTGATCAGAATAATGTGTGAGACCATAGGAAAAATTTCAGAATTTTGGGCCTACATGCCTGTGTGGCCCACATGCCCAGATTGGCCATACCCGTGTGGGCCCACAAGCCCAAGTCGACCTAGCGTGTGTGACCCAAACAAACACACACTCGCCTATCACACAGCCAAGCACATGTCCATGTGGCATTGACAAGCCACTTTTTTAGCTTTCGCTGAACCTCGTTTTCTCGCGTTTTCGTTACACACCTGATTTGATTCTTATACAAAAGAAATCTCAAGACTACTGAAACAGACAATGAATCGGAAACACCTCGCACTCAATTCGCTAGAGAAGCACTAATTGCATCTTGCTTTTCCCTTAAACAAGAATTGACTAGATTTAACGACAATCCCCATTAAACACTAACTAAGAAATAGTAAAACCACACCTACTCGAACTTACCGAAACGAACGAAATAGAGATTTGCACAAAAGATGATGCCGAACGAAAAAAGGGTAACCCTCGATTTGTTGTTTCAAATGCAAGAGGAGAGTAAAAAGAAAAAGAAAGAAAATTGTGCAGAAAAGGAAAAAAGAACAAAAAACTAACGTGAAATCAAGAAGGGACTTTTTTGGAAAAACAAATTAAGATTAAACAAAATTAATTAATCAAAATTTGAAAAAAAACTAAAATCCCCTATTAACTCCGCCACTAACAACACAGTCCCACCAAATCTAACATCTCAATCCATATCCAACTACCTCAGAATTTCAACTCCACCGAACCTCTGTCAAACAACTGAAGCAAAAATTGTCACCCATGTTTACACGGGGATTCAAACATGAAACCTTAGGAGAAACTAACACCTTACCACTTGAACCAGCAAGCTCATTCTGATATGAATTTACCAAGAATATAACATAAGCCCGCCTAAAAGGAATAAGGCTAAGACCAAAAATAACATATTTTTCAAAAGTGGGACTTAAACTCAAGACTTCAAACACACACCCAAAACACTTAGTCACTGAAGCAGATACATATTGGTGAAAAAATTCACAAAAAAAAATTTAAATAATTCAGGGCGTTACAGAGCACACCATACATAGAGCATGCCCTAGCCCAACCAAATATTTGACCCGAGATCTGACCTCTCCCTATCGTTCAACTTGCCCATTCACAATCGTCTGACCCACCTATTTCCTAGCTCTTCTATCAAATACTCGCATGCTCGCCACTCATCTTAGTCCACAACGTATAGCCTAGATAACCAATGTCCTACTCGCATTCCCTTGCTAGCCAACATCCTCCCGAAGACATCTAAGGACACGTGTCACCCCTAAGGGGGGAATGTGTCACCATGCATGGCACCTAGTATCAATGGACTGTGCCTTATAAATATGAGGATGGCCCTCTCTGAAAGGGGATAGAGAAATTGACCCTCAACAAAAAATAAAACTAGTGGTATGATGAGTTTCAAACTTGTTACAAAATTAGTTTATCTGTTGATAACAAGTTGGAGTTTGATTTCGTAATAGGAATTCTATTGGTTAACTACTTCCTTTGAAGCCCCTGACTTTGCTCTCAAAAGTTGAGACATTCATATCAACTAAACATATTTAACTGATATTTATGTGTATATGCGTAGACCTTCGAAAGTAGCGTCCCTGTTGGTCATCTGTTATATTGATTCTACAATTTTCTTAATAATGGTTGTATAATACGTGTGTTTAAGTTAACATAAAAATAAGGATTTTTTTAATAAAATAAATGATTGGTATTTATTTTGTAATCAATTTGTATAATTGATATTATTCAAAAACACATATCTTCTCTTAGATGATCAATATTCAATAGTAAGGATTAGATGTCGACCAAGCATCACGTATTTTATTTCTTTAATACAATGAATGATGCAATCATTGCAGGCAAAATTACCTAATTTGATCTAGCCTTTCAATTTCAATACTGCTCTCATATATTTCAATTTCAATACTGCTCTCATATATCAAAGTCAACTTTTTTATAATTATTATTATTTTTCTCTAAAATTATGATTATATCATGTTAACACAAACAAACATGTCAAGTTAGATCAAATGGAGCTTTCAATGGTGATGTTTAATTGGCTATACATCAAGCTTCATACATATACATGTATTGGATACAATATTATATGCTTCTAGTGGCTAAAATCTACACAAAAGCGATTGCACTTTTTGTAACAGCCCGATTTAGGGCCTAGTCAGAATAATGGTCTCGAGACCACAAATTTAGAGTCAAATACATTATTTTATAATTATTTAGATGTTATAGCATGTTTTTAAGAGTGCATGAAAAATTTGGTGAGTTAATTGTGACGTTCGTGAGCCTAATTGTGAAAAAGGACTAAATCACATAAAATGCAAAAGTACTATTTTGATAGCTAAAAGTGCCAAATAGCTAGAGAACCTAAATTGGGTGTCTTTAAAGGGTAATTAGACCCTTTAGGGGGGCATGGCTTGCCATAGGAGACAAAGGTGGTCAAATTTCAAAGTTTGGTAAGTTAGGTGGCTTATTTTGACTAAAGTAGAACTAAAATAATCAAAGGATGATATCATCTCTTTCAGCTCTCCTTCTTCATCGATTTAACTAGCAAAAATAGGGCTTTGGGAGCTTGAAATTTCAGCTACTTGTTGACTCACAAGCGATTTCCATACCCTTTATTGATGATTTTTGCATTTTTGAGACTCTTAAAGCATAAGCATTCAAATGAGGATACTATTTTGCAAAATGATTAAGAGTTTAGGGTTTTTCCATGAAAGGATTTGTAATGTTTTCTAAGTTTTTATGGAAGAAAATGAGTCTTGGGTGTCTTATAAACAACTTTTGTGTAAGGTGTTAGCATGAAAACACCTAAAAGGACTATTTTGCATAAGTTGTAAAATAGATGATAAGTGTGTGAAATAATAGGAATTTGGAGTTTCTATAAGAGTAGAAAGGGTTTGGCTAGG
The DNA here is from genome assembly GCF_007990345.1 of Gossypium hirsutum. Taxonomy (NCBI): domain Eukaryota; kingdom Viridiplantae; phylum Streptophyta; class Magnoliopsida; order Malvales; family Malvaceae; genus Gossypium; species Gossypium hirsutum. Next base: position 101,264,979 of record NC_053424.1, on the reverse strand, counting down.
CTTAAGATGTAAAGAAATTCAATAAAAATTGATTTTCGGGCTTAGGGGTAAAAAGGTCATTTTGCAAAAGTCTATGGGCAAATTGGTTATTTTTCCAAATTATGAATTGTAGAGTGCCTAGATTGATAAAGTGACTAAATAAGTGCATTTTGTTATTATAGATCAAGAAATACCGAATTCGAATCTAGACCGGGGGAATGCCAAGCAAATAGACTAAACTGACTAGTCGCAACATTTTGTAATCCGAGATAAGTTGTATGTAAATAGTACAACTACATTAATAATATATGTATTTGAATTGTATTGAAATTATTATAGCATAAATTGCTTGATTGTGGAAATGAGAAAATGTGATGAGAATAGAGATAATAGAATTCCCGATTGAACCTTAGGAAATAAATTGGATATTCATGCCATGACGTTTGGGTCACTTGTGTGAGCTAGTGTAAGACATGTCTGGGACACGCATCAGCCACATTATGAGAGCCAGTGTAAGACCATGTCTGGGACATGGCATCGGCATTGAGACGAGTGCTAGTGTAAGACATGTCTGGGACATGCATCGGCCTCGAGACGTAAGCCAGTGTAAGACATGTCTGGGACTGGCATCGGCACAGATATGCTAAAACTTGTGTAAGACCATGTCTAGGACATGGCATTAGCACCTGACCCCATGTTTGAAGCTAAATGAGTATCCGATAATGTTTCAAATGGTTCAACAGTGAAAGTAAGATTTCAAGTTAACAAGGAAAGTATAACCGGGTTGTGAGTGGTACAAGTAGCTATATGGTATGTATGAAATTTGAGCTCAATATATGCTCTATGAGGTGTATGGAATATTGATGAGTAAGTTTTGCTTATGCCACTTGTGTATTATGATATCTGTTGATGAATGGTAAAGTTATGTTCTATATTTATTTGTATGCAACTTACTAAGTTTTATGCATACTCCCTCTCCTTTTTCATTTTCTTATAATGCCGCCTATCTAGCTCAAGGACCAAAGGAAGTCAGAGATATCGGTCACACTATCAATCGAAGCATTCAGTATATTTTGATTTATATTTTTGAATATGACATGTATAGGGCTTAGACTTTAATAATTTTTGTGTAATTGCGAACTGCCAAATGTGTTGGCTTGGGTTGAAAACCCTTCATTTTGTATTTAGCCTTGAATGATGAAAAATAATCATTTTGATATATACAAATAAGGTTACTCTCATGAATGAGTAATTGCTTAATTGATATGTAGTCTATTGTGACTGATTGGTTTAAATAAGTTATTCTTGCATTGGGGTGGTTACTATTATATAGGTTGTGTAAGTAAAGGTGGCAAATAAGCTTCATAAATAGCCTTATATTGTCCACATAGGTAGACACAGGGAAGTGTGTCTAGGCCATGTGTGACACACGATCTGCCCTATGGGCGTGTGGTCTGACCGTGTGTCCCCTGCATGAAAAAATTTCAAGTTAGTATGCATGATAGTAAACACACGAGCAGAGACAGGGCCGTGTGTCTCAGCCGTGTAATGAACACAGCCTAGCACACGGGTGTGTGCCATGGCCATATGACATTTTGGGGATGCTGACGTCAGAAACAAAATGTCCATGTTTTTGCACACGGGCTAAGAGACAGGCATGTCATGGCCGTGTGAAGGACACAGGCCAGGGACACGGGCATGTGCCAGGCCGTGTGAAAACCCCTGTTGGTGTGCATTTAGAAGTGATTCCACACGGGTGGAGGACACAGGCGTGTCCTTGTATTGCTTAGGCTGTGTGAGTCACATGGGCCATCAACACGACCATATTGAAATGGCCACTATAGATGGTTTAAGGACACGGGCTGATCCGGAATAGTTTTCAATGATTGATTTTGGGTTCTTAGGCCCAAATTAAGACGTTTAAAGTAGAAATTGAAAATTTTATAAAATGGGACCAAGAGTTGGTAACTTGGGGAACTTTTTTGTGAATGGGATCGAGTTAGGTAATGCCTCGTATTTCGCTCCGACATGAGTTACGGGTATAGGGTGTTACATTTAGTGGTATCAAAGCTATGGTTTAGTCAGTTCTAGGACTAACCTAGCATGAGTACGAGTCTAGCTATACATGCCATAACTGTTTATTGATAGTGTGACGACTTTTGACAATTATAAACTGTATTTTTATATAGTAAATGGGTCCTGATAGAGCCATGGCGGATGACGTGGAGAGTAACGTGTCGGCTTCCGCCGAAGGGACTACGCCAGTTGAGAGTGAGCTCGTGACTATGGGCCAAGGCAAAGGGGCTAGAGAAGCCTATCACCGAATGATTTGTGCGAATCCTTACACTCTACCTCCCCCACCTTCTCCGATTCCTCAGTATGCCCCGATAGCTTCGCAAGGCGCGAACTTGATCAGGAGGAAGAAGCCTCTGGTAGACAAGATTAGGAAGCAAGCGGCTGAGAAATTCGGGGCTAACTTAGATGATGACCTAGAGAAAGCAGAGTTTTGGTTAGAGAATACCATCAGGGTATTTGATGAATTGTTGTGCACGCTTGAAGAGTGCGTGAAGTGTGCAGTGTCACTCCTACGGGATTCAGCTTGTCAGTGGTGGAATACTCTCGTACCGTTGTACTGAGAGAGAGGATCACTTTGGAATTCTTCCAGGAAGAATTTTGGAAAAAGCATATTAGCCAAAGGTTCGTAGATCAAAAGAGGAAGGAATTTCTAGAGCTAAAGCAAGGCCAAATTTCGGTGACGGAATATGAGCGTGAATTTGTGAGCTCAGTAAGTATGTATGGGAGTGCGTGTCTATTGTAAGAGGTTCAAGGATGGTCTTAGTGAAGATATCCGAGTATTTGTTGGCATCCTAGAACTAAGAGAATTTGTAGTGCTCGTTGAAAGAGCATGCAAGGCAGAAGAGCTGGTAAAAGAGAGGAGGAAAACGGCTATTGAGTCATGAGATTCAAAGAGGAGACAGATGGGGAAATCACATCAGTCCTCATCTAAGAAATTGAAGGAATTCGCTACCCGATCAAATGCTTCAGTGGGGTTTCCAATAGAAATAAGAATAGTTAGAACACAACTTCTAGAGCCCAAACCACTTTTATCGCGAGTGTCGGTAATGCTCGGCCAAATAGGCCAGAATGTTTGCAATGTGGTCGGTGTCACTTCAACGAGTGCTGGGGGAATGAAAGGGGTTGTTTTAAGTGTGGATCATTAGAACATTTCATCCGAGACTGTCCTGAAATGGAAGAGAGAGTGAAAAGCAAGAAGCAAAGGTAAGTAGTGCTCCTTTGAGGGGTAGACCAAAAACGAACCCCAGAAGCAAGGCTGCTAGTAGAGGTGCACCAATAGATGCTACAGTGATGTCTAAGGGTAGGGCGCTTGCAAGGACTTACGCTATTCGCGCTTGTGAAGAGGTAGAATCTCCCGACGTGATCATGGGTACCTTTTCTATCCATGAAATATCTGTTGTTGCTTTAATTGACCCAGGGTCTACCCACTTTTATATTTGTATGGAATTGATACCTTGTATGAACATGATAGTAGAGTCCACTGAGTTTGTGGTAAAAGTGTCCAACCCTTTAGGCAGACATGTGCTAGTGGACCAAGTATGTAGAAATTGTCCTTTGACAATTAGAGATCATTGTTTTCTGGCTACCTTGATGTTATTGCCGTTTAATGAATTTGATGTAATACTTGGGATGGATTGGTTGACTCCTCATAGTGTTGTAGTGGACTGTGGGAGTAAAGTTATTAAGTTGAAATGTGAATACGGAAGTTGGACCAAATGAGTCAGATAATTTGCCTGTAATAGTATCTTCTTTGACTACTGAGAAATATTTGAGAAAAGGATATGAAGCTTACCTAGCTTTGGTGCTGAATATTCAAGTGTCTGAGTTGAAGATTAAATCGGTACCAGTGTTTTGTGAGTTTATAGATATGTTTCTAGAAGAATTACCCGGACTACCTCCAGTGAGGGAAGTAGAGTTTGGAATCGAGTTGATACCGGGCACGACACCCATCTCAATTGCTCCATATAGGATGGCTCCTATAGAGTTAAAGGAGTTGAAAGGTCAATTACGAAAGTTAACTAACAAGGGCTTTGCGAGACCAAGCTTTTCCCTATGGGATGCTTCGGTGCTCTTTGTGAAAAAAGAAAGATGGGTCGATGAGGTTATGCATCGACTATAGACAACTCAATAAGGTAAAAGTGAAGAACAAGTACCCTTTGCCAAGGATCGATGACTTGTTTGATCAGTTAAAGGGAGCCACTGTATTTTCCAAGATTGACCTGAGGTCAGGATACTACTAGTTAAGGGTGAAAGACCAAGATGTACCGAAGACTGTGTTTCAGACAAGATACGGGCATTATGAGTTCCTCATCATGCCCTTTAGTTTCACTAATGCCCCAGCGGTGTTTATGGATTTGATGAACCGTATTTTCTGGCTGTATTAGGATAAGTTTGTGGTGGTCTTTATCGACGACATACTAATTTACTCGCATGATGAGAATGAGCATGCGAAGCATTTGAGGACTGTATTATAGACCCTGAGAGGCAAACAATTGTACACCAAGTTCAGTAAGAGTGAATTCTGGCTTAAGGAGGTTGGATTTCTAGGACACATTGTGTCGGGTGACGGGATTAGAGTTCACCCAAGCAAAATCTCGACTATTGTTGAATGGAAACCGCCAAAGAATGTGACAAAGGTCTAAATCTTTTTGGGTTTGGCTGGATACTATAGGCGGTTTATAAATGGATTCTCTATCATAGTTACCCCAATGACAAGACTGCTGTAAAAAGATGTCAAGTTCGAATGGACAAAAAAGTTCCAATAGAGCTTCGGGCAATTAAAGGCTTTGTTGATCAAAGCCCCAGTGTTAGTGCAACCAGATTCAGGTAAGAAATTTGTGATATATAGTGATGCCTCCTTGAATGGTTTAGGGTACGTGCTTATGCAAGCAGGTAAGGTTATAGCCTATGCCTCAAGACAGTTAAAGCCACATGAGAAAAATTACCCGACGCCCGATCTAGAGTTGGCCGCCATCGTGTTCGTATTGAAGATTTAGAGGTACCATTTGTATGGAGAGAAATGCTGAGTATTCACTAACCATAAAAGTCTCAAGTATTTAATGACACAGAAGGAATTGAATCTACGACAACGAAGGTGGCTAGAGCTAACAAAAGATTATGAGCTGATAATTGACTATCACCCGAGAAAGGCGAATGTAGTCGCCGACTCCTTGAGTAGAAAGTCATTGTTCACCTTGAAATCCATGAATACTCAATTGGCTATGTCTAGCGATGGTTCAGTCTTAGCAGAGTTGAGAGCTAGACCGACATTTCTACAAGAGATTCGTGAAGCTCAAAAAGATGATAAAGAGTTGCAAGCTAAGATGACTCAGTGTGAGATGGAATATGAATCCGAGTTTCGTATTGGTGTTGATGGATGTTTAATGTTCAAAAATAGAGTTTGTGTACCCAAGGGAAATGAGTTTATTCAAAAGATTTTGCGAGAGGCACATAGTGGTTATTTGTCCGTCCACCCGGGCAGTGTAAAAATGTATGACCTGAAAAAATGTATTGGTGGTCGGGGATGAAAAGAGATATTTCAAAGTTCATTTCCAAGTGTCTTGTGTATCAGCAAATGAAGGCTGAACACCAAGTACCTTCAGATCTACTTCAACCTATAACAGTTCCAGAACAGAAGTGGGATCGGATCACTTTGGATTTTGTGACGGGTTTGCCGGTGACCCCGGAGAAAAAGGATGTTGTTTGGGTTGTTGTGGATAGGCTAACAAAGTCAGCACATTTTATACCAGTGCATATTGACTACTCCCTTGAGAGATTCACTAAATTGTATGTTTTCGAGATTGTGAGACTACACGGGGTACCCTTGTCAATTGTTTCAGATAGGGACCCGAGATTTACCTCGAGATTTTGGAAAAAGTTACAAGAGGCATTGGGAACAAAGTTGAGTTTTAGCATGACATTTCACCCGCAAACCGACGGCCAGTCGGAAAGAGTGATTCCGATTTTAGAAGACATGTTGCGGTGTTTTATTCTCGAGTTTCAAGGCAGTTGGGAAAGGTACTTTCCATTGGTTGAATTCGTCTACAAAAATAGTTATCAGACAAGTCTGAAAATGGCACCTTATGAGGCTTTGTATGAGCGAAAGTGTAGAACACCCTTATATTGGACTAAGTTGAGAGAAAATCAAATTCACGGGGTCAATTTGGTCAAAGAGACTGAAGAGAAAGTTAAAGTTATTCACGACTATTTGAGGGATGCTTCAGATAGACAGAAATCTTACGTGGATTTGAAACGGAAAGAGATCGACTTCCAAGTTGGCAATCGGGTGCTTTTAAAAGTATCCCCGTGGAAGAAAGTACTTAGATTTGGTAGAAGAGGCAAGCTGAGTCCTTGTTTCATAGGACCTTATGAGGTTATTGAGAGAGTAGGGCCTATTGCCTATCGATTAGTTTTGCCACCAGAATTGGAAAATATTCACGACGTGTTTCATGTATCCATTCTACGTCGGTATAGATCAAACCCTTCGCATGTGATTGCACCAACCGAGGTTGAAATTTATCCGGATATGACTTATGGCGAAGAGTCGGTCAGGATTTTAGCTCGAGAAGTTAAACAACTAAGGAATAAAAGTGTAGCACTATGAAAGTTTTGTGGCATAGACATGGATTTGAGGAAGCCACATGGGAACCCAAAGAGACCATGAAAGATCAATACCCGAACCTATTCATCGGTAAGATTTTCGGGGACGAAAATCCCTAAGGGGAAGAAATGTAACAGTTTGATTGAAATAGTGGTCTCGGGACCACAAATTCAAAGTCAAATAAATTATTTTATAATTATTTAGATGTTATAGCATGTTTTTAAGAGTGTATGAAAATTTTGGTGAGTTAATTGTGACATTTGTGAGCCCAATTGTGAAAAAAGAACTAAATCGCATAAAATGCAAAAGTCCTATTTTGATAGCTAAAAGTGCCAAATAGCTAGAGAATCTAAATTGGGGGTCTTTAAAGGGCAATTAGACCCTTTAGGGAGGCATGGCCGGCCATAGGATACAAAGGTGGTCAAATTTTCAAAGTTTGGTATGTTAGGTGGCTTATTTTGACTAAAGTAGAAATAAAATAATCAAAGGATGATATCATCTATAACATCCCGAATTAGGGCCTAGTCAGAATAGTGGTTTTGAGACCACAAATCCAATGTTGAAATAATTATTTTATGATCATTATGAGGTTTAGGATATGAAAATAAACATGTGTTAAAGTTTCATGAAGAAATTCTATGTGTAAGGTGTCCAATTCGAATTTAATGACCAAATTGAATAAATTGCAAAACTTGGGTTCTAGAATTAATTAGGGTGAAATTGCTATGGATTATTAATTAGAGGTCCTTAAAGAGTAACTTTCCCAATTTCTATGTTTTTGGACAAAAATAGACATGCATGAAAAATTTTGGAAGTTTAGTAATGAAGGGCATTTTGGTCATTTGGTTAATTAAAAAATAAAAAAGGAAAAATAAGCCAAAATCATGTCATTCATCTTCTCCATGTTGCCGAAATTTGCATGCTCTCCATAGCTAGGGTTTTCAACATTTCAAGCTCAATAGTAAGTGCTCCCTAGCCCCTTTTTAATACTCTTCGTATTTTTGATATCCTCATAACATGCTCTCTCTATTTCTACCCATATTTCAAGCTAGGGTTCATGTTCAAAAATTTACCCATGCATGAGATGTTTGTGTTTTGATGATTTATGGAGGAATATGAGAGTTTAAAGGATAATAAACAACTTTTACTAAGTAGTTTTTCATAGAAATGGCTTAAGGGACCATTTTGTAAAAGTTGGGAAAATGGGTAGAAAAATAAGAAATGAAAGAAAATGTGGGCTGCTATAGGCAAGAAAAATATTCAACTAGGCTTGGGTAACTTAGAAATTTCATGCATTTCATTATGCGAGCCTTAGGACTAAATTGTAAAAGTGTGAAAGGTTAGAGGCAAATTGGTCATTTTGCCTAAAGGTGAGTTTTAAATCCTAAAATGAAAAATGTGATGTATTAATAGTCAAATTTTATTGATATAAACCCTGAGTAACCAATTCCAGAGGTCGACCATGGAAAATGAAAGGTTTCGGAATAATCGAAATACGAAACTGAAGCAATTAATAGGTAAGTTTGTATAACCTGGAGTAAACTCTTAATACACTTAAACATGCATGTTCTTGAATGTATGAAAATTTAGATATTCATGGCATGATAATTAATAAATGTGCTTGTAACACCCCCTACCCGTATCCATTGCCGGAATAGGGTACGAGGCATTACCGGAGTTTACTGAATATTTTCAGATAATTCTGAGTCATTTATTATTCATATTTTGAAAATAATCATAACGTCTCTCTATTGGGCCCTCGAAGCCCCAAACATACATTAGAAACCAACCGAAATTAAATCGAGATCATAGAAAAAAATTTCGCAAAATCTTAAATTTTATTTTCATCTAAGTACTTACTATTTCAATGCTCCTTATAATTAAACATGTTACCATTCAATCAATAGTTTGACACTTGTCTAAGCGTCAAACAACATCATCGTTACTATACTTGCACATATTTCATCTAAATTCAACACTGATATACTTATTTTCTCGACATATCGCACTTGAGTTTAATAATCGTCTCAACTTGCATAATTTCCTTGTATCAACATATCAAAGATAATCATATATGTACATGTCATGAAACATATCATGCTCTTACCGTTTCTTCATAAGCATAAATCATTCATTTCATTATATCAATATTTCATGCTCCATCATTTCCATTTATTTTATGTATATTTATTCCGGTAATAGTTTATATCAAACTTAACATAAATTATATTCCATGTACTTATACTTATTTCGTTTATCTATCTTTATAATTATTTCATACAACTATTTGTACATATATTTCCATATGATCAATTCTTGTAAACATTTCACACAACCATTTCATATAACCATTCGTCATCTGATACGTATAACCTGAATATCAATTGTTCAATAGATGTCATAGCGTCTCCCATCCACGGTCTTATTTATCTTTGACATAATGCCATAGTGTCTTTCAACTATGGTCTTACTCATTTTCTATCATGTTGCCATGGTATCTTTCAACCATGGTCTTATTCTTTTCATGTCACGTTGCCATGGTATCTTTCAACCATGGTCTTATTCATTTCATATCACGTTACCCTGGTATCTTTCAACCATGGTCTTATTCATTTCATATCACGTTGCCATGGTATCTTTCAACCATGGTCTTACACATTTCATATCAGGTTGCCATTGTATCTTTCAACCATGGTCTTACACATTTCATATCAGGTTGCCATGGTATCTTTCAACCATGGTCTTACACATTTCATATCAGAGAGCACACTCCCGTAAACCTCATCCTTACAGTGGGATTACCAGTCCAGGCTAAATCCCCAGTACTATAAACTCATAGAGTATTGTCGGGATTACCAGTCCAGGCTAAATCCCCTACAACGACAATTACTCTAATGAGCTTGGTCTAAATTACAAGTCCAGGCTAAATTCAGACCCTAATTCGAATTACCTATCTGGGCTAAATCCATTTTACACGTATTCTTCGGGAGGGCTCTATCATAATAGGATCACCCGTCCGGGCTAGATCCTTTTTACCGTCAATTCCTTTTCAGAGATCCATCGAATTTTCCTTTCATTCAACCGGGATTTCTTCAAATTTTATCAAATATATCAATGTTTCATAAATTTTCATATAATGAACATTCAAATCATATTCACATCAATAACATACAATCTCAAGTATTTAAGAATATAATTCAAGTTACACGACCTTACCTCATTACTTGTTTGTGTTTATAATTTCATTAATCTAATATCTTTTCTTTTCCACGATCAAGTTTCATATTTGAGTCGCCCGGATCTTTATAAATAAATTTGATCATCATTTTCATTCATTTCATATTCTAATGCATTTAATTAATGCCCTAGGAAAAATTACCATTTTGCCCCTAAACTTTTAATTAATGATGATTTCATCCTTAAGGTCAGGAAAATAAAATTCTTGCAATTTAATCCTTATTTCTAGCTATTATTCTCATAGATATTGATAATAATCCATGAATTCTATAAAATAACAAAATTTTCAATAATTTCAAAACTTTTCAATTTAATCCCTAAAACATGTTTTCCCCCTATCTTGAACTAAATTAATAATTTCATTCAATTTTGTAATTTAAATAATAAAATTAATCCATTTCATGCAATTTGGTCATTTCTGACATTTTTACAAAATTACCCATAAAGTTTTACTTTTATTCAATTTAGTCCCTGAGCCTAAAATATGCAAATTAGCCATGCTAAATGAATATTCATATATGTTTTCCTCCTCCTCCACTTCATTCCACATCCTTAATGTATATAACACACTTGTAAGTAACATTATCTATATTTTTTTATTATTTACTTTTATGAATATTCAAGCTGTCCATCTGTGTCATAGTCACTAAATTATTCATATATGGAGATATAGAACTCCAAATTAAGATCCGCTAATTTTTCCTGAAACTAGACTCATATATATTCTTACCATAAAATGTTCGGAATTTTTGGTTTAGCCAATAAGTACAGTTTATTCTTTAAATTTACCCCTTTTCTGCTGTCTGACAGTTCTGACCCTTCTTCACTAAAAATTTATTATCTCCTCGTACAGAATTAAAATGATGTTTCTGTTTGTTTCTATTGAAAATATACTCATTTATGATTCTAAAAATATAAATTTAAGCTTATAATTATTTTTTTTATTTTTTATGATTTTCCAAAGTCAGAACAGGGGAACCCGAAATCATTCCGACCTTGTCTCACAAAATTTATTATATCTCATGATTTACAATTCCATTGCTTACATAATTTCTTCTATAAGAAACTAGACTTAATAATATTTAATTTAATATTTTATTCATCCTATAATTAGATTTCTACAATTTTTGATGATTTTTCAAAGTTAGACTACTGCTGCTGTCCAAAACTGTTTTAGTACAAGATATTAATTACCATGTTATAACACCCTTATTTTCTTTTTCTACACCATTTCTCATCACTTTTTCTTATTTTCTTTTCACTAACATATCAAGAACATAGGACCTTATGTAAGAAAACTCTACTATAACATTATTTGCATGCTTTGTCAATAATAACAAACTTAAAAACATATTGAAATCTTGATATACTTACCTTGTTCTATTGATACTAATCTTTAACTTGATTTTCTCTTTCCTCCAGCTTCTATTTCTTGAATCCAACTTGATATTTTAACTCCCCATGGTCTCCTTAACATTTTTCTCTCTTGGTAGCTATGGAAATTCTTTTGATTTTTGGGTGAAAATAGTGTATTTTTGGTAAAAGGACCAAATTGTAAAGAAAGTAAAATTTTCTTTCTTTCTCTCTTTCTCTCACGTTAGTGCATGAGAATGGATGAGAATTTCTCATCTTTCTTTCTTTATATACTAATAAAATAATAATAAAATAATAATAAAATATATTATTAAAATATTAGTAAAATAATATTTATCTAATTAAATAATTATAAAATATCAAAATATCTCTAGCATCATTATTACTTTCTAGATTTCTCTCTCTTCCAATTGACCATTTTGCCCTTCATTATCTTTTTAAAATTTCATCCTTGAGTCATCATTTAATTTGGTAAAATTGTAGTTTAGTCCCTCATAGTTATTCATCTATTAAATTTGGTCCTAATTCATCCATTTTCCTTAGTTTCTAGATCATTTCACCCTTAAAATATTTACACTATTGGTCCTTCAACTTTTTCATATTTACACTTTAACCCCTCAAATTTTGAGTATTTACTCTTGTGCAACAAAACTTTTCTCACTTTTACAATTTAGTCATTTCTTGAATTAATATATCATAATATACTTCCCAATATTGACATAACTCAAAATTTCCCTTTTTGTCACTTTATTTCCTTATTTTACTATATCATGGATAATATTTTACTGTAAAAATTTTTGGAATATTACAGTGCTTGTGTAAATGAAAGATGATAAATGTCCCGGTTGAAATAGAAAGGGAGATCCAATGGATAAATTATGACTTACATGACATGTGATCTTGCATGTGTTGTAAAAAAGGATTTAGCCCAGACAGGTAATCCGATGATCTCAAAATAGAAAGGATCTAGCCCGGACGGGTGTTCTTTGAGTGATCGAGCCTCCCAAAGAATATGGGGGAGTTAAGGATTTGGCCCGGATGGGTAATCCGATTGAGGACTGAATTTAGCTTGGACTGGCAATTCAGATCCGAGCTTATGAGAGCAATTGTCGTTGAGAGGGATTTAGCTTGGACTGGTAATCCTGACATTGCTCTATGAGTTACTACTACGGGGGATTTAGCCTGGACTGGTAATCCCGCTGTAAGATATAAGGTTCACGGAGGTGCGTACTCGAGACGATCACTGGTATGACTTGACGGTAATTTGGCTATCCACTGAGATTTTCGAGGAATTCAATGGGATTAACATGAGAAATAGAAATGGAAATACTGAATTAATGAACTCATCTAAGACTAATGACATGATGTATTGTTATGAGACTAATTTGATGATTGAGTGTATGTGATAGGGAAACTATTTCATACTTGTTGGAATTATTGCCTAAATATGGTTGTATGCTAATTAATCGGTAAGTTTACTTTCTAGTTATCCGGACTTACTAAGCATATAATTACTTACCCTCTTCTCCTTTCCCTGTCTTACAGAGCTCGTGAACTCATGAAGATTGGAAGACGGTTGGAGAATCAACACACTATCAACTTGTTCTGCTTTGGTATATAGATACTTTTATTTTGTTTAATGGCATGTATAGGATTTTTGGTTATTTTGTTACATGTGTCATTTGGCTAGCCAATGTAAGGGCCTAAATGGTATACTTATTCCTTTGTATATGGCCATGAGATATGGCTCATATTGATGTAGGCTGTAAACCTACTAATAATGCATTTCTATGTTTAAATGTTTCATGAAATATGATGATGAGGCTTATCATGAATGGATGATTGAAATGGGACCTAATAATTTGAGAGTGGACATAGCATATAATGGTATATAGTTATAATATGGCCTAAGTGAAAAATGTAAAATATGCTATGTTAATCCCTAATACAAAAAGGATAATTTAGCATGTACTAAACCGATGAGATGAGGTTAACATGCAATGAATTATGTCAAGGTTGTTTAAGAGTATAATTAGGTCATGTTAAATACCATTGAAGTCTCTAAGTGTGTATGGATGAAAGAGGGTGACCAAAGGCTTGGAAAATAGCCCTAAAAAGGTCCACACGAGTAGACACACGAGCATGTGTCTATGATGTGTGTGATACATGGTCAGCCCTATGGGCGTGTTGCCTGGCCGTGTGTCCCCTGCACTTAAAATTTTAGGTCAGTTTTCATGGTAGTAAACTCACGAGTAGAGACTTGACCGTGTGTCTCAACCGTGTGGAGGACATGGCCTACCACACGGGCGTGTGACTTGGTCATGTGCCTCAAAATGAATGATGACATCATAAATAGAATGTCCGGGTTTTTAAACACGGGTGATGACACGGGCGTGTCTAGGCCGTGTGAGGGACACGGGCCAAGGACACAGACGTGTGCTTGGCCGTGTGAAAATCCCTATAGGTTCAAAATGAAAAATAAATCCAAATAATTCAACATGGGTGGGACACACGGGCGTGTCCCTAAGCACAGCTTTGCCTCTACACGAGCGTGTGAGGCATAACCCTAGTAATTTTTCTAAAAGTTTTTATAGTTCTCGGTTTAGTCCTGGATCGCTTTTAATGTATGTCTTGGACCTTGTAGGTCCATAATTGGGACACTATGATGTTATTTGGTCAGTTTTAAATTAGAATGAAATTCTATAACTCGTATTCTCTGAAAGTGTCTAAGTATGTGTCTGGAAATGCCTCGTACCTTGTTCCAATCTCAGGTACAAGTAAGGGGTGTTACATTATCTCTTTAACCTCTGCTTCTTCACCGATTTTACTAGCAAAAATAGGGCTTTGGGAGCTTGAAATTTAAGCTACTTAGTTAACTCACAAGTAAGTGATTTTCATACCCTTTGTGGATTATTTTTGCCTTTTTGAGACCCTTGAAGTATAAGCTTTCAAATGAGGGTAGCAAAATGATTAAGAGTTTAGGGTTTTTCCATGAAATTATTTTTAATGTTTGCTGAGTTTTTATGGAAGAAAATGAGTCTTGGGTGTCTTATAAACAACTTTTGTGAAAGGTGTTAGCATGAAAACACCTAAAAGGACTATTTTGCATAAGTTGTAAAATAGATGATAAATGTGTGAAATAGTGGGAAATTGGAGTTACTATAAGAGTAGAAAGGGCTCGGCTAGGCTTAAGATGTGAAGAAATTCGATAAAAATTAATTTTCGGGCTTAGGGGTAAATGGTCATTTTGTTAGGGGCAAATTGGTCATTTCTCCCAATTATGAATTGTAGAGTGCCTAGATTGATAAAGTGACTAAATAAGTGTATTTTATTATTATAGATCAAGAAATACCGAATTCGAATCTAGACCGGGGGAAAGCCAAGCAAATAGACTAAACCGACTAGTCGCAACTTTGTGTAATCCGAGGTAAGTTGTATGTAAATAGTACAAATACATATATGTATTTGAATTGTATTGAAATTATTATAGCATAAATTACTTGATTGTGGAAATGAGAAAATGTGATGAGAATAGAGATAGTAGAATTCCCAGTTGAACCTTAGGAAATAAATCGGGTATTCATGCCATGATGTTTGGGTCACTTGTGTGAGCTAGTGTAAGACGTGTCTGGGACATGCATCGGACACATTATGAGAGCCAGTGTAAGACCATGACTGGGACATAGCATCGGCATTGAGACGAGTGCTAGTGTAAAACATGTCTAGGACATGGCATTGGCATAGATATGCTAGAACTTGTGTAAGACTATGTTTGGCACATGGCATCAGCACCTGACCCCATGTTTGAGGCTAAATGAGTATCCGATAATGTTCCAAATGGTTCAACGGTGAAAGTAGGATTTCAAGTTAACAAGTATAACCGGGTTGTGAGTGGTACAGGTACCTATATGGTATGTATGAAATGTGAGCTCAATATATGCTATATGAGGTGTATTGAATATTGATGAGTAAGTTTTGCTTATGCCATTTGTGTATTATGATACTTGTTGATGAATGGTAAAGTTATGTTGTATATTTATTTATATGCAACTTACTAAGCTTTATGTTTACCCCCTCTCATTTTTCATTTTCTTATAGTACCGCCTATCTAGCTCAAGGTCCAAAGGAAGTCAGAGATATCAATCACACTATCAATCGAAGCATTCGATGTAGTTTGACTTATATTTTTGAATATGGCATGTATAGGGCTTAGACTTTACTAATGTTTGTGTCATTGAGAACTGGCCAAATGTGTTGGCTTGGGTTGAAAACCCTTCATTTTTTATTGAGCCTTGAATGATGGCAGATATTCATTTTGATATATGCAAATGAAGTTACTCTCATAAATGAGTAATTGCTTAATTGATATGTAGTCTATTGTGACTGATTGGTTTAAATAAGTTATTCTTGTATTGGTGTGGTTACTATTATGTAGGTTGTGTAAGTAAGGGTGGCTAATAGGCTTCGTAAATAGCCTTACATTATCCACACGAGTAGACACACGGGCATGTGTCTAGGCCTTGTCTGATGCACGGTCTGCCCCATGGGAGTGTGGTCCGACCATGTGTCCCTGCACGTAAAAATTTCAAGTCAGTATGCATGATAGTAAACACACGGGTAGAGACACGACCGTATGTCTCAGCCGTGTGATGAACATGACCTAGCACACGGGCGTGTGCCATGGCCATGTGACATTTTGGGGATGATGACGTCAGAAACAAAATGTCCATATTTTTGCGCACTAGCTAGGACACAGACGTGTCATGGCCGTGTGAAGGACACAGGCCAGGGAAACAGGCGTGTGCCAAGCCATGTGAAAACCCCTTTAGGTTTGCATTTAGAATTAATTCCACACGGGTGGAGGACACGGGCGTGTCCCTATATTGCTTAGGACATGTGAGTCACAGGGGCCATTAACACAACCATGTTGAGATGGCCACACGGGCATGTTGCCCTTCTACACGAGCATGTGCCCTGTTTCAAAGTCAAATTTTCTATAGATGGTTTAAGGACACGGGCTGATTCCGAATAGTTTTCAATGGTCGATTTGGGGCTCGTAGGCCTAAATTAATAAGCTTAATGTAGAAATTGAAAATTTTCTAAAATGGGACCAAGACTTGGTGACTTGGGAAACGTTTTTGTGCATGGGATCGAGTTAGGTAATGCCTCGTATTCCAATCTGGCGTTGGTTACGGGTATGGGGTGTTACACTTTTCCTTAATCCATGACTTCAACTAGTGTTTTTTAAAAGCTATGCACTTGCATCGATATGTCATGTATTTTAGGTAATGCTTAGCATTTTATTTAAGGTTAGTATTTGGTATATTGTCAGTATACTTTTTTTATTTTATAAATGGTATTAAAAATTATCATGTGTCTCTTTTATTTAACTATTTATTTTTTAATATTTTACTATATTTACGATATTTATCACCTTCTAATCCTACTTGTGATGTTTAAAAATTCCAATGACAATATGTAAATTATTTATTTATTTATAATTCTTTCCAGGTTTAGGTTTGGAAAAGAACCCTTTTCTTTTTTTCCTTGAGACGTTGGGGTTTACAAATCGACAGCGTTGTCTTCACTAGCTAACCTTGTGAGATCTACTTTCAATTTCTAAAAACCTGTAAACATTAAGTAGAAAGTCAGAAATTGTAAACAAAAGACTAACAACTTGTGGCTGAGGTCTTGTGATGTTGTTTGGAGTACTTTATCACATTATTGTTCATGTCAATATCACCTTTGTGATACAAAGAATTTGAGTAAGAATTTAAGTCAATTAATTAAAAACTGAATCTAATGCTTTATGATTACAAGTTGCTCTTTCTTTTGGGTTGTTTTTTAGTTCCTTATTTATCATATAATCTCAAATCAAAATCAAATCACATCATTTTTATAATCCTATCATAATCTTGTTTAAAGTATTATATATTATATTAGTGTCAGCTGCGTTGTAATATAGGGAACATCTAACATGCTATTGTAACTTGTTTATTTGATTGACATATTTTGACTAAACTTTTTTGAACTTTAATTGATGATTTTTGAGAAATTTTAGCAGCCCATTATTGAAGATAATTCATGTAAGAGTTAAGCCAAGCGAGGATGTGATCAAGACTTTCAATGTGATCAAAGTTTTCATAAATAAGAGATTTGAATTTCAAGGAGTTTGATGACAAGATCTCTGAAGTTATTAAAGACTTATTTGGATGTTATATTTGTGATATTAGATATTCACATTGATTGTAATTTAAACAAGTCACTTTATGCTTATATATAGGACGACTTATTTAGGTTATTATGTATGTGAGATATATCACTTGTTTATTGAAGAAGTGTTTTGTATTGCAAAACCATACAAGTAAACTATAGTGTTTTATTAGTTTACATTTAGGCTTTCAAGGGGAAAGACTTTGACAAAGAGTGATCTAATTTGAAGTATACGAGTGAGTTTGAAGCTTGGTGAGTGAGTTGAACTTTAATCACATCCTATGCTTGTTGATCAATAGTGAATTACTCTATGGACAATGCCTTCCAGACGTAGGAGATTCAGAACAATGTGAACAATTTTTTGTGTCTATCTTTATTTTTATAACTACTAGTAACTTTGTCTAGTTACAACTAAATGAATATCTTATAGGAAAATCAACACAACATTCAATTGATTATAAGAGCAAGATACTTGACACATTAAGTGGAGATCTTGTAGTTAATTTGTAATTGAGATGAAAGGTTCATCAATTTCTATGGATAACACAAATTATGCTTATTATAAGGTAAGGATGGGATCTTTTACGAAGTAAAAGGATGAAAAAGTCTGGCATTCAATTTTGACTAGATAAGAGCCTCCAACTATTGTTGTTGATGGTGTAAATACTCCTAAACTTGAAGTAACTTGGACCACGATGAAGAAAAACTCACTAATGCCAACTCTAAGATTCTCAATGAAATCTTTTATGGTGTTAACCACCAGGAATTTTCGAAAATCTCAAAATTCATGATTGTCAAGCATCAATTCCAAAGAATCTTAGATAACCCTGCAAATGCTCATGAAGGAACCAATACAGTGAACTAGTCGAAACTTCAAATTTTGATTACACGGTTTGAAACTCTAAGGATGCAAGACAATGGGTCCAGACTAAATTCCATGCAAAGCTTTGTGACATCTCAAATCAAGCTTTTTTCCTTAAAGAAAATTTCAAACTAGAAACTTGTTAAAAAGGTGCTTCAATCTTTACCTGAAAAATTTGCAATCAAGGTGACTACTAAGGAAGAAGCAAAAGATATTGACAATATGAGAATTTATGAACTTTTTTTTTTTGCAAACATTTAAGATGAATCTCGATGAGTTAAGAAGGAGCAAAGGAAAATTTGAAAAGAATATTGCTTTGCAAGTTTCAACCTCAATTCCATCTAAGGGTGAATCTGCCATTGAAAATGTAGGAACAAATGATCCTACTCACTCAAAACTTGAACAGGGCGTCTAAGAAGTTGACCAAGAGGAATAAAAACACATACCAAAACACCTCCAACATAGTGAACATAAACATGCTACAAGAATAACCATTTATAAGCATATACCTTCATGAAACACATTCAAAACAATCAAACTCATGGCATACATCATCCCAAAACCTAGATGACTAACCAATTAATAACACAAAAGCATGTATATACACATTCAAAACAATCAAACTCATGGCATACATTATCCCAAAACCTAGATGACTAACCAATTAATAACACAAAAGCATGTATATACATATATATACATGGATGTAAATCTAGTACAAAAGTTCACAAAATGAACTATATCATACTCAAATTTAGTCGTAACATCCAATTGCCCAAAATTATCAAGTAAGATTCATAAAACTCTCTTAAACCTAAGTACATGCCATTTACAAAAAAATTCTAAACAAATTTACGATCAAATGGTGAACTTATACTAGAGTCTTTGAATGTTGCCAACCACAGAAGCCAGTTAGAAACATCACCAAACACCTGCACATGAAAACAAATATGTTCGCATGCTAAGCATTGAAAGCTCAATGATGCTAACATAATTATATTTCAAAACATAAAGATATTAAGCCATGAAACATTTTAACAAGACAATAAATCATATCATTTAGTCAAGTTTCATAATAATCTACAATGAACTTATGTATATCAAGATACCAACTCACCCTTAGGGTATTCGACTCAACATTTCCTTTATTCATACATATAACACAATATCACATATCATTATATCATTAACGAATTCCATATCATTCCACAATGCTCACATGACTACATATCATTTTATTAATTCACCCTCAGGGTATTTAAACAACAATAAACACATGGTAACATATTGCATCATGTCACCTTCAAAGAGTTTGGTTCACTTACATTTTAAAATGAGATTACAATGTTTGGATTGTCAACATTCTGCCCACTTTGTAATCTCACATTGCATATAATGTCAAGATGTCGTAATATAAGGTCTAATCTCATGCGACGCATTCCTTAGGTTATTTAAGATTATGAGCGTAATCTTAAATTTTGGACCAATTTTCCCTTTGTTTTTTATTATTTTAATCAATTTAGGCTTTTTGTTCTTAAATAAAGTTTAAGATTAATTAAACACAAAAAAAATTCTTAACAATGAACCAGTAGATGTCATACATTACAATTACAATTATTATATTTTATTTAATAATTTATTTATTAATATATTAATTATGTTTATAGTTATAATTATGGTTGGCGCTACAATCACTTGTCATGAATTATTATAATTACTATTTATACATTTATTTCAACATATATATTTACTTATTAATATATAAATTGTAATAAGAAGTAAGAATTGTAATAATTTATCATAATTTTATGGAAATTGAAACTAAAAATATTAAAAGAACTAAAGTTGTTAGAAAAACAAATTCTATAACAAGGACAATTTAGTAAAATGTGCTTCTTGCTAATATTACATTCCGCCAACCAAACATTTTTCAGCCAAATAAACCAAACAAAATAATCTCATATTCTACCTATAATCTTACATTCCTGTAATATTGGTACAAAACATAGTCTAAGATTTGGCGAACTAAACGCACCTTTAGGGCATTTGAACTTGCATCATGATTTTTCACATATCACTTTTTCAAATATACATTATATAAACACATAACCAAATAGCATCTATAAATTCACCTTAAGGTATTTTAGCAAATATTATTATTAATCTTTCATTTACCATATCTCATTTTCCCATTACACAAGTTCATATTACATTTCATTATTAACAAAATACGGGCTCAAAAACGGATCAACAGATTTATCTACCAACACACCAGTTATCCACTAACACATCAATATATGCTCTTGACCCTCACGGTATTATATAAGTGTCAAATAATATGTTCTCAAGCCTCAAGGTATTATATGAGATTGTTCCCAACCTCATGATATTATATGGGAGTCAAATAAAATACGCACAAGCGTTAAAAACTTCCTCCAACACAAAGGAATCTTATAACATGCCAATTATACCCGAAACTCTATTTAACATTGTTTAAAAGATCATTTTCAAAACATAATTCAATATAGTTTTCATCATGGTATTATAATTAGATCACATATACATACTTAGCAAATTACTAACCATTTTCAGTTTCACAAAAAAAGTCACACATTCCATAACATCCATTATTATTAATAATTACTTAAGCTCAATACTTAATAGATTATGTAAGGAAAACAAATTAAGTTAGCACAAACTGAAACTGTCACTCGTTGATCATTTTTTTCCTTTCCTTTGCCTTTCGAGATCCTAATGTCATCTTTAATCACGTATGATATGTCAAACATGAAAACAATAATAGATTCAAACATATAAAAACATTCAAATTAAACATGAAATGCATATCTCAACCTTGAGTCCTTAGGTTTTAATATTCTCTTATTCGAATCTAATTCGGCTTTGAAACTATAATCAAGGGACCTCAAGCTATCCAAAACATGCTCTTTGTTCAAGTTCTCTAATTCTCTCTCTACCTTCCTAAGAATTCATCAATGGCTACCTAAACAAATCTTAATAATTTCTATATCTAATGAATGAGCTACATTAATCTATTACCTTAAGCTAATAATCTAACTGAAATTTAAAAGGAAAACTTACCAATTCTTCAACTTAGCTCACGGCAATGGAGGAACCCTTTCGAAAATAAAATTCTTTTTCTATGTCGATTGGGAGAAAATGAGAATGAAACATTTTATTAATCTTTTCTTTATATTTCATTTATTATTAAGTTTACTTATAACTAGATAAATATATGTAATGGCTAAGACACCATTATGAAATAGTTACCGGAGATGAATGGATGAGATCATGATTATCCACTTTCTAAATTTTAATGATGGTTTTATTGCTCACAAGTCCTTGGTGTAATAACACATTAAGGACTTGCTTAATCTACCATCTGATTCCTTAAACTCTATTTACCTTGCAATTTAGTCTTTATGCATTAATTGCTAAGTTATCTAATTAATTACTTAATAATTCTATTCTCTAATTCCATATTCGTCTCACACTTCTAGATTTATTTTTTTCCAAACCAGCTCAGTTCAAGAAATGCAACCCTCAAATTGAATTTTCCAACACCAGCAAAAATTGGGTCATTACATCACTAGTACAAAGATAGTACAATTAGAAGTATAAGACATATATAAATTATAAGTACACATATATATCCGACCACCTATAATGTAGAATCTAACCAATACCATGCATAACGGACAAAGAATCGGACAAAAGCCAAATTAATCCAGAAAGAACTTAACAAAACCCGCACAAGACATTTACACAGTGGGAGAGAAACTCATACATCGTAATTACATATAGTGGGACTCAAACTCAAGCCTTTGATGTATGAGGCATTAACAATTACCAACCATGCTAATACCTCATTGGCCTAATTATTATGTAATTATGCGGGTTTGGTACATGTAATTGATATATGGTTATAATGATATGTTTGAATATGATAGTAAATCTCATGCAATTGTAATTAAAAATATCAATTAAAAAATAAAAAATATATAAAAATTATAATTCTACTTAGAGGGACAAATTAATTAGTAGTTATAAATAAACACTATAAAAATATCATTATTTCAACCATGAAAGCTTGCAAATTGGCATTTTCCAATTGGCTTTCCGAAGTTTTTGGTGGTGACCCATGATGAGGAGGAGTTTGTGAATGAACACTACTCAAGGGAGATAACTGAGAACCTCCCTATGCCTTGGAGAATCACATATTAATTGAAATAATGACTCTGTCAGCTCAGGTTGCTGCCCCAGACTTTAGTCTTTGTTTGAACTTTGAAGCTTCAACTTCACTTACCATGCATGTAAAGGCAAACAAGAAAATTGTCTAACAACTAGGAGACAAAAAGCAACCCTGATACTTTATTGCACGGCCAAGCAGTCAGCTGAAAAATATTAACTTACTTTCAAACTGATAGCAAGAAATAAAAAAGGCATAGATGATAAGAGAAACAACGTAAAAAAGATGCAAAATTGTAAAAGTTGCATGGCGTGTCAATCAAACTCAGGTCGATGATGTAATAATTCAGACCGATCAAACATCTGTCATTTATATCATTCACATGTAAACCAAAGAAAGATGATGATTAGTTTACATCAAATGGCATAGATTTCTTTCATATAAGGTTTAAGATTTAAAACTTAAAAGACAACGTTTGCATGAAAGACTATGCCAAGTCCCTTAGTTCAGAAAGTATTTATCCGGAAGGGTGACTTCAATATATTTTAAAATGCCATAACCAAAGATAAAACCAAATGTACTCTTGATGGGTTCTTTTTGCATGTGGCTCCCAACCAACCCACCATCAAATGCATCAACGTCTATGACCATAACCTGACTTTTGTACGATAAATGGGTCACCCATTTGTTGTTGATTTCAAGATTGGCTTCCAATTGTCTTGAACTATACTCAACCATGAGGCTAAAAAGCCTCATCACGTGCTTGTGCATGCAACTTCACCATTTTTGTCAGTGTTTCTGAGGGAGATTTTTTTTTCTTACAGTAGTTACGAGGAGAGAGAGGGGGACCCTTATGAATGGGAAATGCGTTAAGCAACATCCTCTGCATTGTCTCCATATTATCTGTTTAGTCAGTTTCCTGTTTGTTATATTTAAGAAGTGAAAGTTTTTTAAGAAGAGTTAGGGATTTTTTACCCCAATAGTTAAAAAATTAATTTAATAACTTAAATGGTATGCCTAACAAATTATTTATCAAAATTATATGTTCTAAGTAGTAATCACGTCTGACAAAGTGGTGGTACACCTATTTTTTGCCTATCATCATTAAATCATAATAGGGTTCAAAAAAAATAATATTTTATTATCCGGCCACCCTATACGGTGGCAACTGTATCACACTTATACCGGATAAAATACGGTTTTTGAAAAAAATGTTTTAAATGGTTAGAGGGGGAGTGTTAGGCGGCACCACTATTTGTAAAAAAAAGGAACCCATGAATGTAGGCTTTCTTACCCAGAAAAGGAGAGCTGTTAAGCGGCATCAAATGGAGGAAAGCTATCAGACAGCACCGCTCTGACTACCTGCGGTGGACGTGACCAGACAATCATGGGGTAATTTTCTCTGACCACCTGCACCCTTTTTCTTCTTTGTCCCTTCTCAAGCCGGAATTTCAAGCTTTAACGGGTAAATTTCATACCTAGCTTTTACCCATTATAAAAACCATTTTGGTCTCCTCAGCCATGGCACCGGTTTTATGTAAAAAAAATGAAACAAGAGTTTAGGGAGAAGAGAAGAGAAGAAGGTTTTGTAGTGTTGGAAGGAGAGGAGGCAACATCATATAAGGGTTTCAAGGTACATTTTTAGTTTTTTAATTCTTATTTTTTTTGTTTGTTTGTAATCCTTATTATTTGCCCTATTTTGCGGTTTTAAAAGAAGAGGAGGCAGCATATTAAGGTTTAGTGATACATTTTTAATTTTTTTTGTAATTATTATTTATTTGTTTATCTTGTAATCCTTATTATTTATCCTATTTTGTGGTTTTGGAAAGAGAGGAGGCAGTAGCATATTAAGGTTTAAAGGTACATTTTTATTTTTATTTTGCAATTATTATTTATCTGTTTATTTTGTAATCCTTATTATTGTCCTATTTTGTGGTATTGTGTTGTGTTATTTATTAGTTGGATGTAGCTATTGAGTTGAGGGTAGATTTTAGAGTAGTTGTTGTGTTCATGTACATTTAATTTATATATTATAGTATCTGTGCTTTTTTCTGGTGCTTGTAATTTAATATTTTTTGTTATTGCACTTAAAAAACATATTTTATGCCCTCGTTTATTTTTTATTTCTCATATTAGAATTAAATGACTCGAATCCTTATTTAAATAAAATACAGTGGTAAAATAAAATAAAAGTAAAATCCATATAGAATTACACTTCTTTTATTTTATTTTAGAATAAGGTTTTTTAAATCTTATTGAACTCCATCTATTTTATATTGATTAGAATAAGGTGTTTCAATCTTACTAGAATATGGCTTTACAAGCCTATAAATAGACATAGTCTATTCCTCTTGTAATTATTCGAATTCGACATAGTAAATTTTCTTCTCCTCTGCCTGTGGTTTTTTTCGAAAGGGTTTCCACGTAAAATTTATGTGTTATTTATTTTATTTTATTTTCTCAAATTGGTATCAGAGCTTCTGGGTAGTTCATCTCGATCACGGTAATGGCATCTTTGAGATATGAAATTCTGCTGATAGATCGCAACACCAGATTTGTGTTGTGGCAGATTAAGATGCAAGTAGTTCTTGCACAGATGGATCTGGATGATGTCTTGCTAGGGATAGATAAGATGCCTTCGACATTAACAGATGAAAAGAAGAAGTGTAATGATCGAAAGGCGTTAACACAATTACATCTGCATTTGTCCAACAAAATTTTGCAGGATATGATGAAGGAGAAGACCACCACTGCATTATGGAAGAGGCTGGAACAAAAATGTATGTCGAAAACTCTAACGAGCAAGTTGCATATGAAGCAGCATCTTTATGCTCATCGTTTGGAGGAAGGTGCGTCTGTACACGAAACTTGGCAGTGTTTAAAGAAATTCTCTCAAACTTGGAGGTCATGGAGGTTCAGTATGATAAAGAAGATCTAGGGTTGATTCTACTTTATTTGTTGCCCCCGTCTTATTCAACCTTTAGAGACACTATTTTATATAGCCGCGAGTCTCTCACAGTTGATGAGGTTTATGATTCTTTGACCTCGCATTATAAGATGAAGTATCTTGTGGTTAAACTCGGCTCTCAGGGAGAGGGTCTCATTGTTCGTGGGAGATAAGATCGGAATACTGATGATGATTGTAGAAGGACGCAGGAACAGAATTCTCGCAGTAAATCTAAAGGTAGATCGAAGTCTTCAAATAGAGGTAAAACTTGTAACTTCTACAAAAAGAAAGCGCACATTAAATCTGAGTGCTATAAGCTACAGAACAAGATTAAAAGGGAGGCTGTGAATCAAAAGGGAGGCTGCGAATCAAAAAGGAAAACAACCAGAAAATTCCAGTGAATCTGATGTTGTAGAAGACTACAACAATGATGAACTTCTAGTTGCTTCTGTCAACAATTCTAAAGTGAGTGAGGAGTGGATACTTGAGTCAGGCTGCACCTTCCACATGAGTCCCAATCAGAATTGGTTTACAACTTATGAAACAGTGTCTAAAGGTGTTGTTTTGATAGGAAATAATGCTTCATGTAAAATCGCAGGTGTTGGAACAATTAAAGTTAAGATGTTTGATGAAATTGTCAGAATACTTAGTGATGTACGACATGTTCCAGAATTGAAGAGAAATTTAATTTCATTAAGTACTCTTGATTCAAAAGGGTACAGATACACAGGTGAAAGTGGAGTTTTAAAGCTTTTCAAAGGTTTCCTTTGTGTGATGAAAAGGCAGAGAAAAACTACCAAGTTATATGTTTTGCAGGGTTCTACTATTACTTGTGTGCAACTATCGCGTCCTCTTCCTTGTCAGATAATGATATTACTAAACTTTGGCATACGTGCCTAGGGCATATGAGTGAGAATGACATGGCAGAATTGAGCAAAAGAGGACTTCTTGATAGGCAAGGAATTTGCAAACTGAAGTTCTGTGAGCACCGTATTTTTGGGAAGCAAAAGAGAGTTTGATTCACCAGAGGAATTCATAACACGAAGGAAACATTGGAGTATATTCATTCTGATTTGTGAGGGGTATCCAGAGTGCCTTCGAGAGGTGGAGCTAATTATATGCTAACTTTTATGGATGATTTTTCCAGAAAAGTTTGAGGGTTCTTCCTGAAGCAGAAAAGCGATGTGTTTTCCACATTTAAGTCTTGAAAAATTATGATTGAAAAATAGACGAGAAAACAAATAAAATACCTTCGCATAGACAATGGCTTAGAGTTCTGCTCTGATGAGTTTAATAGACTGTACAAGTCAAAGGGATCGTGAGACACTTGACAGTTCGTCATACTACACAGCAAAACGGTGTTGCAGAACGAATGAACAGAACGATCATGGAGAAGGTTCGATGTATGTTGTCAAATGCCAACTTACTGAAGTCGTTTTAGGCAGAAACAGCCTCTACTACATGCTTTTTGATCAACCGATCTCCATCTGTTGCCATTGTGAAAGACTCCACAAGAGATATGGTCTGGTAATCTTGCTAATTATTCTGACTTAAGGATCTTTGGGTGTCCTGCGTATGCTCATGTTGATAATGGGAATTGGAACCAAGATCTATTAAATGTTTTTTTCTTGGTTATAGAGTTGGTGCAAAAGGGTATAAGTTATGGTGTCCTGAAAATAGAGAAGTTGTGATTAGTAGAGATGTCATTTTTTATGAAACTACTATGCTACCTAACTTATCTCTTAAAGGCTTTTCCAATAAAGAAAATTGAAAGTAGGTGGAGCATCAGATTAATACAGAGTCGACTCCTCAAGCTAGTACAAAAATTGAGAATAAGTTGCTTCTTCACCACAATACTCTATTGCCAAAAACAGAACTAGAAGAGAAATTAAACCTCCAAATAAGTATGCCGAGGTTGATCTAGTTGCTTATACTTTAAATGTGATTGAAGATATAGATGCAAACGAAGAGCCATCTAATTATTATGAGGCAGTTAGCTGTGAATGTAATACCCCTTACCTGAGTCTAAGGCTGAGAATGGGCACGAGGCATTACCTGATTTATACACATGCATACAATCATTTCTGGTCATAAAAAATCGATCGAATTTAAAACTTTTCAATCTTAATCTAGAAATTCTTAATATCGGCCTACGAAGCCCAAAACACACTTTGGAAACAATTCGGGAATAATTAGAACATCGTTGAAAACTTTAAAATATGTCACTTGAAACAGGGGCACACACCAGTGTGGAAAGGCGACACGCACGTGTGGCCATTTGACAAGGCCATGTTGATGGCCCGTGTGGTTCACACGGCCTAAGAAAAATAGGGACATGCCCGTGTCCCTCACCCATGTGGATTTATTATCTAATTCGAACCTACATGGGTTTTCACACGGCCGGGCACACGCCCATGTCTATAGCTCGTGTCCCTTACACGTCCATGACACGCCCTTGTCGTATCCCGTGCATAAAAACCTTGACATTTTGTTTCTGACGTCAGCAACCAATTAAGGGCACACGGCTAAGGCACACACATGTAACCAGAAGTCGTGTACTCCACACGGTAGAGACACACGATCGTGTCTCTACCCATGTGTTTATTACTATGCATACTGACTTGCAAATTCGAGGTGCAGAGGACGCACGGCCGAATAGTACGCCCATGGGGCTGACCGTGTGTCGCACACAGCCTAGGCACATGCCCTTGTGTCTAGCTGTGTCGACAAAATAAGGCTATTTACCAAGCCTA
Organism: Gossypium hirsutum; assembly: GCF_007990345.1. Taxonomy (NCBI): domain Eukaryota; kingdom Viridiplantae; phylum Streptophyta; class Magnoliopsida; order Malvales; family Malvaceae; genus Gossypium; species Gossypium hirsutum. The sequence continues at coordinate 101,236,731 of NC_053424.1, read as the reverse complement.
TTTGCCACTTTTACTTGCACCAAAGCTATAGTACACCAAGACAAACCAATTTCATACACAGCCACATGGCTAAATCAGCCCCAAACCGAACATTCCACCCATTTGGGCCAGTTTACTTATTCACAAACAAACTCAACAACATGCAAAATCATTCAAATTACTCATTCTCAAAAGACGATCATCATTTGGATTCATCAATAACCAATATTAGCCACCATCCATGGCATTATACAAAATGACTCAATAGCTAAGACAAGCCATCCATTTGGCCCAAAACAATGTGACCATTACAAAAAGACTAGTTCCTATACATGCCATAATCAAAATCATAAAAATAGCTATACCAAATGCTTTAGGGATAGTGTGACTGGCTTCCCTGACGTAAGATGATGATCCATGAGCTACTTTGGCGGCACTATAAGAAAATTGAAAGGAAAAGAAGTAAGCACAAATCTTAGTAAGTCACATGCAAATAATGAATAACTACAAGTAACCATAAGGGATCATACTCCCAATATAACTAAATTTGCACATGAAAGTGAGGATTCATAAATATTAGTTGTTCATATTCATCTCTTACCAAACATACAACGTTGATTGAATTCACATTTCATACTTCATGTACAATACACAAATGGTCATAAACATGACTTACTCACTTTTCTTCCTTACTAAACATATAATGTAAAGGAAGCTCGTATTTCGAAATTCACTTTTAGGTACCTGTACCACTCACCATAAGGTCATAAGTTCTCTTATTTTGATATATACCATAAATCTCTCGTTGAACCATTTGGAATACTATAGCATAGTCAATAGCCCCAAACATGGGATGAGATTCCAACGTCATGTCCCAGACATGGTCTTACACTGGCTAGCACAACAAAGTTGATGCCATGTCCTAAACAGGTCTTACACTGACTTTCATATATCGAGGCCAATGCCATGTCCCAGACAAGTCTTACACTGACACACAACAAGCTGACGCCATGTCCTAGACATGTCTTACACTAGCTTGTATATCTCGAGGCCGATGCATGTCCCAAACATGTCTTGCATTAGCTCTCGTCTCAATGCCGATGTATGTCTCAGACATGTCTTACACTGGCTTGTATATCTCGAGGCCGACGCATGTCCCAGACATGTCTTACACTGGCTCTCATAATGTGGCCGATGCATGTCCTAGACATGTCTTACACTAGTACACATATCACCCAATGTCATGGCATGAATATCCAAATATGTTCCTAATGTTCAACAGTAAGTCCTTATTACATTAATTTCTCAACATGCATACTCATATTCACAATCAAAACAATTATGCAATATCAATTCAATCACAAAGCATAACAATATAGTTTCATTATTAACATACAACTTACTTCGGATTACAAAACGTAGGCGACTAGCCGATTTAATCTACTTGCTTGGCTTTCCCTCGGTCTAGGTTCAAATTTTGTATTTCTTGATCTAAAATAATAAAAATTCACTCATTTAATCACTAAATAAATTTAGGCAATATAAATTCACGTTTTTGAAAAAATGACCATTTTGTCCCTAGACTTTCACAAAATGACCATATTACCCCTAGGCTCTAAAATCAATTTTTATCAAATTTCTTCATGCCTTAAGCCTATCCGAACCCTTTTTACTCTGACAACAATCCAAAATTTCCATTATTTCACAACATTACTATCTATTTTACAATTACTACAAAGAAGCCATTTTTAGGCGTTTTTCATGAACACCACTTCACAAAAGTTGTTTATTAAACAACTAGGATTCATTTTCTTCCATAAAAACTCAACAAACATCATAAATCCTTTCATGGCAATTCCCTAAACTATCACCCATTTTGCAAAATGGTCCCCTCATTAGTTAGCTCATGCTACAAGGGTCCCTAAAGTACAAAAATTATCAAAAATAATCATCTAAATCACTTACTTGAGAGAGGAATAAGTGGCTGAAAGTTTCAAGCTTCCAAAACCCTTAGAATAGCTAAAAATTTTGATGGTGAAGAAGGCGAAAAGATGATATCCTTCGTTCTTTATTTTATTTTATTTTCTAGTCAAAATTTTATCACCAACTCACCTAACCATTTGACCACTTGATTTTCTTGTCCCTATGGTCGGCCATCATCTATAGAAAGGTCTATTTGCACTTTAAAGACCCCTAATTTTGGTTCTCTTGCTATTTGGTATATCAATCTGGTAAAATAAAACTTTTACCCTTTATACGGTTTAGTTCTTTTTCACAATTAAGCTCACAAACGCTAAAATTAATTCACCAAATTTTTCATGCACTCTTATAATCATACTATGGGACCAAAAATTATAATAATAATAATAATAATTTCTTGGCATCAGATTTGTGGTCTCAAAACCATTGTTCCGACTAAGCCCAAAATTGGGCTGTTACAATTCTCCCCCTTAGGGATTTTCATCCCCGTAAATCTTACCGGTGAATAGATTCGGGTATTAGTCTCTCATGGTCTCCTCAGGTTCTCATGTGGCTTCTTCGACTCCATGCCTATGCCATAGGACTTTCACAAGGGCTATACTCTTATTCTTCAATTGTTTAACCTTTCAAGCCAAAATCTTAACCGGCTCTTCACCATAAGTCATGTTCGGCTAAATCTTAACCTCAGTTAGCGCGATCACATGCGAAGGATCTGATCTATATCGATGTAACATGGACACGTGAAACACGTCGTGAATCTTTTCCAACTTTGAAGGCAAGCCATTCGGTAGGCAATAGGCCCTACTCTCTTAGTAATCTCATAAGGTCCTATGAAACAAGGACTTAGATTGCCTTTTCTACCAAATCTAAAGACTTTCCTTCACGGGGATACTTTCAAAAACACCTTATCACCGACTTGAAATTCAATTTCCTTTTGTTTCAAATCTGCGTAATATTTCTATCTATCTGAAGTGGCCTTCAAATAATTGCGAATCACCTTAACTTTCTCTTCAGTTTCTTTGACCAAGTCAACCCTGTGAATCTGATTTTCTTTAAGTTCAGTCCGATATAAGGGCGTTCGACACTTGCGTTCATACAAAGCCTCATAAGGCACCATTTTTAGGCTTAACTAATAACTATTGTTGTAGGTAAACTCTACCAGCGGTAAATACCTTTCCCAATTGCCTTGAAACTTAAGAACACAACATTGCAACATGTCTTTTAATATCTGAATCATTCTTTCCGACTGGCCGTAGGTTTTCGGGTGAAATGTCATGCTAAAATTCAGTTTTGTTCCCAATGCCTCTCGTAACTTTTTCCAAAATTGTGAGGTAAACCTCGAATCTCTATTCGAAATAATCGACAAGGGTACTCCATGAAGTCTCACAATCTTGGAAACATACAATTCTGCCAATTTCCCTAGGGAATAGTCGGTAGCACCGATATAAAATGTGCCAACTTGGTAAGCCTATCAACAATAACCCAAACGGAATCCTTTTTACTTGTCATCATAAGGCAACCCTGACATGAAATCCATGGTTACACAGTCCCATTTCCATTTGAGAACCATCACAGGTTGAAGTAAACCCGAAGGTACCTGGTGCTCGGCCTTCACTTGCTGACAAACTAGACACTTAGAAACAGACTCCCAAATGTCTCTTTTCATTCCCGACCACCAATTCATTTTTTTCAAGTCGTTGTACATTTTCACACTACCCGGATGGATAGACAAGCAACCACTATGCGCTTCTTATAGAATCCTTTGAATAAGCTCATTGTCATTAGGTACATAAACCCTATCTTTGAACATTATACACCCATCAGTACCATCTGTCTTGTTCTGAGTCATCTTGGCTTGTAATTCCTTATCACCCTTCTGAGCTTCACAGATCTCTTGAAGGAACATCGGTCTAGCTCTTAGTTCTGCTAGAACCGAACCATCACTGGCCACAAACAACTGAGTGTTCATGGCCCTCAAGGTGAATAATGAATTTTTACTCAGCACGTCGGCGACTACATTAGCCTTTCTTGGGTGGTAGTCGATTATCAACTCGTAGTCTTTTATCAACTCCAACCATCTCCATTGTCGTAGATTCAACTTCTTCTGATTCACCTGATCTAACCTGAAGAGCATCCCCGTTTTCCAAATTTCAACTCAATCTCTTTTCGTCCATAATTCACTACAACACCATGAGAAATTAACCAATCCATCCCAAGGATTACATCAAATTCATTAAACGGCAATAACATCAATTTAGCCGAAAATCAATGACTTCTAATTGTCAAAGGATAATTTCTACATACTTGGTCAACTAACATATGTTTGCCTAACGGGTTAGACACTTTTACCACAAATTTAGTGGACTAGACTAGCATATTCATACGAGGTATCAATTTCATACAAATATAAGAATGGGTAGACCCCGGATCAATCAAAGCAACGACAGATATATCATGGATAAAAAAGGTACCCGTAATCACATCGGGAGACTCTGCCTCTTCACGAGCACGTATGGAATAAGTTCTTGCAAGTGCTTTTCCCTCGGACCTCACAGCAGGATCTCTAGGTGCACCTCTACTGCTAGCCCCACCTCTCGAAATTTTCTGTGGTCTACCCCTTGAAGGAGCGTTACTTGATCTCACAACTTGATCTCTATTTTTCTCACCCATCTTGGGGCAATTACGGATAAAATGGTCAAGTGACCCACATTTGAAACAGCCTCTTTCACTTCCTCAGCATTCACCAACATGACGTCTACTGCACTGAGGACATTCTGGTCAATCTGGGCGAGCACTGCCAACACTCACGATAGAAGTGGTTTGGGTTTTAGTCGCTGCATACTGCTTATTCTTACTCTTGTTTGAGAATCCCACTGACACATTTGATCAAGTAGGAAACTCTCTCGATCTCTTGGATGAGGTTTGATGTGAATTTTCCATCTGTCTCTTCTTTGAGTCACGAGACTCAATATCCGCTCTTTTCTTTTCCTTGGCCAGTTCTTCGGCCTTGCAAGCTCTCTCAACAAGTACTATAAATTCTCTTAACTCTAAGATGCCAACCAATAGACGGATGTCTTCATTCTGACCATCTTCAAACCTCTTGCACATGGTGGCTTCTGTAGATACGCACTCCCGCGTATATTTGCTGAGCCTTACAAACTCACGGTCACACTCCGTCACCATCATACGGCCTTGCTTCAGTTCAAGAAATTCCTTCCTCTTCTGGTCTCTGAACCTCTGGCTGATTACTTTTTACGAAACTCCTCTAAGAAGAATTCCCAAGTTACTCTCTCTCGGTACCACTGACACGAGAGTATTCCACCATTGATAGGCCGAGTCTCGTAGGAGTGACACTACACATTTCATGTACTCCTCCGGCGTGTACAATAGCTCATCGAATACCTTAAGGCATTTTCCAACCAAAACTCTGCTCTCTTTGAGTCATCATCAATGTTCGCCTGGAATTCCTCGGCCCCATGCTTACGGATTCTGTCTACTGGGGGTTTCTCTCTTCTAACCATTTTTGCTCCCTGAGGAGCTACAGAGATGGGTTAAGGAATTGGGAGAGGTGGAGGAGGTGGAGTATTCGGATTCACATGAATAAATTCCAAGTACCAAGCTTCCATCATGTGGAGGTAAGCTTCTCTAGCCCCTCTACCCTGACTCATTGTTACGGGCCCACTATCTACCAGCGCGGTCCTTTCAGTAGGAACCGATGCATTACTTTTTACATCATCTGTCGTAGCCATTTCAGAATCCATTTACTATATATGAAAACATAATTTATTTCATCAAGAGTAGTCAGACTATCAATATACAACTATGGCATGTATAGCTAGACTCGTACTCACGCTAGGTTAGTCCTAGAATCAACTAAACCATAGCTCTGATACCACTAAATGTAACACTCTTTACCCGAGTCCGAGGCTGGGACTGGACACAAGGCATTATCTGATTTAAACACATACATACAATCATTTTGGATCATAAAAACTCGATCGAATTTAAAACTTTTCAATCTTAATCTAGAAATTCTTAATATGGGCCTACGAAGCCCAAAACACACTTTGGAAATGATTCGGGATTAATCTGAACACCATTGAAAACTTTGAAATATGTCACTTGCAACAGGGGCACACGCCCGTGTGGCCTTTTGACAAGGCCATACTAAAGGCCCGTGTGGCTTACACGGCTTAAGAAAAATAGGGACATGCCCGTGTCCCTCACCCGTGTGGATTTATTATCTAATTCAAACCTACAGGGGTTTTCACACGGCCGGACACACGCCCGTGTTTATAGCTCGTGTCCCTCACACGTCCATGACACACTCGTTTCGCAGCCCGTGTGTAAAAACCTTGTCATTCTATTTTTGACATCAGCAACCAATTAAGGGCACGCGGCTAAGGCACAAGACTGAGACACACGGCCGTGTCTCTACCCGTGTGTTTACTACCATGCATACTGACTTGCAAATTCGAGTTGCAGGGGACACACGGCCAAACAACACGCCCATGGGGCTAACTGTGTGTCATACACGGCCTAGGCACACACCCGTGTGTCTAGCTGTGTGGAAAAGATAAGGCTATTTACCAAGCCTATTTGCCACCTTTACTTGCACCATGGTATAGTACACCAAGACAAACTAATTTCATACATAACCACATGTCTAAATCAACCCCCAACCGAACATTCCACACATTAGGGCCACTCTACTTATTCACAAACAAACTCAACAACATGCAAAATCATTCAATTTACTCATTCTCAAAAGACAATCATCATTTGCATTCATCAATAACCAATATTAGCCACCATCCATGGCATTATACAAAATCACTCAATAGCTAAGACAAGCCATTCATTTGGCCAAAAACAATGTGACCATTACAAATGACTAGTTCCTATACATGCCATAATCAAAATCATAAAACTAGCTATACCAAATGCTTTAGAGATAGTGTGACTGGCTTCTCCGACGTAAGGCGATGATCCACGAGATACTTTGGCGACACTATAAGAAAATCGAAAGGAAAAGAAGTAAGCACAAAGCTTAGTAAGTCACATACAAATAATGAATAACTACAAGTAACCATAAGGGACCATACTCCCAATATAACTCAATTTGCTCATGAAAGTAAGGATTCATAAATATTAGTTGTTCATATTCGTCTCTTACCAAACATAAAACGCTGATTGAATTCACATTTCATACTTCATGTAGAATACACAAATGGTCATAAACATGACTTACTCACTTTTCTTCCATACTAAACATATAATGTAAAGGAAGCTCGTATTTCGAAATTGTCTTTTAGGTACCTGTACCACTCACCACAAGGTCATAAGTTCTCTTATTCCCATATATACCATAAATCTCCCGTTGAACTATTTAGAATACTACAGCATATTCAATAGTCCCAAACATGGGATAAGATGCCGACGCCATGTCCGAGACATGGTCTTACACTGGCTAGCACATCAAAGTCGATGCCATGTACTAGACAGGTCCTACACTGACTTTTATATATCGACGCCAATGCCATGTCCTAGATAGGTCTTGCGCTGGCTCTTATATATCGATGTCGATGCCATGTCCTAGACAAGTCTTACACTGACACACAACAAGCTGATGCCATGTCCCAAACATGTCTTACACTAGCTTGTATATCTCGAGGACGACACATGTCCCAGATATGTCTTACACTAGCTCTCGCCTCAATGCTAATGCATTTCACAGACATGTCTTACACTGGCTTGTATATCTTAAGGCCAACGCATGTCCTAGACATGTTTTACACTAGCACACATATCACCCAATGTCATGGTATGAGTATCCAAATCTATTCATAATGTTCAACAGGGAGTCCGTATTACATTAATTTCTCAACATGCATAGTCATATTCATAATCAAAATAATTATCCAATATCAAATCAATCACAAAATAACAATATAGTTGCATTATTAACATACAACTTACCTTGGATTACAAAATGTAGGTGACTAGCTGATTTAATCTACTTGCTTAGCTTTCCCCCGGTCTAGGTTCGGATTTTGTATTTCTTGATCTACAATAATAAAAATTCACTCATTTAATAACTAAATAAATTTAGGCAATTATAAATTCACATTTTTGGCAAAATGATCATTCTGCCCTTAGACTTTCACAAAATAACCCTTTTACCCCTAGGCTCGAAAATCAATTTTTATCAAATTTCTTCATGCCTTAAGCCTAGCCGAACCTTTTTTACTCTTATAGCAATCCAAAATTTCCATTATTTCACAACATTACTATCTATTTTACAATTACTACAAACTAGCCCTTTTTAGGTGTTTTTCATAAACACCACTTCACAAAAGTTGTTTATTAAACAACTAAGATTCTTTTTCTTCCATAAAAACTCAGCAAGCATCATAAATCCTTTCATGGCAAATCCCTAGACTATCAACCATTTTGCAAAATGGTCCCCTCATTAGTTAGCTCATGCTACAAGGGTCATAAAAGTACAAAAATTATCAAAAATAATCATCTAAATCACTTACTTGAGAGTGGAATAAGTGGCTGAAAATTTCAAGCTTCCAAAACCCTTAGAATAGTTGAAATTTTCTATGGTGAAGAGGGTGAAAAGATGATAGCCTTCTTTCTTTATTTTATTTTATTTTCTAGTCAAAATTTAGTCACCAACTCGCCTAACCATTTGACCACTTGATTTTCTTGTCCCTATGGTCGGCCATCATCTATAGAAAGGTCTATTTTCACTTTAAAGAACCCTAATTTTGGTTCTCTAGCTATTTGGTATATCTATCTGGTAAAATAAAACTTTTACCCTTTATGCGATTTAGTCCTTTTTCGCAATTAAGCTCACAAACGCTAAAATTAATTCACCAATTTTTTCATGCACTCATATAATTATACTATGGAACCAATAATAATAATAATAATAATAATTTCTCAGCCTCAGATTTGTGGTCCCGAAACCACTGTTCTGACTAAGCCTAAAATCGGGCTGTTACAGTGAAGACTCAGAAAAATGGATGTTTGCTATGTAAAAGGAGATGGAATCACTCCATAAAAATAGAACATGGGATCTTGAGAAACCTCCTAAAGGTAAAAAGGGTATTCATTGTAAGTGGGTGTTTAAAAAGAAAGAAAGGACTCTAGGAGTTGAAGAACTCAGATATAAAGCAAGGCTTCTTACAAAAGGTTATAGTCAAATTCTAGGAGTGGACTTCACAAATGTGTTCTCCCCAGTTGTGAAGCATAGTTTGATTCGAGCTTTGCTTGGTATTGTGGTCATGCATGATTTGGAGCTTGAGCAGTTAGATGTGAAAACTGCATTTTTGCATGGAAAACTTGAGGCGGACATTTACATGCAACAACTAGAGGGTTTTATAGTCTTTGAAAAAGAGGACTATGTTTTCTTGCTGAAAAAGTCCCTTTACGGGTTAAAATTGTCACCAAGACAGTGGTACATGAGCAAAAGATAAAGGAGAGATAAGAAAGGCCAAAGCCCAACTAAGTGAAGAATTTGATATGAAAGTTTTGGGACCAGTAAAAAAGATACTTGGTATGGAGATTCTCAAAGATAGAAAAGTAAGTAAATTGTACCTAAGTCAGAAGGGGTACATTAAGAAAGTTTTTTGTAGGTTCAATATGCAGAGTGCTAAGCCTATTAGTACTCCTTTAGTAGCCCATTTCAAACTTTCATCGGCTTTCTCTCTTCAATCAGATGATGAGATTGAGTACATGTCACATGTTCCATACTCTAGTGCAATGGGATCTTTCATGTATGCTATGGTTTGTTCACGTCCAGATTTATCATATGCAGTCAGTGCAGTTAGCAGATACATGGTGAATTCTGATAAAGAACACTGAAAAGTAGTTCAGTGGATTTTGTTGGAGATGGAGTCATTGGGTATGTTGATGCTGATTTTGCTGGAGACCTTGATAGAAGAAGATCTCTCACAGGTTTTGTCTTTACAATCAGAGGTTGTGCAATAAGTTGGAAAGCCACTTTGCAAACTATAGTCTTTTTGTCTACCACTGAAGCTGAGTACATGGCAATTACTAAGGCTTGTAAAGAAGCTATTTGGTTGAAAAGACTCTATAGTGAACTCAATGAAGACCTTCAAATCAGTATAGTATTTTGTGACAGTCAGAGTGCAATCTTCCTTACAAAAGATCAAATGTTTCATGAGAGAATAAAACACAATGATGTCCGGTATCATTTTGTTCATGATATTATTACTCGTGGTGACATTGTTGTGAGCAAAATTTAAGCAAAATTAGTACTAATGAAAATCCTGTAGATATGATGACTAAGTCACTTCCTTAACCAAGTTTGAGCATTTCTTAGACTTGGTTGGTGTTCATTGTTGAAGCTAAACCCTTAAGGGGTTTATGGAAGAGGTGGAGAACTGTTCGTTGAGAGTTCGTGATGAAGAACTTGTTCATTGAGAATTCATGTCAAGGTGTGTTAGAATTAAATGACCCAAATCCTTATTTAAATAAAATACAGTGGTAAAATAAAATAAAAGTAAAATTCACATAGAACTACACTTCTTTTATTTTATTTTAGAATAAGGTTTTTTAAACCTTATTAAACTCCATCTATTTTATATTGATTAGAATAAGGTGTTTCAATCTTACTAGAATAATGCTTTACAAGCCTATAAATATACATAGTCTATTCCTCTTGTAATTATTCGAATTGACATAGAGAATTTTCTTCTCCTCTGCCTGTGATTTTTTTTCCCAAAAGGGTTTTCACGCAAAATTTGTGTGTTCTTTATTTTATTTTATTTTCTCATCTCACTTCTATTAGTATTACGGTCTAGCTGATTTGCTCAAATTTTGTGTTTGAAGAAAAAACGACATTAGTATTTATGTTAAAGAATCACGTATAATTGACACTGAATGACTACCATAGTTCAATATTTTATATTTCTTCAGCATTAATTTTTTTCAATTAAAATTTTTCAATTATTATTTATTTCTTTGAATGCATTAGAAGAGAAGAGGTTGTGTGTGACCCACATATGTCGCAAATATACATTAAATTAATTGTCTTCAAATAGAGAAATTATCAGAATACTTTTAATTTTTTATAAGAAAATTAAATGATTGATGCAATTTTTGTAAGAAAAAACACGTTCTTTACTAGTCTTCAAGTAGAGAAATTATCATAATACTTTTATTTTTTTATGTACACTTGATTAAGATTCACAATCTATATAAAATGAATTTATACATGTTACGTTAAATTGATTGAATACTAATTAATTGAACTCAATTGGCTTTACAAATTTTTACAATCTATATATGTTGAATAATTGTTGTTGAGTATATCTACATGCAGATGCATATATATATTTGGTAATAATAATTTTACTTTAGGGATAAAAAAAGGCAGCAGTTTAATGAGTGAAAATGTTTTTTTTTTAAATTGAAAGTCATGGTAACCACAAGTACAAAATTACTTGCATTAGAGTTAAATATTAGATTGTTTCTATAAATAAATGTCTGACTTACATTAGAGTTAATGTTTCCAAAATTACGTTGTTATTGATTTATTTATATGGTTAAGAAATATTATTAATACTTCCAAAAAATAACAAACGGTACAAAATGTATTTTTATTATTTGTATATTGTTTATTTGTTTAGTCGATGATTTTTTTTTGAAATTGCATATATCCAAATGGGTTCTTTGATTAGAACAAACGATCACACAACAAATATGATTAATGTGCTGGTAAAAAAATTTGTTATTTGTTATTCATGGGTCCCCTTATAAAGTTGCATGTCATTTTTTATTTAATTGAGAGATTTTAACTAATATGGTAATTTAATATGGTCAAAGTGAGTACCGCGTGTTGAGGTCAATTTCAATGATCCGAGCTATCGGCTGGATGAACGAATTACACGATACTTGGAGGCAGTCAAATTTGGACCAGCGGCATTGATCTGCATGCTAGATTCGAGGATTGACTTGATAACTGCTTTGGTTGAGCGGTGGCACTCGGAGACCCATACATTTCATTTGTCGTGTGGGGAGTGCACCATCACCCTAGAAGATGTCACATTGCAACTCGAGCTCCCAATCGATGGTAGTGTGATCACAAGTTCAAGTAAACTGTTCGAACCAACATCACTATGCTATCACTTACTTGGACACTCGCCAGGTGATGGTGAAGATAGATTTATGAGTTTGAAATTTTCCTACTTGAAGGGAAATTTCGAACATTTTCCGGGTAGTGCCACTGAGTGGGAGAAGATGTGCACTATATACTGCATTTAATAAGGGGTACTTATGTCAAATGCAAATAATAGTAAGGTCTACTTGATGTACTTACCCCTGTTGTCTGATTTGGAACCTGTCTATTCGTACAGTTGGGGCTTAACAATATTAGCAATGTTGTCATGAGCTTTTTTGGGCGACAATGCACTAAATGTAACGCCCCAATTTTCGGGAATTCTGTGAATGTTGGCATAGGTTTAATTATGTTAGTAGGCCTCTAGAAGGCCCAAGCTTAAGATAGAACCCGGCAATTTTAGTTAATTTTTGTTCCATAAGAAAAAGGGGTTGAAATTATGAAATAGAACCTATGTGAAAATGTTTGAAAATGCTATAGGCTAAATTGAAGTGGCCAAATAAATAGGAGTGCAAAATAGGAGGATTTGCATGACAAACCTCCCATTTTACATGAAGTGGCCAGCCATCATGTTGTTGTAGACAATATGAGCACTTGATATCCATAATTCATTATACAAATTGATAATGGGTTAGGTAAATGTTCCATGATAATTGATTAGGTAAATATTCCATGATAATGGGTTAGGTAAATGTTCCATGATAATGGTTTAGGTAAATGTTCCATGATGGGCATTTCATGTCTTTTGTATTAAAGAATTAAATGGATGAAATATGAAATTTTATTAAAAGAAAAAGGGGTGAAAAGAAAAAATTTTTGTCCATCTTTGTTCATCATAGCTGAAAGTTAGAGAAGAGAAAGGAGAGGAGAAAACTCTTGAATGTTCGGTCACTTGGGGAAGAAAATTGAAGGTAAGTTCATGGTAGTTTGCTTCTATCTTAAGGTTCATGAGTTCTTCTTGATTCTACCTTAACTCTTGAAGCATATTTTGGTTTTTAGTTGTGTTGTGAGCATTTAGTCATGAATTAAAGTGAAGGAAATGGTTGTTGTTTCATGTTCTTTTGATGAAAAATGGAAGATAGGTGAAGTTGAGCCAAACAAATGAGCATGCATGTGCCTTAGATGCTAAAGGGAAAAATCGGCTAACATGTTGTGCTTTAAAATGATGAAATGGAGATTATAATTAAGTAAAATCATAGATATGTGATGATTGATTGGTGATATACATGTTTAAATAACATGCACGCAAGGTATATGTGAAAGAGTGATTTGGTAATAAATCTGCTTGAGACAGCAGCAGTAACGTGATTTTGGAAAATCACCATAAATTGTGGGAGATGAATTAGAAGCTGAATAAATTATGTAATTAAAGATTATTGAGTCTAGTTTCAAATGAAATAAACAAGAACATATTTTGAATTCTGTACAATGAGAAATTTGATTCGTAATAAAGAGTGGTCAGATTAGTCAAACAGTGAAACATGGGAAACTTTGAGAAAAATATGGTATTGATTGGCTAAATCAAAAATTCTGAAAATTTTATGGATAGAAGATATATGAGTCTATTTTTAGGGAAAATTAACGGAACTTTATTTGGAGTTTTGTAGATCCAGTTATAAATGATTTAGTGACTATTGCTCAGGAAGACAACTTGCAGTGAAATTATGATTATGTGGTAAACACTGACAAAAATTTGTTAATGAGTTGCTTATTGATTTCTTATAAGCTTCCTCTGATCTATAGGTGTGGTTGGCCGAATATTGTAAGGGGTTAATACATAGTTCGTATTTGAATAGTTAGATTAACGTGTTAGTAATCCAATTGTAGGCAGTTCGTGTGTGGATCTTGTCAGCATATCGTCGCAAACAGGTGTGTAACTAACACCCTCTTATAGACTAGATCGGCAGAAGCCGAAATGCCGAAAAGCCGATATTTTGAGATCTTGCGAGTGTGTGAATGCACATGAGATTAATAGTTTGATGTATATGGTAAATTAAAGTGATAAGACTGCAGAGTACGCGATTCCGTGCATTTCGATATTTTTGGGCTTAATGGACCAAAAACGGGATAATGGGCCAATGGGCCCAAATTGGTAAGAAAATGCGGTAAGTGTTTCTGATCATACATAAATGGCTATGTTATGTATGAAAACCTTAAGAATAGTTAAATTACTTGAATACCCCTATGTATGCAAAATTACCATTATACCCCTAGGGTTACTTTTGACTGAAAAGCATGACGATCTGATTCTGTATGATGTATGCCATGAATATATATATCTGTTGCATGGGGACTTGGGTTATACTATAGAGGAAGCGTCCTGGTGGCTATGCCACAATTATCGGATCTGGTGGCTCTGCCACATATATCTGTCCTGATGGCTATCCCACAATTATCTGATCTGGTGGCTCTGCCACATATATCTATTCTGGTGGCTCTGCCACAATATCTGTATCTGGTGACTTCGTCACAATATCTGGCAGCCTCGCTGCGATTTCTGTGGTGTGTAGCGGTTGGGTGGGTCGAGTAGTCTCCCCACATGGTGTAAGGCTGGTACGGGGGTGTTATGGATGAATCTAGGTTGGGTTTCTGCATAAACATGTAATATCTATTCTGTTCTGTTATGGGCCTATGGGCTTTATTCTGAATTCTGTTCTGGGCTAAGGCCAACTTATTCTATTTCTGTGGTTTGAGCTGATATAGGCTATGGTTGGGTTAATTTACACACTGAGTTTCCCCAAACTCACCCCTTTTATTTTCATCCACGCAGGTAATCCCCAACCATAGTGGGCTTGGAGCTGTGAGGGAATTCGAAGTGGCCACCCGTTCTGAAAGTTTGATTTTCTTCTGGTGAACTGGACATCCTTTTAATTACGTTTGAGGTTTTGGGCTTTTAAATGTAATAAGGCCGCTTATTTATTTTTGATGGTTTTTATATGTTTTATTAAGATAGGTAATATTTATATTTAACTGTTGAAATTGGATAGCTTTAGGGCGCGTTTTCAAAAAACAGTAATTGATTTCAAAATAACGCAAAAACAAGCAAAGCTTCCGCAATGAAGATATTTTCCAAAATTAATCACTTTTCCTAAAAAGGACTTAATCAAATCGGTTCCCTAGAAATATACATGACGTTAAGGTATGGCAATGGCGGTTTGCATGTCTAGGATTGGATCCGAAGGGAGTTTGGTACTTAAGCAGTCCGATGGACTCACCTCCTCTTTTCCAGTTTCCTACCTGGTGCACAGCTTCCATTCACTTTAACCTATAATGAAATCATCTTTTAAAACACTCAGTAAGTTTTCTTTCTGGATCGAAAATGTTTTGAATGCTTCGATGTGGCATGTCGGATCCGGCCATAACGTCTGGGCCGGGTAAGGGGTGTTACACTAAACAAAAGACATAGGCTGATGCCTAATATTGCTGCAGTCCTAGGCACTGTATAAGATGCCATTTTTGGTATTCGTTAGTCACAAAACACATGTCTTCCCACTTGTAAATAGGTAATAAAATTTAAATTTTACATCAAGAATTTTGTTTTTTTATGAAAATATGTTCTAGCAAGTTTATTTTTTTATGAAAATATGTTCTAACAAGTTTTTTTTTTGAATGGTATACTTGTCCGAGTATCGGGAGGTCCTATACTCTTGTGATTTACTAACAGATAATTGAGGCACACATCGGGGAAGGGTAATTTTTCCTAATATTCATATTATGTAATTACTTTCTTTATGTAATTTGACTTATGTTAATACAATCATGTTATTGATTGTGCAGTTCGTGTGGATGCCATATTTTGCCCTAGAAATTGTGGTTGTTATTCCCCTATTGGCTCACATCCACTCACACGTGTGGTGCATTAACATACTGACCACCTCCAGACATACCAACGTCTAGAGTAGAAATCCTGCACAAAAGATGTGAGAAGCCATATCCGCAAGTATACAGGTCAAGTTGTAATATAGTTACAACGGAGTAGGTAAGTACTCCAAGGATTGTACCCAATAGAAGTGAGCACTAGATTAATTCTAATCTAAACATAAATAGATCTAATTAGTACATTTAATTGGATTATAGTACAAAGCATCAAAAGAAAGGTTTTGTAATAACCTATACTAGAAATAATAAGAAAGGAAATAAAAAGTAAATAAATGAAAACTGAGAAATCAAATAATTAAATATGTATAAAATGTAGGCATGGGTGATTAACTCGCTTTGGTAGATATAATCAGCTATCGTCTCGGGCTTTCTTGTTCAATTAACTAGTCAATACCCCAGCATGATCTTCTGATTTGTCCACTGAAATCCTGAGTTTGTAAGAACTACTTATCTTTCGACCTCACAGTCCAGACCGTTTCAAGGTTAAAGTGTTCATGGATAGGCTATACCAAATTTGGGTTAATTCCCACCTTGATGACTTCCTACAGATGTCAGGCCTACGGTTTAGATTCTTCCTTTCCTGAACAGCTGATCCGTTAAGAAATCCCTACAAAACAGTTAATTATTCATACATCCACTTGCTAATCCCCCACAGGAGGATTAGTTCCTCATGGATCTAATAAATAATATAAAAAAATAAATATAAAGAACAATTCAGGAATAGAGTTTAGAAAAAGCCTTATTTGTATTGAAATTAAGCACAAAATCTTCACAGAGTTTGACAGTAACTCCAAAACCTGATTTCTCCACAAAAGTAAATAACAAGAACAGAAATCTAAAACCTAAGAAAAGGGAAAAACTAAAGACTAAATTTAAAGAGAAAATTATACAATATGAAAAAGGTGTCTACAACATGTGCTAAATGAGTCTATTTATAGACTTTAGGGTGGTCGTTGTCCTTAGCCTTAGGTCAATTGTCGTTCTCATTCTTAATGTTTGATTGTGAGAACTAAATACTCCTGTCTCGTACTTTTTTTCCATATAAAGGAAATGTCAAGACACACCAGGTCCTATGTCACAACATCGAGGGCAGTATGCTCAACTTCAGGGTGTCTTCAGGGGTATGGCGCAACATCCTTAGGAAATGTCGTGACATTGAAGGCAGTCTTAGAATTCTTATATTCTACTCCCAATGTTGTGACATCCAATGCTCTGTATTGCAAACTAGCGACGAATATTGAGTTAAGACATCTCCAATGGTCTCATGCACACTTATAAAGTATATTCGACCCCTAAGGTCAATAAAAGACTCAAATTACACATTTTATTAAACTTAACTAAACTTATGGAAATGTAATTAAAACTTAACTAAAATGTTTATGTTCAAGCTCCTAAAGTGCGAAAACTAGTTTAATATGCTATACCAAATTATTACAGATCACATACCCGTGTTGAATTTCTCAATAGTCGAGTGATACAATGGGGATCGAGTTATGTGACAGTTCGGGTGCAAACAAGATGTTCCACAAAATTTTGACAATATCCACAGAATTAAGAAAATGTGAAAAGATTAAAAAAAATTAGGCATTGAAGCATCAACAATATCTTGCATTGTGGAACGTCTAGATAGAACAGAGACCTCGGATGGATTTTGATTTGCAGTGCCATTCTATCGAGTACCAACGTAGGTGCATAGAGAATATTTGGTGGCCAATTGATGGTAGTCCCTCCACATATGCACTAGCGAGGGTACCAACAATGTTGACGAGGCCATCTGCCTCCAGCACCCTAACTCTAGCCTAAACCTACAAGGTCTCATACACAATCTCCTGGTAGTTGTTATCATCGGGATTTGAGGGTAGATAATTATCTTCCGAAGTCATCATGCTATACACATTGCTTAGAGATTCTCGATAATAGTTTTAATCATTAGAAACCAAGATCATCAATGATGTTTGATACACATCAATACTCCACCCCTCTCGGGCAAACCTTTGGGACAAACGATTTTTTCTTCTTGTTAAATACACTCCAAGGTTCGCCGATGGATGCTGTAAATGAAGGTTCAGTTGAGAAGAATAATGACCGTCGTGAAAACCCCTAACGCCAACGCTGGGCACCATAATGATTTACCCCATGGACAACTCCTTCAAACCATCAATTTTAGCACGTGTAACACTATTATTATATGTATTTTATAATTGTAATTTTAAATTTTCTATAATATATAGTTTAGACATTTTCTTAGTATTTCAATATAATATTCGCTGAAGTGAAATCTTTTTATTTTCCACTTGAACATGTTTGAGCAGTATCAAAATTTAATCATAATTAAATAAATTTTAATAAAACTAAAAGTATACATAAATTCTACGTAAAATGAAATATTAATTCAACTGATAACAACATTTCACATACATTTGAACATGGAGTACATAAATTCATATTCCACTTGATCGTGACGATTGTCCAGGATGGTAGGTTCGATGTAGGCATTTCCCCTGATTATGACCAATTATTTTGCACAAACCATAATGTTTAGGTTCAGTTTTCTCCCTCAAGTCCATTTCACCATGAATCCTGGTAATGTGCGGGTGACCTTTGGACTTCCTACGTAACCTCATGTTTGGGACCAGCTTGAAAGTCGATGAAAGCACTTCACATGTTGAGACATCACGTAAGGTGGGGAATTCTGTAACGCCCCAAATTTGGGCCTAGAAGTATTAGGTCTTGAGCATGGGAACAGTTAGGAGGCAGCACATAAATGTTTAGTTGTACAAGTAAGTGACACAAATGCATGTCTGCTTCAGTGGTTATGTGTTCTGATTGCTCTGGGAAGAGTTTGAGAAGTCTTGGGTTCAAGCCTGGGCATGTTCAAAAAATTTTTTTTAATTAGTTAAACCCTTGTCTTGAGACTGTAGGCTTTTTGAAAAAATATGGGTAAAACATGACAGTAAGGGTCTGCTGGTCTAAGGGATAAGTGGCGTGCTATGGTTACTTGATGTTTGAGGTTCGAATCCTACTTTGAGCAGTGGAGTGTTTTATTTTGCTGCACTTGTCGTGTGGGTAGTAGAGATTGACTGAAACACTGCTGAGTGGGGTAGAGTTTAAATTGGTCATGAAGGGATTGTAGGAAGGAATGTTGGGATGTGGATGGTGATCAGTTGAAGTGATTTGAGGAGGGAATTAAGGGATTATGGGAAGAGTGGGAGTG
This sequence comes from Gossypium hirsutum, assembly GCF_007990345.1. Taxonomy (NCBI): domain Eukaryota; kingdom Viridiplantae; phylum Streptophyta; class Magnoliopsida; order Malvales; family Malvaceae; genus Gossypium; species Gossypium hirsutum. The sequence goes on along the minus strand of NC_053424.1, from coordinate 101,217,526 downwards.
TTGTGCCGAAGGTGGGAGTCCTATTTTGGCAAAATAGGTAATAGGACATTTTTGCTCTTTGGTGCCGAATGTGTTCCTAGTTTTGCTGTGCATTCTGTGGTTTTGTTGTTTTTTCTTTGTTTGAGGCCAAATACTACAATAGACCATTCGACACCTTTCGGGTTTGCCTATTTCGATTTTGCTCTCTACAATAGTGCCTTTACTGATCGACTGTCTCCTCCTCATCTCTTTCATTTCTTGCGGGTTTTTGTTCTTGATTCTTTGACCGATTGCTTCCCTATTCTTCCCTTCTCAATAAATTTTGCCTTGGTCGATTCTCTACACCCCATTCCCTCACTCAAGGATTACCCGAATATCTTCTCTTCCCCTCCTTCGAATCTTTCTGGTGTTAACAGATTTCCGTTCTTTTCATTGTGCTATTGTGACTGAATACCTCTTTCATCTCTCTCTCAATTCTATCCCACTTTTCACCTTGCACTTTGGTTGAATATTCTCTTGGTCGATTTCTTCTTTTTCCTCTATTGTTGTCTCGAATAGAGGTGCGATTGATACATCTTGAGCCTCGGTTTGAGTGGGCGCTTTTGGGGGGTAGGCCGAATACTACTATCTTCTATTCTTAGTCTACGCTCTTGGTAAGTTGCTATTCACGTGGTTCAATTATTTGCGTGTATTATCTTAGTTAAAAAATGGCGATTGAGATACAGGTAGTACTCAAGAATTCCAAGCGGTCACTTGCAACGATTTTAGTGTGTGATCGATCAGGACAAGTGATAAGTAATCTTTTGAATAAGTGTTTGATTAGTGTTTGCTTCGACTCGATTATTAGTCTATTAACTGAAGTTTCTGTTTGAAATAGGTTGGTGTGCTCGTGGGATAGTTGCACATCTTCGCAAACAGGTATGTAACCACACTACTATAAGCGTAGATTTGCAATAGCCGGAAAAGTATGACTATTGATGCTACACGAGCGTGCGCTCGCTCGTGTGGTAATCTGAACGCGTAAAACATGAGCGTTTGATCGTAGAGGCCTCCATGAGTGATTTTATGGGCTTAGGTCGTTTTGGGCCATGTTGGACTAAAATGGGTCATGTGGGCCCCACAGACTTGTGTGCCCCACATGGGTAAATCGCATGGATGTGTAGAGAATATTGGGCCAGGCTGTGTATCCACACGGCCGAGGCCATTTCTGGGTTATGTGGGCCACACGGGTATGTGGGCCCACATGGGCCAGCATTGTGGGCATTGGGCCTATTTTCACTGTTTGACTGTTAAGGTTGCACGGGTCACCCGAGACAACTGTGGATCTACTGTTGGGCTGGTAAGTATACCTAGACCTTAAAATTGACAAATGATTGTTTTTCCCTTATGTGGTAAAATGATTATTTTGCCCTTATGTGGTAAAATGATTGTTTTGCCCTTATGTGATAAGATGACTGCTTTACCCCTATGTGGAGTATATATATATATGTGTACATGTATGACCATATTTTAGCATGTTATTTAAACTATAATGGATACATGTATGATTCTATGATATGACATGACATAACTATATGATGCATTGCATGGGGATGGGTTTATATTGATCGAAGGAAGTGTACTGAAAGGCTTCATGCCTAAATTACTGGCAGCTCTACTACAAATATTGTATAGTGCCACAACCGATGCTACTTGTAGTGTAGGGATGAGTGGGTTGATTTTATCCCCACATAGAGTGCAGGGTTGGATGAAGATGGAGTGTAGAGGCTGGATGGGACTTGCATACCGTTTACTGTTACTGCACTATTTACTGTTACTGCAATGGGCCAAGGCCCAAACACATGGTTGTTTCTGTATTGAGATGGGCTAAAGCCCAAACTGATATTGTCACTATTACTAAAAAGGGCTTAGGCCTAGACTGTATTTGCTCACTGTATGTTTGACTGTTTGTTTATTAAGGGATTTCACACTGAGTTTTTGTAAACACACCCTTCTGCTTATCTGCGCAGGTAATCCGTAGGTGGATCGGTGCTGCGAGGGACTCGACGGTGGCCACCAACTGCTCATGCTTCCATATTCGACTTTTAATTTATAAGTAATTTTAATTTTGGTATTTTTACTGCAATAAGGCCTCTATGGGTTTAACTTTAAATTTGGTTTTATTTGCTTTGGTTTTGAAATTCTAGTGTTTGGAAAACTCGAGTTTTCAAAAGAAACAATATTTTTACAAGTAAACGCAAGTACCAACTATTTTAAAAAGCTTCCGCTATAAAATGATATTTTAGAAATGAATAACGTTTTTAAAAATATAATAAAGACGTTTTAATATGAATAACTTTTTGGCAAACAACTCACATTTTGAATCTAAAATAACATATTTAAGATCACATAAAGAGTTTAAATAGAGAATAGGTTTTTCAACAGTATCTCGCCTTACGAAAAACACTTCAATGTGACATCGCCAGATTCGGCCATAACGTTAGGCCGGGTTTGGGGTGTTACAAACTCATTTCTCAAATATGTAATGTGCGTACTAGAGTGCACACCTCTTCGATATATACTTCAACATTGATCAGGGCGCGAGCACAAGATACAACAACGTGTGTACATAGGTACCAAAGCATCTAGAACTTCCTACAATTGCGCTGCCTATTTCGCAGATCAACTTCGTAGGACATAGATGGGATACTGGGTTGATGGTCGATGGACTCTATAACTCAAAATTTTCTAACTGACAAGAATATAATACTACATGCATTGACCTCGCTCCTTGGGCATTCGCATTTATTGCCTTCCTAGCCTCCTCTATAACACCCCCAACCCGACCTAGGAGTTTGGCTAAGTCAAATGCGTTACATTGATCACCAAAGTGATCCAGTAAAGCCATTTAATTTTATGAAAATCTCTCTCTTTTTTTAAGAAAAACATTCATTGATCAAACCAGTTTTACTTAGTAATCCAATTACAATATTATTAATATGAACCTTTGAGAAAAATGGTTAAGGTTTAAAAAGACTTATCAAAACTTTTAAGTATTTTGCAAAGTAGTAGCAAACATTATTAAGAATAATGGTTTTCTAAACCAATTAGCATGCAATTATCAAAGTATCAACTAAGTATCATGCTTAAAAATTAATTAGCTAAATAGTCCCAAAACCACAATTATAAAAGCATTATATAATTAATAATTTACAAATCGATAAATAAACCAATAAAAATGATTAAGAAAAGCTTTAATGGAAAGCTTTAAATAATAATAAAAAATGAGATGCTAGTCTGAGGTTCCTCCGGTGCCATTTTGAGTCCTAGTTTTTGGCGTTACTTGAAAGGTAAGGAAATGGGGGAGTGCGCTTATGATAGCCCAATGTGAGTCTAATTTTTAAACCATTATATATGTAATTGTTCAAACAGTAAAGCATTCAATTTATAGCATCATAGAAAATTAAGCATTATATAAGGAACATTTAGTAAATTAATGCATGTACAGGTTATGTCCATGATGCAATGCAATTTTAATTTTAAGTTTCCACCCATCCATCCTATCTACCCTTAAGCAACACTCGACACTCCAAAACACATATCAATAACTGACAATCCCAGATTTCCCGGTGACGATGACTTTTACTAAATTAACTTACTATCCTGGGTTGCCTCGTTTCGATGGCCTTTTTAAACTATCATCCTAGTTTACCCATTTTCAATGGCATTGCCTCTTACTTTGTGCAGTACTAACTTTTGGTGTAACTTAAATTGCCACTTTCTCCTACGAACTCCTTCATCCTCCATACCCAATTTCATGTAATGAACATAAACCCAACATATCATGCTATTTATCAACAATCGATGCTACGCTTGTCAATCACATTTATTGTAATAGCACGTTTTCCAATGGTACCGAAAATGGCGATTTTGAAACTTTGTATTTCGATGATTGAATTATAGTAAATAAATAATATTTACTAGTTATTATAGTGGTTTATTGAATTTTGATTAGATAATTTTGTTGATTGGTCAGTTAGTTAAGATACAAGTAGAACGTACTGAAAGTCAGTGGTTTTGGAAAATGACGTATCAAGACCTCTTTTTCATAAATCGAGCTCATAAATGTTATTGTTGAATGTCTATTGAGCTATTATATGAGTGGATTAAATTTGGTTCAGTAATTTTGACGTTTGGATAGTTAATTAAGGCAAAAGGACTAAATCATAAAAGGTGTAAAACTTGATCACTATTAAATTTTATTAATTAAATGGCTTATTTAATAAATGTGGGAGGACTTATATAGTAATTAACCATAAAGGATTGACATGGACAATTAATGCTTTATTTTTACTTAAATTATATGATAATATTATAATAAAATTAAAATTAAAATAAAACATGAAAATAAGGAAAAACCAACCATCATCTTTATTCTCCTTCACTTTCAAACCAAAAAATCCATGAAAGAAAGCTTGGAGCATTTTTCCAATTTGGATGCTTGCATGTAAGTCGTCCGACTATCCGTTTTCGTAAATTTTATGTTTTTGAAATCGTTACAATTAGGTCCAACTAACTCGTATCTCCGTTTTTGAAACTGTCAAAGTTTTTTAAAATTACTATTGATCATTTTTGGATGTTATTCATATTAATGCAATATTTTGAAGGTTAGAAATGTTTTAGGACTATTTTGTTAAGTGAATTTTGTTAATTCTGAGTGTAGGGACTAAAATGTGAATATGTTAAAATTGATATGAAATTTCTATAATTATTAATAATAGGGTGTTGTTAAAGGATGAAATTGAAATCGGTTTAAAAATTAGAGCTCAAATATGAAAATTATGTTAATTTTATTTTAGGGACTAAATTGAATAAAAGTAAAAATTTTAGAGTATATTTGAAAAATGAAATTGAATTAATTTAAGATAATCATAGGCTATTTTGAGATGTTTGAAATTGATTAATTGAATTAAATCATATTAAATATTGGGATTTGAAACAATCGAAAGATGAACGCGAAAAAAGGAAAAATTGCCTAAAAGTTATTAGTGTCATATTCGTTGCCAATTTTGATTAAGTAAGTTTTGTATTACCTTTAATTTGTTAATAATTGCTTATTATTGTATTATTTAATTGCATGATACTATAATTGTTGTAATACAACAATTATCAGTATTGAAAGAATTGTAGTGCAAAGTACGATATAGGAGGCTAATACGGATGGTTATATGATATGGAACGGTTATAAAATATTAATTGGTTTAAATTACAAGTATATGGTTATTTTATATGTGAATTAAAATGAATAAGTATATGGTTATTTGATATGTGTACGAAAATGTTCAAAAGAATAGAAATGATTGAATACGTGACACAGGGCCTGTGTGAACTTAATGAATAGCTCGGGTACAAATGACTTGTCATTAGGGTTTATTAGGCACCATGTGTTGGTGATTACATTTATTAGGTGCTTTGGACTTGTGTTATAGTTATCAGGCACTCTGTACCGATGTTATATTTATAAGATACTATGTACCGGTGGTGGATACCATACTGATGGTTAAAATCTAGAATTTGTTGTGGATTCTCGACAGCTTGTGTGAGTACTAGTGAGTAATGGTTAATGTCCCTATTGTCAGCTTGTGTGAGTATTATTATCTCATGTATCCGAGGTATATTCGTTATAGTTCTCCGGGCTATGAAAATAAACGTGATATGAAATGAAATTGTTTAAATAATGTGAATACTGAACCTGAAATAGATATACAAGAATGGAATGACATAAATGTTGTACTTGCTGAACATTTTTTATATAGATTAAATGGTATCATTGGAAGTGTTATTTGATTCATGTATGATAATCTTACTTGTGATTGTTAAATTGTGATAACAGGGAACTATATAGTAGCTAGTTCATTTAATTTTATGTGAACTTAAGTGAGTTATAATTGGTTAAATGTATTTTGGATAGTATTAAAAATAAATGGTTATATTGTAAGCATGTGTAATATAATGTATTAAACTTTGATAGTGTTAAGTGATGTACTGTGGATGTAACAGGATGCCAAATGATATCCATACTTGTTACATCAGGTTTTCATAGTTGTATTGTAAATTTATCAAGGTAGGTTAAATAAATTTCATATGAACTTACTAAGCATTTGTAATGTTTATCTTGTTTGCTTTTCTATTTCTGAATAGGCTTTTTTGTGGAACATGTCAGTCGGATCAATCAGAGCTCACACTATCAAGTCTCTAATCTGATAATCTTTATTAATTTCAAATTCAATTATGTGGCATGTATATAGGGTTGTATTTGCGTTTAAGTTATTTTGGATGTTCATTATCTTAGTCTAATGATGTTGATGATGTTGGATGATTTGGTATTATTATGAGAAATGAAGTGGCAAGTGAATAGCCTACTTGAAATGTGATTTACTCAAGCTAATGGATATGCTTATATAAACAGATGTTTTAGTTTTAAGTGTATATATGTAAGTTGTGGTTTGAAATGATATATGGATGTTAAAATGGTATTTTGGCTAGGATAGTAACTTTATGGTTATGAATGTTTATAAAAGAAAGGTATGGATCTTGCTTCATAGGTTAAATCTTATGGAAATCATGAAATGGATAAGTTTGGGCAAGTATGTGTAACGGAAAGGTGTATGTTTGAGACTTTGTGCAATGTTTGGTTGAAGTAAATTTTGAATTGGTCATATTAGGTTATAAGGTCTATAAGGTAAGTGCTTATAAGTGTCATCTTTTGATATTGGGTTTGATGTTATTTTGGTGAATAAATATGTATGAAATTTTAGCTATGTTTTTACATGAATGATTGGTGCATAATGCTTGAATTGTAGTGTCAATGATGACATCTTGGTTAGACAATTAGGATGAATGATTCATGTTGTATTTTGGTATGTTTTTTTGTGTCTTTTAACATGTTAAACAAGGGTCCATTGCATGACTTGAGGCTTCAGTGAACCTAGGTTGTGTTTGCTTGTTTTGGAATGTATTTTAGGCACACATGGTCTATGACCTGGTCTACCACACAGTTGTGTGTCATACACAGGTGCAATTCACAACCATGTGGTTTATTTAATTTTGGTGCAGGATGATCCACACGGCCTGGCAAAACGATCGTGTGACCCAAGATTATACGGAATCAGATTGTTACATGACCATGTCTTGACTTCACACGACCTCATGCTTGTCATATAGCCATGTGACCCATGTTTTCACTTTTTACCTATCTTTTTGTAAATGTTTCGAGTTAGTCCTAATTTGTTTTTGAGTTGGTTTAAGAGCTTCGTAAGCTCAATAAAGTCTCGATTTTGTTTTAAAATCAAATGATACTTGTATTAATAATGCTTTGTGGTTTGATTGATTATTTATGTCGAATTATTGAATGATAATGATGGTTAACTATCATAATACCTTATAGCTCAGGTTAGGTGACCGGACTCAGTATAGGGTGTTACATTTATTATTTCATACTATCATCTAATGGCATGTATTCATGCATTCATTCATATCAATTTCAGATATACAATTTCTTCATGCGAGCTAAAAATTTATATTGATATACTAACATTAGGTTGTTAATATGCTAGTTCGACTAACACATACATAATATGTTCACATATAGGGTTTGCACATAAGGTTCACATATAAGGTTCTCATATTGAATCACATGAGGGTTCACATATTGGCTACAGTTTGCCTACCAATTTATAACAGAGTTTACACGTATATTTTTTTATGTAAGGGTTCACATTTAGTTCATATTCATATAAGGTTCACATTACATAAATGAGTCTGCATACTTATGTACATAAGTGTTCGCATACATATTTACCTAAAGTTTCGCATACTTACTCACATAAGGTTTCACATGTTAGTTCTAATTCTTAACCACAGTATAATAAGAAAAATAATCCCAAACCAAAATTATAAAAGCAATATTTAATTAATAATTTACAACCTGATAAATAAACCAATAAAAACTATTAAGGACAACATTAATGGAAACTTTTAAATAATAATAAATGAAATGTCAGTCTGAGGTTCCTCTGATGCCATTCCGAGTAATAGTTTTTTGCGTTACTTGAGAGGTAAGGAAAAGGGGAGTGAGCTTATGACAGCCCAATGTGAGTCTAATTTTTAAACCATTCTATATATAATTGTTCAAACAGTAAAGCATTCAATTTATAGCATCATACCAAATTAAGCATAATGTAAGGAACATTGAGTAAATCATCGCATGTATAGGTTATGTTCATGACGCTATGCAATTTTAATTTAAGTTCCCATCCATCCATCCTATTCGCCCTTGAGCATCACTAGACACTTGAAAACACATATTAATAACTGACCATCTCGGATTTCCCGGTGACTATGGCCGTTAACTTGTCATCAATGACGATGACTTTTACTACAATAACTTATCATCTCGAATAACTTGATTTTGTTGGCCTTTTTAAATTATCATCCCAGTTTACCCAGTTTCGATGGCATTTTTAAACTATCATCCCGATTTACCCAGTTTCGATGGCATTGCCACCTACTTCGTGCAGTACTGACTTTCATTGTGGACTTAAATTGCCACTTTCTTCTATGAAACACCTTCATCCTCTATACCCAATTTCATGTAGTCATGCACATAAACTCAGCATATCATGCTATTTATCAACAATCCATGCTATGTTTGTCAAGCACATTTATTATTTCATACTATCATCTAATGGCATGTATTCATGCATTCATTCATATCAATTTCACATATACAATTTCTTCATGCAAGTTAAAAACTTGTTTTGATATACTAACATTAGGTTGTTAACATACTAGTTCGGCTAACACATACATAACATGCTTGCATATATGGTTCGTACATAGGGTCTGCATATCAAGTTTGCATACTGAATCGCATTAGGGTTCACATGAAGGTTCGCATATTAGCTACAGTTCGCCTACCAATTTATAACAGAGTTCGCATGTATATCTATTTATGTAAGGGTTCAAATTTAGTTCATATTCATATAAGGTTCATATTGCATAAAAGAGTCCACATACCTATTTACATAAGTGTTCGCACACATATTTACCTAAAATTTTTCATGCTTACTCACATAAGGTTTCGCATGTTAGTTCTATTTCTTCAAAGGGTTCACATAATATTCAGTAAGGGATCGCCTAACATTTACTAAGGGGTTCGCACAATATTTACAAAGGGATTGTATGGCAGTTCACCAAAGGGTTCACAAGTTTATTTACATAAGAGGGTTCACATGTTCATTATTTTTAACTTAAACCCTAATTTCTAATGATTCAACTAATTAATCATACATAATGAGTAAAATTAGATCCTACACTTGATCAAAGACATAAAAAACTTAATTTTTGGATGAAGAATTCGGCAACAGTTGGGAGGAGAGGGATGCAATTAAAAACCTTGAAATCTTTGGTTGAGTAATGTGGTTCGGAAATGGAGGAGACAAGGGGAAAATTTTGAACTTTTAAGAACCTTGATTGCAACGAGGATTTTGGCAATAAAAAAGAAGAAGAGAGAATTTTGAAAGTTTTTCTTGAAAAAATTTCTAAATAAAAATTCTAGGTTTTGAAAAGATTGACTATTTAGAAAAGTTCTTCACTATTTCATATAGAATTAGGAATTAGTTTAGGATTAAGATTAATTTAAATTGATGAATAAATTTAAAAAAAATACGGTTTTCAATCAGGGCTTGTTTGAAAATTTGATACTGTAACACCTCAAACCCGGCCTAGACGTTATGGCCAAATCTGGCGATGTCACATGAAAGTAATTTCGAAAACTAAGTCGTTGATAAACCATTCCCCATTTAAACAATTTTCATTATTTTATATTATCTCTAAATCAAGTTATTTGTTTCCAAATCATTATCCATTTATTTACAAGTCGTTATAATTTGCGAAAGCTTTTAAAACGGTTTGCGTAGTGGTGAGTGTTTTGAAAGAAAATATTTGTAACTTTTGAAAACCCATGTTTCCCTACCACTAGTGATTATAATTCATAAGCAGCGATAAACAAATCTCAAATTGAGGTAAAAATCCATAAAGGCCTTATTACAGTAAAAATACCCCAAATAATAATACTTAAAATTATAATCAAGTACGAACGTATATGCGGTCGTATGGCCACTTCTGAGTCCCTCATTACACCGATCCGCTTATGACTGAGAGTTACCTGTACAGTAAAACACAAACGAAAACTCAGTGTGTAATCCTCATGCAGTTATACAGTCAAAATGCAAACAGTAACAGACTAGGCCTAAGCCCTTCACAGTAACGGTATCAGTTTGGGCCTTAGCCCATCACAATCTCAGTAATTAGCAGGGCTTCAACCCACTACAGTAACAGTATACAGTAGCAGTAATACGATGTACAATATGCTAGTCCTACCCAACCAACCGCTATACACCATCTCCTATCCAACCCTGCACTCCTATGGGGAATAAATCGCCCACCCATCCCTACACTTACAAATTAGCACAGGTTGCGGCACTAAATAGTATTTGCAGTAGAGCTGCTAGTATAATAGGCTTAGAGCCATCAGTGATTTGCAGAGGAGCTACCAATACAGTACACTTCCTCCAATCATATTATTCCAACCCCATGCAATGCATCATACAATCATGACATGCCATCTCATGGAAACATGCATATAATCAGAACAATATAAATATTATGCTCAGTATACAGTCACACATATTCTAATGTCACACAGCCAGTTAGGGATCTAGGTATAGCTTACCGACCCTACAATAGGTCCATAGTCGACTCGGGCGACCCGTGAAACCTTAACAGTTAAACAGTGAAAATGGGCCCACAGGCCCATGTTGCATGCCCATGTGGGCCCACATGCCCGTGTGGCCCACACGGCCCAAAATGGCCATGGCCGTGTGAATCACACCCCCGTCGATCACACCCCCATGTTTGATCACATGGCTTACCACACGGCGGCCACATGCCCGTGTGGCGTCGATAATCACCTATTTTAGCTTTTTGTCGAATTCAACTTTTGGGGTTGTGTTTACACACCTGAATTCATTAGAAGTTAACCCACACTCTTGGTACACCAAAACCTAAATTCAACCAAAACGTCATTTAATCAACTACATAATTCGTTAATCAAATAAAGCAAAATGACGTTAAGAAATGATCAACAACCGAAATCCCTTACCCAAAATCAACCAAAACCGCGCCCTCAATTCCTTGATGAAGCACCAACCAACCCTTGATCTCCACCTAGCACGAGAGCCACAAAAACCTTTTGTTTCAACCCTTAATCGCATTTCACTTAACAATTTAGTTAAACCCAAGAATATACATACAACCTTTCATTCAGCATCTTATAGAACGAAACAACAAGACACCTACTCACTTACCAAATCGTTAACAGGGTAGAGTGCAATTTGGAAATGCAAGCAGGACCAAATCAAAAAGGGGATCTGAAAACTGAAAAGAGGAAAAACAGGGAAAAAAAGATCAATGGAAAGGGAAGTGCAAAACCGAAATAGACAAAGCGTAAAGCAGAGCTCACCTATCAAAATTTGGCCAAGGAGAAGAGCCAAAATTACGCACGACCAGCTTAAGGGGAAGGGAAGCTAGCGTCAAAAATTGAGAACAAGAAGAGGGAACCAAATTTTTGAAAACAACGGCAGTAAGTAAGGGGAAAAACAATTAAAACAAAACCAAAAAGGAGCAGAACAGATGGAGAGGAAGCATTCACAGCAAAAATCGAATGACACAAACGGCACCAAAGAACTTGGAATCGTCGACAAAAAAAACAAATGAGAGAAGAAAAACCAAGGAAGAAATTCGATAGCAACAGGGAGGTTTTAGAGGAAGCAAACGGCAGCAAAATTGAAAAAATAAGAGAGAAAAAAACTCTATCAGCCACCGACATTTTGAAACAAAGAGAGAGAAAGTCGAATTCAACATTCCCCAAATCAGGATAACTTCCCACATCCCATAATTTCCTCCTAAAATCACTCCAACCTTCCCACTACTCAGACTTTTAATGAAACACAAACTCTAGCCGTACATCTCTGCAAAAATTTTATCCCTTCGCCCATGCAAGGATTCGAACTTTAGAGTTCAAGAAACAATAACACGCCACTCATCCCCTAGACCAGCAGGCCATTCTGACATATTTCACTAACATTGATTTATAAGCCTATTAATTAAAGATAGGGATTCCTTCAATTAAAAACAAAATCTTGCCCAAGCTAAGGCTTGAACTTAGGACCTCACACACACACCCAGAACACATAACCACTAAGGTAGACTATTATTTGTAACAACAACATACGAAAATAATTATAAAGGATTTTGGGGCGTTATAGATATTTTATAGGGGTTTCGAACTTGGGATCAAAAGGGATATTAAGCTTTAACCATGAACCAGCTGGCTCATTCTTATAATAAGGCTTTAGGAAACTATTTTTAAAGGTTTGAGCCAAGCATTAAGGGAAATTGGGAATAAAAATTAGCAAAAGGGTGCAATCAAAAAAGTTCAAACCTAGGACCTTATCTTGCCTAACACTTAACCATTAAGCCTAATGGTCTGTTCTTGTTAATTCCTTATCAACAATAATTTTTAAAGCATTCTAGGTTCACTTACCCTATTCTTATTATGCTTTAAAATCTATATTTTATCTCTATTTCTTCTAGCCCTAATTTTGGAATGTGACATCCTTGACAAAAACATGTCCCACCTCCATTTGGTTTACTTATTTTATCCTTATTCTTGGCTTCAAGGTTGTTAGCCTGTAGAATGTAGCTGAGAAATTAAATAAAATTGAAAGATGTAGTATTCATTTCAAGACGGAGTGAACAACTTCTGCCAAATTGGTGGTCATATGACGATATTGAGATCTGTCATTGAAACTTTAAGTCCATTTTCAAGGCTCCATGGTACCCAACCACTCCCAGAAAGGACTATTCATTTTAACATGCATATTAGCCTCAAGCTTGTTTAGCCTTTGCTTGAAACAGTGTTGTTCAAGCTCATACACTGCGTATGTATTCAGAAAAGACATGTCATCTTTTTAGTTTAATTTGTGGAAATATTAAGAATATTTAAAAATATGTTGAAATTAAAATTTACCCATGTTCACCACTTGTTTGTGCCAATCTGCATTCTTGTAGTCTCAGTGGAAGTTGGCGACGATGTGGTGGATGTAGTAAAAGAATCTCCACAAAACACTAGAACACCTAATTGAGGAAATTAGACCCTTTAATCTATCGGATATGATGCAAATATTATCTTCTCTAACAAGATATGTTTGCAAGTTCGTCAGAAAGAATTCCTATGATTTCATGTTCTCTAACTCCACAATAAAAAATGCTATAGGTAGCAAGTTCCGGTTCTCACTTGTGCAACTGCAACCTATGTATATTTTTCATATAACCAAATGCCATCAACCTGCACAAGCGGCTTGCAATGGGGAAATACTCGCATGCATGGATTGATTGTCTAGAACATTCAATGAAAAATTCTCTTTCCTAGTTGTACTTGGTTGTCCAGGCCATAATAAAGTTGTGTCTGCAACTTAACAACAGTCCCTGGCATGTACTCCTACATAGTGGCTATCCACCCCTTAAGTTCATTGTACGACGTATCCCAATCTCCGTACAATTACTCTATGTCCATGTTTTTAGCTATCCATGCTTTTCGGTATGACACTTGATACCGAAATCGTTCTTGTATTTCCACAATCAATATCGATACAAGAATGGTCAACATGTCCTTCACTATTGGCATGATGTAGTTGTAGATAGTTTTCATATCAAGTTTGTGATGGTCTTGCGTTATACATGTAGAAGTGCATGTATAAGGCCTAACAGATTTTTGGATCTCTCACATTTGTGACCTCTGGATAAATGCAATTCATACCCGCCAATTGCACCCTTCTACTAACCTCCAAACTCCCCGATATATAATATTGGTTTAGAAACAATGATTTTGTTGTTAACTAACACACTCATGCTATCCTGCTTAATGGCAAATACATAGTCTTCGTTGTTCACGAATTTTTGTCCCATGAACAACTCTTCTTGTTCAGGATCTACAGCCAATAGGTGAGCAGGTAGTATATTAGGGTACTCAGGGAACTCAGATGCATGTGTCGCATCGAGATATATAATCGACATATGGGCTCTAAGATCATTGTGTATGACAATTCCTAAACTTGGGTACCCGACTGAAGAAACATAAACATTTCCATCATCATTCGCACCTTTTTCGTCGATGTCATTTGGGACCTCATCTAGATCGAGAGCACTATACTTCAACCTCATGATCAAAACGACCATTATTATCATATTCATTTTCACCATTCGTATCAATCTCAATCAACATCGAATGCATTTGTAAACAGGGACTCGGGTTAAAGTTTTCAGACGCAGGTAGAGTATTAAGATCAATGTCAAACCTGCGTACAGACAATCGCCTATCGACAGACACTTTTGAAACCTCCATACACAGATCTTGAAGTCTATATTATTCACTTAATGGAGTGAAATCTTCAGCTGGCTCCATATTAGCTAACTCAGCAAACAACTGAATCAATTTAGTGTTCACACTCCCATTCGGGCAATAAAGTACAACCATTGTCTCTACATCTTCATCGTCTACAATTTTCATCTTGTAAATTTGATAGGATTTGACGAATTCGAAATTTGTACAATAGTTTTACCATCCTCCTTCCATAACATCTAATAATTTTTGCACTGATTCTTTCTTTCATACCATCAACAGACACATTTCTATTAAATCTCATTGCTATTTGTTGGTGAGATTCAAATATACAACCAATTTTTGTTTTTAAAATTACTCCATTGAAATAAACATATATGAAGAATTGATTATCCATCTTCAATAGTAAATTTGTAAAAATAATTAAATTTCTCAATAGTTATTTTAAAAAAAGATTCTACTGTAAAAGAAATATAATATAAGAAAATTAATTATTGTACTAACCTTACAAATCTTTCTTTCTTTTCTTCTTTATCTTCTCCTTTTCTACAATTTTTTCCCTTTCTTCTTATCAATTAGCTGCTACAACCCTTCAAGAAAGCACAAAAAAATTGACATATATATAAATTGATAAATCGTAATTCATACATATTTTTATCCCATGCTTAGAACATTTTATGGATGATTTTTTCTTAAAATTGGTGAATTCGATGCTCCTAATGCCTTAATTTCATGTTTTATACTTAGGTGAGTATAGGAAAGTGAAAAGAACAAGAAACAGGCCAAAAACAGAGAAAATAGGCCAACGTACGAAATCAACACGGCCTGGACCTCCTCACACAGGCAGACCACACGGCCGTGTCAATTTGGCAGAATCGAAGCACAACTCACACGGGTGGACCACACGCCCGTGCCTATTTAACAGGCTTGACCATAGCCTTAAGCAATCGCACACGGGCATGTTCCTACCGAGCCCAAGTTTAGTCCAATTCGGAGAAGGCCAATTTTGAGGGTTCTTAGGCATTCTAAAGCCTATAAATACACCCTAGAGGAGGAGGAAAAGGACACACACGGAGGAGGAAGCAGGGAACTGCTCAAGGAAAGCCGATTGATCCATCTCAGAAACCGGATTCATCATTAAGACTGAAGATCTCCCCTCAATTTCCCTTAAGGAGTTTTGGGTTTTTCTTTATGTTTTGTATTCATTATTCTTCTGAGATGTTTACATTTTTAGTTATGAACTAAAACCCCTAAATACCTAAGAGGAATGAAACCTAAGATAGATTTTGTTATTATTATCTGAATTGTATGATAAATATTTGACTTGCTCTTAATTATGTGTTCTTAATTCTTGTTTTGATATTCCAGGATATTGATTCAAGTTAAGCTCTTATTCAGAGGAGGAATAGACCTTATCTAAGAGTACATTTTTCATAATTAAGCGGAGTTGGTTGCGCACCTAGAGATAGGGTGACAAGATTTTGCCGAATTAGGGTGAAACCTAATAAGGGGATCCATAGATCGAGTTAATGTAACCCTAGGGAGTTAATTAGGAAGAGATTTCAATTATTCAACCTAGGGTTAGACGTTGTTAGTCTCGAAAGAGATAATAATTAACTTACGGATTTTTACGGATCAAGTCAAATGAATAAATCGTCCGATTCAGAGTCAAATAACAAGTGAAGTCTAGATGGATTTTTCCTTAGGTATTGTCTTAATTCAATCATTTTTCCAAAAGTAATTTCCCAATTCTATTTTCTGTGAATTCTTAGTTTAGTTAATTAGTTAGATAAACAAAACCTTTTTATTTTTTAGGCTAGATAATAATAAAAAGTTAATACTAGTACTTTTAGTTCCTTTGGGTTCGATAATCCGGTCTTGCTAAAGCTATACTACTGTTCGATAGGTACACTTGCCTTCATCGTGATAATAGTTAGTTTCAAGAATGATTCATCATAAATATTTAAAACCTGTCACGAATATCACGTATCAAGTTTTTGGTGCCGTTGCCGGGGAACTAAGATATTAGGAACACTCGATTTTTATTACTTTAGCCATTTACTTTTACTTCAATTTAAATTTTATTCTAATTTTTATTACTAATTCTTCTTTTTCCCTCTTTCTGACAGGTTCTTATAGTTTAGACTAGAAGAAACCCGTCAGGACCATTACTTTTTGACAGTGAGATCGATCTCACAGTTCGCAGAAACCAAAGAGAAATAAGACGAAGCTTAAGATACACAGAGAACGAGCAAGAGGACAATATTCAAACCACAACCGAGGAGATGGCTGAAAACCAAGAAAATCCGCTACCCCCTGCAATTGTTGTTAATCAAAATCCTGCTCCGCGCACTATGTATGATTATGCTAAACCTAATTTGATAGGAACTGAGTCAAGTATAGTTAGACCTGCTATTGCTGCAAATAATTTTTTACTGAAACCTAACACAATTCAAATGATACAACAGTTTGTTCAGTTTGATGGTTTGTAGGACGAGGATCCCAACGCTCACTTGGCAAATTTCCTAGAATTTTGTGATACCTTCAAACTTAATGGCGTTTCTGATGACGCCATTCGCCTTCGGTTGTTTCCCTTTTTGTTAAGGAATAAGGCTAAACAATGGTTGAACTCGTTACCACGAGGGTCAATCACTACTTGGGAACAAATGACGGAAAAATTTTTATTAAAATATTTTCCACCGGCTAAAATAGCCAAATTACGCAATGATATCTCTTCTTTTGTGCAGATAGATTTAGAAATACTCTACGATGCATGGGAGAGATACAAGGACCTTTTAAGAAGGTGCCCTCACCATGGGTTACCGCTTTGGCTACAGGTTCAAACGTTCCATAATGGCCTGAATCCTTCGACTCGATAGATAATTGATGCAGCCGCTGGAGGAACCATCAATAATAAGACACCTGAAGATGCCTATGAATTTATAGAGAAGATATCACTGAATAACTATCAGTGGCAAGTTATGAGAACAAAACCGATGAAAGCAGCCGGTGTTTTCAACCCCGACGCGGTTACTATGCTATCTAGCCAAGTAGAACTCATAAATAAAAAGATTGATGATTTATGTGGTTCTACTTAGGTACATCCAGTGATGAGGTACGATTCGAATGGAGGAGGAGAATGCACAAAATATCAACCCTTCAACCCTAGCATCGAAGAGGAACAAGTCCAATATATGGGTAACAATAACTTTAGATCCCATAATAGCCCATATAGTAATACTTACAATGCAGGTTGGAGGAACCACCAAATTTTTCATGGGGAGGCCAAAGAAATTAAAGACTACCTCCAGGCTACCAACAACCACCCTACCAACAGGAAAAGAAGCTGAACCTTGAGAGATGCTCTCAAAGTTTATATTGGTGTCAGAAACTCATTTTTAGAAGACCGAGACAGCACTTAAGAATCAACAAGCATCTATCCAAGGGCTCGAAACTCAAATTGGATAGCTTGCCAAGTTGATCTCTGAACGACCACAAGGTAGCTTGCCAAGCAACACAGAATCTAACCCAATGGAGCAACTCAACGCGATTACTAGTCAAGATGAGGAAGGGTTAGTCACACCTGAACCAGAACCAAGGCAAGAAACTAAGATAAGCAAAGGTAAAGGTGAGGTAGACCACAATGAGTAGAAATCGGTAAGTACAGAATACAAACCTCGTATGCCATACCCTAATGCGACAAGGAAAGACTGCTCAAATGAACAATTTGGTAAATTCCTTAAACTCTTAAAAAATTACATATTAACTTACCGTTTATTAAAGCTCTATCACAGATGCCAAACACAATGAAATTTTTAAAAGAGCTTTTAGCAAATAAGCAGGAAGTTGGACGAGGCTTCACATGTGAAGCTAAACGCAGTTTGCTCAGCTATTTTACAGAATAAACTACCCAACAAACTAAAAGATCCAGGGAGTTTTACGATTCCTTTCTTAATTGGTAGTTTAGATGTTAATAATGCATTAGCTGATTTAGGGGCTAGTATTAACGTCATGCCTTACAAAATGTTTAAACAACTAGGTCTTGGGAAACCCAAACAGACTAAGATGAGCATTCAATTAGCAGATAAAACTATAAGATTTCTTAGGAGTATTGTTGAAGATGTGCTAGTTAAAATCGATAAATTTATATTTCCCGTTGACTTCGTTGTTCTAGACATAGAGGAGGATAGCAACACTCCTTTGACTTTAGGAAGGCCCTTTTTAGCAACTGTTAGAACGATTATTGATGTTGGCAAAGGTGAGATCACACTTTGTGTGGGAGACGAAACAATCACCCTTCAAGCTCGCAATTCTGGCAACATATCAAAAATTAAAGGTGATTGTCTAAACCATTCTACTAAAACTGACAATATGGTGCAACCTACTTTGCAGGAAATGAGTTTGCAGGAAGTACATGAGCCATTTTCAAGCAATGGTAGAGGACCTATTCATGAAGAACGAAAGTTACAAATCGAGGAGCTAGATGAATGGCGGACACATAAATTGAGAACACACGATAAACCAAAACTACGCCAGAACAAGCTCAATACATTTCCAAATCCACTTAAGGTTAGAGATAAAATTTTATTAGATACCGCAGATCCTCACATTATCACTGCCAAACCGAATGAAGAAATTCCTCTTACGGTACTTAGCATTTTCCCATTCGGTACAGTCGAGGTAAGTCATCCCAAGTTCGGCACTTTTAAGGTAAACATTACCCGCATAAAACCTTATTTTGATGAGATTCATAGTAGGAATGAGGAGTATAAACTCCTCGAGCCACCATTACCATTCAATGGAGAAGTAAGTCGAGCTTAGACTATAAATAAGCGCTTCTCGGGAGGCAACACGAGCACTAACTGTATTAACTTCTTTAAATTTTAGTGTTTAACACCTAACTTACTAACGAAGCTCTTGAATACAGGTTTACCACACAGACACGGCCAAGCACATGGGCGTGCTTAGGACCGCGTGGAAACAGGCCAAATATTTTCCCCAGCACGGGCTACGATAAATCACCACGGCCGTGTGACATGGCCGTGGGTGAACCCGCCAAAACAACACGGACGTGCGACATGCCCGTGCCAAGCAACCGTAGGCAAACTTGCCAAAACAACACGGGTGTGGACCTTCATACACGGACGTGGGAGCAGCGAACAAAGACAGACACGGCTGTACGATATGGTCATATGCACCAACACGCCCAAGGTACACGAGCATGGGGAAATTTTCAGATGCGTCCAAGTTCAAAATTTGCGAATCACACGGGCAAAAATTAGGGAACACGGGCGTGTGTCCCAAAATCTATAAATACCCTTCACTATTCATCATCTTCTTCACCCAAAATTCCTAACCTTAGCCGCTACAAGTCCACACGACCTCCCTGTCACGCCCGTGCGCCACTTCCAACTTCATTTTCGACACCCATTTTCATCTTTTTAGCATTTGTTTACTCTTTTCTCTTTTATTTTACTGATTTCTAATGCTATTTATCATAGTAATCTGCACTTTTCATGTTATTTTCATCTTTCTATCACTCAAATTTCGTATCTAGAGTAGTTATCATCTTTTTCATGTTGAAGTTCTTACTCATTGCATGTCTACCTACTCCATTTGACTAGTTTAAAGTGAATATTTATGGTTAGGATAATAGAAATACTCATACCTTTTGGGTTGACATTTTCCATCAATAAAATATGCTACAAAGAATTATTTTCCATTTTTTATGAAACTCATACTATTATCATGCTAGTGATACACCATAAAATTAATTGTTTTTGATTAAGTTTATTAGTAGTTGTGACTGAGATTATTAGTTTTAGTTTATGATGTTTTCCTTTTTAAATTTGTTTTCGTCTTACCTTGAACATTCATCACAACGAAATAATGGTTTTTCTTGCAGGTATACCATGTCGTCTTTACGAGGAAAGAAAGTCGTCGTCCCTACTTCGAAGAAAAGGAAGGGGTCGTCATCTTCCTCGGGTCCTACCACGGAAATTCGTCACCCTTTCCTGCAGTTCCCCATTGGGCCCCAAGAAGAACTTTTCTAGATTCTACGGGCCCGACCCTTGGAAGTGGGCCGCTGTATAGACTGGGCCGCGGTAGAACAAGTCCAACTCACAGATGCAATTTGGGCCCTCCTCACCACCGATCCTTAGGGGCTTTTCTTTGAGATTGTCGAGCCGACATATCTCAAACTCACGATGGAACTCTACTCAACATTCCATCTTCAAGTCGTGATGGCCTGCTTTGATGACCCAAGAACAATCCAATTTCGCCTCGACGGTCTAGTCTGCCAGTTGAACGTCCCAGAGTTCGGAACTGCATTGGGCCTTTACACTGAGGAGTTCATGGAGGAGAATAAACTCCACGCTCTCAATCGCCACATCCATCACTCTCCTTCACAATGCTGGAACGCCCTCACCCCCGGTGCTGCTTCCTACAATCCTAGCCGCTCCAAGGCATCAGCTCTCCCTCCATATCTGAGGTACTTACACGCCATTTTGGCTCACACGTTAACAGGAAGGCGAGAAAGCACTGATGTCGTCAACACTCATGACGCCTACATTCTATGGTGTATGTCGCACGGGCACATCATAGACCTTGTTTATTTCATTACCCTTGCCATTCAACATTAGACGGAGAAGCATAGGAAGGGGGTCATCTCCATTGGGCCCTATGTGACGCAGTTGGCTGGGCACTTCGGGCTCCTCAACACAGTAGCCCAATCATCCTCTTATGGGCCAGATGTCCTCACAAGGCATCTCGAGCATGCTAAGTATGAGGATGATCGAGAAACGACGTGGCACCTTCCCTCCTCAGTACCGTCTTGCCCAATCCACCGAGGAGGAGGCCCCCGAGGACATTACTGATGATGTCCCTCCACGTCACGAGAACCCACTGTCTCAGCCACCACCTCCTTCTCATCTAGTTCATGCGGCGCTTCATACGCTGACATCTCTAAGCGCCTTACCCGGTTCGAGCAACAGTGTTTTCAGCGCTTCAATAACATTGATGCTACTCTATAGCAGATTTGTCAGCACCTCCACATCTCATCGCCACCCCCACCTCGCGAACCATCTAGTGATGAAGATGTTTAAAAACTTTTATCTATTATTTTATGTTTTTACTTTTAAGACTACTTTTTATTTTTCTTTCACCTTATTTTTATTAGGACTTATAATTATTATTTTACAATTTTTAATTTCGTCTAATTCATATTGAGTACTTACTCTTCCTTATATATTCCCTAAAAGAGTTTTAAATTCTATCACAGTTATAAAGAGCTCAAAAGCTCACTATTACTCAGGAACTTGAAACTCCACTGGGAAAGGTTCTCTACAAATGCCATGTCCTGCTCGACCACGACCATAGCTACAACCAGATATAATATTCTTTTGGCGCAGGACTTATGAACTAATGAACTTCTACCACCACCGAAGTATCCTCCTCCACCCTCACGCTGATTATTCTCCAAAACTCCAGTTCAAGGAAATTCATTCATCACTCAGGAAGTTTCACTTCTCTCCCTATCTTATTTTTATATTCTTTTCTATATATCTATCTTTGTACATTGAGGGCAATGTACATCTTAAGTGTGGGGGGTATTCATTTCACTATCAGAAAAATCCCCGAATGATTTCCTTGTTCTCTTGAAAAACTCTCATATCATGTTTAGGATAAATTTTGATTGATTTATGACTTTTATTGATATATCTTGAATTAAAACATAGGCATTTATGCATTGATTGTTTAAACTTTAAGACATTAGGGAATCAAGAATGATAAGTTGATTTTTGAAGAATTAAAAACTTTTAGGTTGTTTCCTTAAGTTTAGGTATTATCTTGAACTGGAATTCACAAGTTTAAACATCAAGAAGCCATAATTTTTGTGAGATCTTAAGCCTTTAGAGCATCTATTATTTCTTTCATGCTCACTCTCATTATGAATGCGTCAGTATTGAATTGTTATTCTAGAACTTGCTTGATTATGCATGTCAAGACCACACCATTTGATTTGATATGTCAAAATGAGAAAGGCACTTAGGTTTAACCCACTCACTCCATAAAAGCCTACATTCACAATTAACCCTTAGTGAACCCCCTTAAGCCTAACAACCCATTCATTAATTTACCCTCAATATTAACCCATAACTCATTATTATTGAAATCCCCTAAATTTATTTGATCCCTATTTTTTGTCGAGATTTGAGTTGGAATAGTTTCTTAGCTATGTTTTATTCTATTTTGTAATTTGATTTATTCTTAAAAAAAATACATGTATACATATTAGTAGTAGTGATCTTCTGAGCTAAAGAAGTTAAATTCCATATTCTGAGAAAAAGCTCTATTGTACGCAATTGATGACTAGTCATTTTTTTAGTTAGGCAATTTTTCAATTCAATCTCGATTCTAACCCTTTCTTTCAGTTTGTGACCACGCCCTCTAACCAAAGCCACATTACAACCCTCTAAAGACCTTTTGATTGATGTTTCATCTCAATTTATAGTGGTGGAGAGTTGATTTTAATGCAAGCCTATGGTAATGACTCTTCATTACTGACTATTGAGTGCTTCATTTATTGTCCTTAAACACCTCGAGTGATTTGAGTGAATCTTTAGTGAGGATGTGAAACTCTGTGATATTTTAAATCAAAGGTAATTACTTAAATGAGGGGAGACACCTATGTTTAAAATGCTCAACTTGGAATGTTTGAAACTTTGATGTTCTTTCAGTTGACTTTTCAATGTATGATTACCTATGCATTATTTTGAGATATTATCGATAGAAATTATAAGTTGAGAAGAATTTATTTTGATTATGAGTTGAGGATTTCGCTTAAGGACAAGCAAATGCTTAAGTGTGGGGGTATTTGATAAACCGTAATTCATACATATTTTTATCCCATGCTTAGCACATTTTATGGATGATTTTTCCTTAAAATTGGTGAATTTGATGCTCCTAATGCCTTAATTTCGTGTTTTATACTTAGGTGAGCATAGGAGAGTGAAAAGAACGAGAAACAGGCCAAAAACAGAGAAAATGGACCAACGTACGAAATCAACACGACCTGGACCTCCTCACACAGGCAGACCACATGGCAGTGTCAATTTGGCAGAATCGAAGCACGACTCACATGGGCGGACCACATGCCCGTGTCTATTTAACAGGCTTGACCACGGCCTTAAGCAATCGCACATGGACGTGTCACACGAGTGTGTTCCTGCTGAGCCCAAGTTTAGTCCAATTCGGAAAAGGCCAATTTTGAAGGTTCTTAGGCATTCTAAAGCCTATAAATACACCCTAGAGGAGGAGGAAAAGGACACACACGGAGAAGGAAGCATGGAACTGCTCAAGGAAAGCCGATTGATCCATCTCAGAAGCCGGATTCATCATCAAGACTGAAGATCTCCCCTCAATTTCGCTGCAGGAGTTTTGGGTTTTTCTTTATGTTTTGTATTCATTATTCTTCTGAGATGTTTAACTTTTTAGTTATGAACTAAAACCTCTAAATACCTAAGGGGAGTGAAACCTAAGATAGATTTTTTTATTATTATCTGAATTGTATGATAAATATTTGACTTGTTCTTAATTTTGTGTTCTTAATTCTTTTTTTGATATTCCAGGATATTGATTCAAGTTAAGCTCTTATTTAGAGGAGGAATAGACCCTGTCTAAGAGTACATTTGTCATAATTAAGCGGAGTTGGTTGCGTGCCTAGAGATAGGGTCACAAGATTTTGCCGGATTAGGGTGAAACCTAATAAGGGGATCCATAGATCGAGTTAATGCAACCCTAGGGAGTTAATTAGAAAGAGATTTCAATTATTCAACCTAGGGTTAGACGTTGTTAGTCTCAAGAGAGATAATAATATAACTTAGGGATTTTTACGTATCAAGTCAAATGAATAAATCGTCCGATTCAGAGTCAAATAACAAGTGAAGTCTAAGTGGATTTTTCCTTAGGTATTGTCTTAATTCAATTGTTTTTCCAAAAGTAATTCCCCAATTCTATTTTCTGTGATTTCTTAGTTTAGTTAATTAGTTAGATAAACAAAACCCTTTTATTTTTTAGGCTAGATAATAAAAAGAAAGTTAATACTAGTACTTTTAGTTCCTTTGGGTTCGATAATTTGGTCTTGCTAAAGTTATACTACTGTTCGATAGGTACACTTGCCTTCATCGTGATAATAGTTAGTTTTAAAAATGAATATCACGAATAAATATTTTAAACCTATCACGAATATCACGTATCATATATATATATAAGGGTCCGGTGCCGCCTAATAGCGCCCCTCCAACCTTGGTGCTGCTTGACAGTGTCCCTCTAACCGCGTTGCCGCCTTATATTCTCCCTCCAACAGTAAACCCTAACCCATATAATGCCCCGTGTTTACTCGTTATAAGTGTGATATACCAATATTGTCGTATAGGGTGGCAAGACCAGTAAAAAAGCCAGAGTTTAGTCTTTTAAGTTTGATTGATTAATGCTTTAGAATTCCAACATTGAGGAATGAGGCATTTTGAGATTCATACAATTTTTTAAAAAAATTCATTTACTTTTATAAATAAACAAATATTAATATGAGGGTATTTTATCTTTTTATAATTTTTGATAAAATAATATTATGATGGGATTTAAATTTGGGTCACATTATTTTATAATTTTAACTTAATTTTTTCAATCCAAAGCTCACTTGATTTTAATATAAAATTTTTATAAATATATTTTTACATAGGTTTTTTTTTTCACCCACATTATAATCATCTCATAACCTAGGTATCATTTATTTAACTGAAAATAATTTTTGGAAAAGCTTATATTTTTAGATTATTCTGTGTAAAATATTTTTTTTTTGTTTGGCAAATTTTCTTGAAATCATTTTTTTTAAATTGTTTTTAGTGAAACAAACACAATATAAATATATTTGTTACAAAATATTATAGTAACATTACCTTTTAACAAAAGAATTTATTTTATAATAATTAATATCATATAAACTTAATAATAAACAATGCCTAATAAAACTTAATTTAAATTACACATTTTACACATATGAGAATGAATAGTGACATATTTGTATTTGGAAGGAATAAATGAAGCTAAGGATGATTTAAAAAAATATTCATATTTATATAATTAAAATATTTATATTTTTATACTATAAAATATTTATTATTAAAATATTAATATAAATATTTTTAATAATATATTAAGAATATTATTTAAAACTTAAAATTATTATTAAAATAAAAATATAATATTAAATATTTTATTAAATAATTTATAATTAAATATATATGTTTAATAATATTTAACATTATAAGATTTGATTTTAATATTTTAATATTTTTAAAATTTAAAATTGATTATTGATATAATAATAATAAACTTGATTGAAGTTATTTTTTATATAAAAATAAAATTACTTATAAAGGAACTATTTTTTAAAAAAATAGCTTGTACTTTTCAAAATGGTAAGTCAATTTAGGAAAAGAGACTTATTCTCCATTGACAAGTCAATTTTTATTAAGCAAATTATTTTCCATAATACAATACAAGGAAATATTTTCCGTAAATTATTTTTTTAAACAAATGCACCCTAATTTTTCATTAATGCTTTAGAATTCAGGTGATAATGATATAATTCTACACAGACTAGCTGCGGTTGCGGAACTAATAATCTACTAATCTATTGCTTTCATTTATCGTAGCCTTTATTCTACACTGGACTTGAACCTTAGTTGATGATGTATTATTAATGAGTTTATAGTTGATAAAAACTCCCAAAGAATCAATATTATTTGATATTTTATTCAGGGGTTCCAACCTTATTGTATAAAAAAGAAAGATAAATAGACAGAAAAACAAGAACGGGGACATGCATTCAAAATAGAGTTGAAGTGTGGTGGCACATGCAAGAGCAACAACTTCCCCAAATATCTGACAACTGCCATAGGAGTTATTCAACCAACAACATTACGGAGCGATGGAGGTTGAGGCCTGTAAATATCCCCCACATCGCACCTCTTGGACCAAATATTCATTGCTCAACACCTAATCTTTTGCCATATATGGTTTAACAAACGTACTCACATACTCAACCTGATTTCTTTAATGTCAACACACATATGTTTGCCAAACATTTATAATTCTAAATAAAACTAATATATATATATTTTAAAACACAAATAAAACTTCACATGTAATTGTGTTGTATTTTTTAATTTATTAAATAATATATTTTTATAATTTCAAATATATATTTATACTAATTAAATAAGGATCTGTTTAATTTATACTAAAGTTCAATTAGTTTTAAATAAAAATGGAGAATAAAGTAACCTTTTGAAAATAATGAAAATAAAAATTGAATGAATGTATTAAATTATTATAAAATTTGAAATTATATAAGAAAGTAAATATAAAATATATTTATACTAAATTAATGAACACATTAATAATAATGATTAAAAAATTCTTGAAATTTGAATTTCTTTTTAAAACAAATCCACAAATATTTTTCGCTCGCACCAACATATAATGGATAAATAAAAAAAATAAATTTAAAATTGCTTGTTTCATATAGTATAAACAACTTGCAAAATAATTTTAAAAAATAATATCATAATATTATATTATATCATCGTCAATTAAAATAATATTTCAACTCTCTTTGGTATCTCTCTCAGTGCCATTTTAGTTCCAATATGGCTTGATATTGTCTTTCCAAATAATCATTGTTTTAATGCTCTAATTCTTTTTTTTATATAATTCTAACTTATTATTGATAAAACTCTCTATTTTTTTACTAGAAATTTTTCTTAGATGCTACTTGATTGAATATACCTAAATACTAAATGCTATTTATAAAGCTAAAGTTAAATTTCAATCTGTATATAATTCTAATGCTAATTTAGTGATAATCAAGATGCTTAGAGCTCTATTAAACTAATAACTCTACTTTTACATAAATAAAATTAACACATTTTTTATGATAAAAAAGCCATTTTTTTATAATAACGTAAATATTAAATTATAATTATTTTACTAATAATTGTAAATTAAATTAAAATTATCATAAATTTTCTTATATTTTATTCTTAGAGTTCTATTCAAGCAATAAATCTATAAAATAGTAAATTTTGTTTACATAAAAAAATAAATGTAAATTAAATTATAACTATTTTTAAATTTGTAACTATCACAATTTTACTAAATTATAATTATTTTAAATGTATAATTATCACAACTTCTTTTTTATATCAACTTTCTAACTAATAATTTTAAACTAAATATTATAATTATTTTTAAATGCCAATTTAGTAAGATGATAGAAAATAAAGGTAGTCTTATTGGTTTAAAGTTTCTCCAAACACATGCTTATATATATTATAAAATTTATCAAATTATTTAATTTTAAAAATTATAGTGAAAATAAAATATCCTAGTTGGAAATAATCTATCAATTTGATGGAAGAAATTATTTTATGGACACTTCCCACCACATCATCTATGGTTATTTTTCAATTGTTTAATGACATTTCAACAATTTTTTATGTGTCATTGACACATAATTTGGTAATTTTTTATCTTGAACCCCGAACCTAGAGTTTAGATTCAATGTTTGGGGTTTAATTTTAGAATTTAGAGTTTAGAGTTTAGGGTTTAGAGTTTGGAATTCAATATTCAAGGTTTGGGTTCAAGATTTAGTTTTGAGTTTGGGTTTGAGTTTTTGGGTTTAAGGTTTGAGGTTCGAGGTTTAGGTTTAAGGTTAAGGGTTAGGGTTCAGGGTTCTGAATTTGAGGTTCGAGGTTCATTGTAAAAAACTTATCAAAATTATGTGTCACTGACATGGAAAAATTTGTTGAAACATCATTAAATATTTAGAAATGGACCATAAATGATGTAGTAGGAAGGGCCCATAAAATATTTTTTGATTTAACGGGGAGAAAAGAAAAAAATAAAACATTCTTGGAAACATAAAAATTTTATGGGTTAATGAGTAAAGTTCCCACTATATTTTAAGTGAAAATTAAAATTTGTCACTATACTTTAATTAGTATTTACCACTATACTTTTAAAATAAAGAAAAATTTACAATTATATTTTAACTTTATCCTTTTACTTTTATTTGATTAAATTTTGTTACGAAAGTTTGATTTTTGACCGAAATTTACTATCAATTTTAATTTAAAATAATTTCAACACAAAATTTCTAAAAAATATTTTAAAATTTTATTTTAATATTTAAAATAATAAATAAATTAATATAATTTAATAAATAATAAAGCAGTTATTTATAGAAGTAGTTTTTTCTGTTACTTTCAAGTCTTTCTTTTATTAAATAAATTTTAGGTTAATTTATTAGCTTTTAATATTTTATTAACATGTATGGTTAAATCAACATAAAGCGTAAATTTTTCTTTTTGTTATAAATAGATAAGAAAATACAAAATCAGATCCGGCCGTTTAACAAAATGTCTTCCAAGTTATTATTTAAAGTTTGTCTTACATATTATCTTTAGTCTCACATTGCTTTTATGTGATGTGATGTTGTGAGAAAAGAATGAATGAAAGAATGATATTATCCTTATTAAATGGTTTAATGTGATGTAATTTTATCCTAAATTTTAGAATTTTTATTTGGATTTAATTTTTTAAGATGAAAATGTTGAAATTCATGATAAAATTATTGGTGTAACATTAAATTTTGAAAAATGAATACATATGACGTGACGTCACTGTTTCATACAATCATTTCCCATGATGTTGCAATTGTTTCTATATCTACAAAGGGGACCGACAGCACCATATTTATGTGTCTTCTTAAGACGTTTGTTCGGTCGATCAGTTATTTCAATTTATTGTTTATATACCATTTAATGTAGGTTAAAATGACAAAATTTGAAATTTAGTTTTTATACTTTTTAAATTTAAAAATATTAGTTTGATCATTTTTGTTGTTGGTAGATTCTATCATAATTTGTCAACTTATCATGTTTATTTTTATCAATCATATGATGCTTAATTAAGTAGTGGTGGATTCTGAGACTAAGTTTTGAAGGCTAGCAAAATATTCAAAAAAATTAAGAGTTTAATGAGAATTTATTTTTTTTTAAAAAATTCGGGGGTGTGATTAAAATTTTGTGAGATCAATGAGAATTTTCAAAAAAATTTTGGAGGTCAAATAAAAATTTCAAGGGAAAAAAAAATTCCAAAATTCTAGGGTCCCTAGGCCCTTATAATGTCTGCCCCTAATTTCAAGTTGACAAAATTTTACAAAAAAATACTTACCATTTTAATGATTGAATATAAATTTTTAAATAAAACATATGACCTAATTTTTAATTTTTAAATACATAAATTAAATCTCAAATTTTATAAAAATATAAAAATTAACAACATAAATTTTTTTACCTCAAGTAGCCTACGTTTGAACCAATGTGGTAAAAAATTGAAGGGAGAAAAAATATTTTCATATTACTTTTTTAAGATTAATATTAAATTCTTAATTTCATAAAAGTAATCTTCTAATAATTTTTTATTTGTTAATTACAAATAGATAAAAAAGAATGAGCGGCCAAATAAATATTTAACTTGAAATTTTAATAGAATTAGATTTAACTTCTTATAAAAATTACAGATTTTAATAAACCAAATTATTTTTAAACTTCAGATTAAATTTTATATTATCCAAAATATTTTAAAAGAATATTAGAAACTCCAATACATACGTATGCGTGTGAAAATCATGTATTTAGCATACAAATTTGTGTTTAAAAGTAACATACAATAAATCATGAAATGTATGATTTGAAACTAATTAATAATAACATATTAAATATGTACGGTATTAAAATAAAAAAAATTAGATTAAATTGTAAGTAAAAAAAGTAAACACATTAGAGTAAGATTACTAAATGAATACAATTATTTATCAAAGTGTTGTCATTAATCCTAAGTTAGTGTTGAGGTAATTTGTGACATTATCTCAATCAATAACATTATCAGTGGTAAATCTTGAGACTAAATTTTTTGAGGCCTAGTAAAATTTGTCAAAAAAGTTAGGAGTTTAATAAGAAATCTTTTTAAAAAAAACTGGAGGTTTAATTGAAATTTTTGTGAAATTAACAAGAATTTTTTAAAATTTTAAGAGAGTTTAATTAAAATTTTGAAGAGAAAATATAAGATTTTTCAATTTTGTTTTTTTGGGAGGCATAGGCTATTAAAAGAATTTGCGTATCAATGATATTAATAGATAATACTAATAGATGAAATTAATATAATAAAATATTTATAATAAAATAAAATTTTGATTGCACTGTAAATTTAAAGTTTTGTGACTCAAATTAATATATATTTAAGTTTGATCGTATGTAAATTTTTGTTAATTTAATTTAAATAAAAAATTAAAATACTTTTAAATAATAAAATTTATTTTAAATATAATTTTTTTAGCTGAACTGAAATTCGATTAATAAGTTTTTTGTAAAGTAGTTATAAATAGTATAAATTAATGAACAAGAACTTTGGCATTTTTGAATCAAATTATGTCCAGAAAAAGGTTGGCAAACTTCAGTCTCACTGTTAAAGACGTCAAATTGTTTGACTTCCGATAGCAGCAGTTAACGCTTCATGCTTTCAATTTGCTCATCTCTCTGACTCATTTTTATCTGACGTGGCAAGTGAAAAGATTTACCAGCTCACAAGTGAAGAGGGTTGTTGAGTGAGCCACGTCTCGGGTGAACAAAAGAGGCGTGCGCTACTGGGACTGGGAAGTACACTCGGCTCGGCTTGGCTGTCTCTAAATGTCCCAACACAAACTGGGACCCGCCGTAACAGAATCTATCCAAATTTAGCGGCGAAAACCAAAAAGGTCATAGCAATGCCTAATTGCCCATGCAATTCTCTCGTGGAGTCAGACCGCGCCCATATTAACGGCCATCTCTCTCCGTCGTTCGCTTTCGACGGTGAAAAAGTACATCAACAAGATACGATTATTTTGAAAAATAACGCAATTTTACTTTTTCTCTCTCAATTGTCTTCTTTAACTGCACGTCTTTTCTTTTTAAAAAACCTACCTTCTTTTAAGAATTTTTTTTTGCAGTTATACTTACTTTTAAGTTTATCTACAGTTTTATTTTTTAAAATATGTTAATTATCCTAATACTAATATAAACTTTGAGATTTATTCTTTATAATTTAAATTTTGAATATTCAATTTTTTTACTTTTAAAATTTTAAAAGTTCTACTACAATCATTATTATCGTTGTTTGTTTCTGTTAAACTTTATCAACTTATCGTTTATTTCTTATCAACCATATGTTACGTTATACGAGGAAATTCTAATAAAAATTTTAAGTTGACAAATTTTAATTGAAATACATGATTTTAATGATTGGATTACGATTTTTGAATAAAAAAATAAGATTTATTTTTTAATCTTTTAAATATGTAGATCAAATTTTAAATTTTATTAAAGTGTAGGGACAAATAGTATATTTTAACCTTGTTTTCTCGTAAAAGAATTAAAAATAAATGAAACTTTAATTATCATGGTTCATGGAAATAAAGTTTCTAGATTTGGAGGTAAACTCAGATTTGAAAAAAGTTTGATAGCCCTTTATTTATTTTAGAGAATAAGAAAAGAGATCCGTTTTTTCTTTTATCTCCACTGCGGAGAAGGTATCATAGTGGGATGCCACTTAGTGATGAGTTTGGATGTATGGCATAACAATTCATTTTTTTAAATGCATTTTCAATCTATATATGTGTCAAAATACACGCAACCTTTTTAAAATATTTAATCAATTGAGTAAAGAATATAAAAGGTTAACTTTATCACATAAAAGTATCTTAGTAATTTTCAAAAAAAATTATATTGAAAGTATTATTTAAATAAGATATTTGTTAAATACAATAAATTTTAGACATTTGAATCATAAATTATGAGAGTGAGTCACAATCTTCAAAATTATGAAAGAGGGAAAAAGAGAGGACCCTCCCTCTCTCCCTCCCCACTTCAACTCCTCTTTGCTTCTACTGACCCATCCTCTTTCTAGGGGAGTTTTCTCTTTTCTTTTTCTTTTTTTTAGCTCTTTCTTCAAATTTCACCAAAGATTCAACACTCAAATTTTATATTCTTGCAAAAATCAATTAGAAAACTCATCTTCAAGCTTGAATCAACCTCCAATCTCTCCTTTTTTTAGCAAGGGTTTGGGTGAATCTTGAGAAATAAATTGAATCTAGAGAGAGAAAGCTTCAATAAGGCAAGAAATGATATTTTTCACCTCTCTCAACTTGATATTTAAGTTTGGTTACTATGTGAAAGATTGGAAAGCTCTTGTGTTGGTTAACTTTTTGTGTATGAGAAATTGAGTAAGTGATGGAAAGTGGATTTTCAAGCTAGGACGATGATGGTTTAAGTGTTGGAAGCTTCATTTTTAGTAATATGCATCCAAGAGGTAAGTACACTTGGATACTCATTTTATACTCATACTCCATCTGAGTCCAATGTTGAAACCCATACATCAAACATTTCTGCAGTAATTCTTTAAATGTTTCCCAAGCTTCGTACAATGTTTCATCAGTTGATTGTCAAAAGGAAGTGATGTCATTTATAAGCTTGGCATTCATATTTGGCGGATTATACCGTAACAAAAAACCTTTGGCAAAGGTCATCCATAATGCCACAGTCCCCGATGGAAAAACATTAAGCCACGCTCTTACTCGATCTTGAGTGCAGTCTTGGATCCTCAGTTGGTGACCCATTGAATTGTCCAACAGTTTGGAGCATATGAAACATTACTGGTTTCTATTCAAATTGTTGAGTTTGTATGTGTGGTCTGACTATCCCTGGATTCAAGTCATCCAAAATTGGCACAACATGCTCCTAAATTAGCCTGTTTCGATCATCTATCACACAATGAATAAGAAGATCAACAACCTAACCATTTGGATTTAATGGATTATTCAGACCTGGATCATTCCCGTCCTTTGCCATGTTATGTACTTATCTTCTCCTTCTTCGCAATGTTCTCTCGATCTCTAGGTCAAAAGGATATTCTTTGTTAGTAGGAATGCTTTTATTCATACACTAATAACAACCTTATAGAAATTAAATACAACTAAGTTAGCTAAAACTAGTGGAATTTGTAACATCTCGAAATAGGGTCTAAATGAAATAGTGGTTGCGAAACCACAAATCTGAGATAGAAAAGTTTATTTCGATTAATTTTTATGATTTACCGAGTGATTAGATGCATGTGTTAGAGTATTGATAAGAAATTTTATAGATTGCATGTTTAATTTGCCTATTAGGGCTTATTTGCAGAAGTTGCTGTAACAGCCCGATTTAGGGCCTAAACGGAACGATGGTTTTAGAACCACGAATTTGAAGTCAAAAAAATTATTCGGATTAAGTTTTAAGGAAGTGATGTCATTTATAAGCTTGGCATTCATATTTGGCGGATTATACCGTAACAAAAAACCTTTGGCAAAGGTCATCCATAATGCCACAGTCCCCGATGGAAAAACATTAAGCCACGCTCTTACTCGATCTTGAGTGCAGTCTTGGATCCTCAGTTGGTGACCCATTGAATTGTCCAACAGTTTGGAGCATATGAAACATTACTGGTTTCTATTCAAATTGTTGAGTTTGTATGTGTGGTCTGACTATCCCTGGATTCAAGTCATCCAAAATTGGCACAACATGCTCCTAAATTAGCCTGTTTCGATAATCTATCACACAATGAATAAGAAGATCAACAACCTAACCATTTGGATTTAATGGATTATTCAGACCTGGATCATTCCCGTCCTTTGCCATGTTATGTACTTATCTTCTCCTTCTTCGCAATGTTCTCTCGATCTCTAGGTCAAAAGGATATTCTTTGTTAGTAGGAATGCTTTTATTCATACACTAATAACAACCTTATAGAAATTAAATACAACTAAGTTAGCTAAAACTAGTGGAATTTGTAACATCTCGAAATAGGGTCTAAATGAAATAGTGGTTGCGAAACCACAAATCTGAGATAGAAAAGTTTATTTCGATTAATTTTTATGATTTACCGAGTGATTAGATGCATGTGTTAGAGTATTGATAAGAAATTTTATAGATTGCATGTTTAATTTGCCTATTAGGGCTTATTTGCAGAAGTTGCTGTAACAGCCCGATTTAGGGCCTAAACGGAACGATGGTTTTAGAACCACGAATTTGAAGTCAAAAAAATTATTCGGATTAAGTTTTAAGGAAGTGATGTCATTTATAAGCTTGGCATTCATATTTGGCGGATTATACCGTAACAAAAAACCTTTGGCAAAGGTCATCCATAATGCCACAGTCCCCGATGGAAAAACATTAAGCCACGCTCTTACTCGATCTTGAGTGCAGTCTTGGATCCTCAGTTGGTGACCCATTGAATTGTCCAACAGTTTGGAGCATATGAAACATTACTGGTTTCTATTCAAATTGTTGAGTTTGTATGTGTGGTCTGACTATCCCTGGATTCAAGTCATCCAAAATTGGCACAACATGCTCCTAAATTAGCCTGTTTCGATCATCTATCACACAATGAATAAGAAGATCAACAACCTAACCATTTGGATTTAATGGATTATTCAGACCTGGATCATTCCCGTCCTTTGCCATGTTATGTACTTATCTTCTCCTTCTTCGCAATGTTCTCTCGATCTCTAGGTCAAAAGGATATTCTTTGTTAGTAGGAATGCTTTTATTCATACACTAATAACAACCTTATAGAAATTAAATACAACTAAGTTAGCTAAAACTAGTGGAATTTGTAACATCTCGAAATAGGGTCTAAATGAAATAGTGGTTGCGAAACCACAAATCTGAGATAGAAAAGTTTATTTCGATTAATTTTTATGATTTACCGAGTGATTAGATGCATGTGTTAGAGTATTGATAAGAAATTTTATAGATTGCATGTTTAATTTGCCTATTAGGGCTTATTTGCAGAAGTTGCTGTAACAGCCCGATTTAGGGCCTAAACGGAACGATGGTTTTAGAACCACGAATTTGAAGTCAAAAAAATTATTCGGATTAAGTTTTAAGGAAGTGATGTCATTTATAAGCTTGGCATTCATATTTGGCGGATTATACCGTAACAAAAAACCTTTGGCAAAGGTCATCCATAATGCCACAGTCCCCGATGGAAAAACATTAAGCCACGCTCTTACTCGATCTTGAGTGCAGTCTTGGATCCTCAGTTGGTGACCCATTGAATTGTCCAACAGTTTGGAGCATATGAAACATTACTGGTTTCTATTCAAATTGTTGAGTTTGTATGTGTGGTCTGACTATCCCTGGATTCAAGTCATCCAAAATTGGCACAACATGCTCCTAAATTAGCCTGTTTCGATCATCTATCACACAATGAATAAGAAGATCAACAACCTAACCATTTGGATTTAATGGATTATTCAGACCTGGATCATTCCCGTCCTTTGCCATGTTATGTACTTATCTTCTCCTTCTTCGCAATGTTCTCTCGATCTCTAGGTCAAAAGGATATTCTTTGTTAGTAGGAATGCTTTTATTCATACACTAATAACAACCTTATAGAAATTAAATACAACTAAGTTAGCTAAAACTAGTGGAATTTGTAACATCTCGAAATAGGGTCTAAATGAAATAGTGGTTGCGAAACCACAACTCTGAGATAGAAAAGTTTATTTCGATTAATTTTTATGATTTACCGAGTGATTAGATGCATGTGTTAGAGTATTGATAAGAAATTTTATAGATTGCATGTTTAATTTGCCTATTAGGGCTTATTTGCAGAAGTTGCTGTAACAGCCCGATTTAGGGCCTAAACAGAATGATGGTTTTAGAACCACGAATTTGAAGTCAAAAAAATTATTCGGATTAAGTTTTAAGGTTTATTTATTGATTAAAATATTGTGTAAAATATCGTTAAGTAATTTTACTGATAAAGTGCTTAATTGGACTTTTAGGACTAAATTACAAAAGTTGCAAAATATGTGTTCTAATTCATAAGTACTTGATTGAAATGGGGGTTCAAAGAGGAGGTCCTTAAATGGTAATTAGACCATTATATTTCGTTTGGACAAAAATCGGCATGAATAAGACAAAATTTTAAAGAAAGGCCTTAAGGGCATTTTAGTCATTTGGTAATTAAAAGAAATAAAAAAGGAATGGAAAAGAGAACACGGAGTAAGCTTCAATGCTTAGTAAGTTTTAAGCAATGCAAACAATTAATTTACTTATAGATCGATTATTTCAAATTTTCAAGAAATCATTCCTAGGTAATTGCCATTTCAGCCAAGTATCCATGAACATAATGCATATTTAGCAAATTCACCTCACTTGAATCTGAACTCAATTAAAACCAAATATTGAAATCACAAATAAGATCATAAGAACTCGAAAAGTATCTCATTAACTAGTTTTAACCATGTTTGCAACAAAATCACAAATTCACTACAAGCTGTTTTCCTGAGCAACAGTCACTAAATTATTTATAACTGGAGATAAGAAACTCCAAATAAAGTGCCATTAATTTTTCCTGAAAATAGACTTATATATCTTCCATCCATAAAATTTTCAGAATTTTTGGTTTGACCAATCAATACCAGATTTTTTATTGAATTTTCCCCTGTTTCACTGTTTGACTATTCTGACCACTCTTCACTACAAATCAATTTTCTCATTACACAGAATTCGAAATATGTTATCGTTTACTTCATTTGAAACTAGACTCATTAAGGAGTCTAAGAATATAAATTTTATCTTATAATCATCATTGTACAATTTACAATGATTTTCTAAAGACAGAACAGGGGATTTCAAAGTCATTTTGACTCTGTCTCACTCCACTTCAAATATCTCATTATCTAAAATTCTTTTGCTTACACGGTTTCTTTTATAAGAAACTAGACTCATTAAGATTTAATTTCATAATTTATTCAGCTTCTAATTCAATTTCCACAATTTATGGTGATTTTCCAAAATCACGCTACAGTTGCTATCCCAAGCAGATTTATTACAAATTTGCTCTTTCACACATTCCTTACATTCAAATTATCTAAACATGTATATCATGTCATTCAAGATCGAACTCATATAACATAGGCATTAAAATGCTTCACTATCAGCTTTAGTTCAATTGAAACGAATGAAATACAATATCATATTCACATTTAATTTTCCAAGATCGTAATCACCTAAAAATAAAATCATATACTTCCACAAACCTTTCCACAAGGACCAAGTGTTTATATTTGAATATAAACATAGAATCACTTCACATAACTTCACATATTTACCGAATATATCACAATCACATTTATAGTCATAACACTCATTCACAGATGCATCACTTTATATATATTTATAATTTAATTCAAATCAAAATCGCATACGAGTACATGATATATACCTGGCCAACTTAATATGTAATGCACTTTCAATTTGTCAACTTAGTGTAGGATCTTGTAATTGTATACTTTTATCAAATTCATCGGCACTTGGCCTACTAGGTATAAAACCCGAAATTATATTATCAGCACAAAGCCTGCGGGACTTTAACCCGGATACATTTCCAGCACGAAGCCTGCGGGACTTTGGCCCAGATACTTTTCCAGCACAAAGCCTGCGGGACTTTAGCCCGGATACATTTCCAGCACGAAGCCTGCGGGACTTTGGCCCGGATATATTTCCAGCACGAAGCCTACGGGACTTTAGCCCGGATACATTTCCAGCACGAAGCCTGCGGGACTTTGGCCCGGATATATTTCCAGCACGAAGCCTGCGAGACTTTGGCCCGGATATATTTCCAGCACGAAGCCTGTGGGACTTTAGCCCGGATACATTTCCAGTGTCTTGCATATTTATTCACATGTTAACGCATTTCACATAGTATTTCACATTAACAATTTAATTGCTTCATTCGAATATAAGCACAAAATGTACACCTACCTTTTAACTTTCGGTTCAATAATCATACACAAGGAACACATAATCTTTTCATTATCCTGGTTTCACTTTTAATAACCATTCGACTATATGCCATATTCACAAATTATTTCACACACAACCTCGATCAAGTAGGAACAATAGTCACAATTCATCTATTATACAAATATTCCATTCTTTGACTTTGTTTCATAATAGCTATTCTGTCACCACATATATACCATTCAATTCACCTTCGACTTTATACAAACAAGTACAATAAAATTGTATACACATATTACACACTTTCACATCATCACTTAATAGTCATTCGGCCACATTATATACATAAATCATCCATTTCATATTCGGCTTTATAGCCGAAATTCAATATACTTATTGCAAATCGAACTTGTAAACGTCAAATAATTACTTATCATATTATATAATCTTAAGCGCGCAGCAAATCAAATATAATTACTTAAGGACTTACCTCGGAAGACGATAATCGGAACGAGATGACTAATCGACCATTTTGATTTTCCCCCCGATCCAAATCCGAATTCTACTTTTGCCAATCTAATTAATATCAAAATTAACTCACTTATTCAACATTTCATTAAATTTTATCTAAAGACACATAATTTGGGCATTTTGCATTTTATCCGCTAACATTTCACATTTTTACAATTTAATCCCTATTTCAAAATAACACAAATTACTCAAAATTTCATCAAACCCATGTTAGGCCGAATTTACCTTAGGTCTCTAGTAACCCATTTCTTTTATTTATTTCACGTTTTGACCCCTCAATTTACAAATTTCTAAATTTAGTCCTTAATACACATTTTTATCAAAAATCACTTAATCAGTCATGAAAATCAAACATCAAAGATTTATTACTCATCATCAAACAACAAGATACTCAAACATTCAATAATGGCATCATCCAAATACTTTAACAATTTTAAAATTAGAGGTACGGGCCAGCTAGATTACGAAGCAACGATCTCAAAAACGTAAAAATTATTAAAAACCAAGACGACATGGACTTACATGCATGAACAACCATGGCCGAACCTTCAAAGCTTTGAGAACCTTATTGTCTTTCTCACATTCGGCTATTGATGAAGATGATAGCATGTAATTTGGCTTTTGTTTTATTTTATTTTATTATAATTACCAAATACCATATTTAACCTTAATATACATTAATAATTTCCATTATACCAAGCCATGGAATTCCACTTTCAAAAATTATGGAATAATTACCACTTAAGGACTCCCACTATTTAATTCCATAGCTATTTAATATCTTTAACTTATAGAACACAACTTTTACGCTTTGCGCGATTTAGTCCTTTTTGCTTAATTAACTATCAAAACAATAAATTTTTCAACAAAACTTTAATATCATCTTATTGCCACTCCGTAAATATTTATAAAAATATTTACGACTCGGTTTATTGAAATGAGGTCTCGATACCTCATTTTCTAAACCCACTTGACCTTAGGGTCATACCACTTGAGCTTAATAAATCGCTTATAAAACAAAAATCACAATATCAAAAACCTTTTTTAAACTCACAATTAACTCATAAATATTAAATATAATATTTACAAACCTACTCATCGGATTTAGTG
This sequence comes from Gossypium hirsutum, assembly GCF_007990345.1. Lineage (NCBI taxonomy): Eukaryota > Viridiplantae > Streptophyta > Magnoliopsida > Malvales > Malvaceae > Gossypium > Gossypium hirsutum. Next base: position 101,177,452 of record NC_053424.1, on the reverse strand, counting down.
GCCCCGAAACCACTGTTCTGATTAACCCTAAAAACGGGTTGTTACATTTACTATGATTGCCGAGGTGTTGAAAGTAAGTATAATTATGATGATTTAAATGTTCAATATTAATTTGACATGGAAATGAGAAAGTATGTAAGTTTGTATGTAAATAATACATTATCTTTATTATGTTTTTGTATTTCAGCATATTTTATGTATTGTAGCTGATTTTTTGAATCATAATTGACTATTGGAAGTATGGAATCAAGTATTAGAAAGAGAGAGAAATCTCGGTTGAGCCTTCAGAAAGATTGGATGATACAGATGGTATGTAGCTAGGTCACGTGTATGGTGCTGAGTGCACATCATGTGTACAAGAGAGCTACGAGACATTATGATGTAGCTAGGTCGCATGGGTGATACTATGTGTAAACCATGTAGACAAGAGAGCTACGGGATATATGTAGCTAGGTCGTATGCGTGGTTCCAGGTGAAGGACACCATGTAGACAAGAGAGCTACGAGATAAACTGGCTAGGTCACATGGGTGGTACTAAGTGTTCACCATGTGTACAAGAGAACCAAAATTATGTGTACAATCGAGCTAGGTCACATGAGTGGTGCTAAGTGAAGGCCACTATGTGTACAAGAGAGCTTCGATTTTAAAGGTGGGATGTGTGCGATACCATCGCGTATCTGTTATTATTCCGAAGCGTTCAACTGGGAAATTGATTAAATGAAATTGTGTATGACTTTGTGATGATAAGTGTAAGTATATACGTATGTAACTTATGAGCAATATGCTCGATATGTGATTGGAAATTGGAAAGATTGTTATGGGAAAATGATGAATACAATTGAAGTGTGAAAGATCAAAATTGACAATAAAACTGTTATGGATAGTTGCAGTGATGTGAATCTAAAAATTTACCAAAAATAGTAAAAATTCAATTAGAGATTGAATGAGATATCAAATTATAGCTTAATGAGTCTACTTTCATATAACAGAAACATAGCAAGCAAATGAATTCTATATTATGAGATATTTAAGTTTTTGAGAGACTGGTTCAGAATGACTACATGATCCCCTATTATGACTTGGAAAAATCATTAAAAATTGTAAAAATATAATTCTGGGATATAATTTATATGCTTGAAATCCTTAATGAGTCTTGTTTCAAATAAAATAAACGAGAACATTCTTTGAATTTTGTACGAGGAGAAAATTGATTCGTAGTGAAGAGTAGTCAAAATAGTTGAGCAGTGAAACAGGGGTAACTTCAATGAATAAACTATACTAATTGGCTAGACCAAAAATTCTGAAAATTTTATGGTAATAATATATGTGATTCTAGTTTCAAGAAAAATTAACGGTTTGTAATTTGAATTTCTGTAGCTCCAGAAATAAATAATTTAGGTGCTGGTACTCTGCTAGACAGCTTATTTTGAACCTGTTTATGATTGTAATAGTGAAAGTATGTGTGTTTGTGATGGTAATATTCCGGGAACATATTGTGAATTTGTTTAAAGTATGATAATGTATTGTTTATTAATATTTACATACTTACTTACTAAGCTATAATGCTTACTCCCTTCCTTTCCTTTTTCCTATAGTGTCGCAGATGTTAGCTCGAGTTGGAGGTCGCCAGAGGTTAAATCACACTATCAAACTAGTGATCGATATATAAAGGTTTTAAAGTATTTTATGTCTTTGGCATGTATGGAGACTCGTTTAATTATTATTAAGTTGCTAGCAATTGGCTTAAAATACTGACCTATGTTATTTGAAGGTCTCTATTGTATAAAGTCATTTAATGTAGATAGTCTTGATTAAGTTATTAATTAAATGATGCAAGTTATGAATGTGCATGCTTGCCTATGTGTGTGGTTGAATTAAAGCATGACATGGGCCTTGTAAGCTCTTTTTAAGGGACAGCTTGAATGTGTTTGAAAAAGTTTTAAATTAGAGTGAAATTATGAATCGGTTTTTATACGATGATTAGTGATTAAGTCCGGTAATGCCTCGTACCCTATTCCGGCGTCAAACACAAGTAAGGGGTGTTACATTTAGTGGTATCAGAGCTATAGTTTAGTCGATTCTCGGACTTACCTAGTATGTGTAAGAGTTAAGCTATACATGCCATATTACTACCTGTGATAGTGTGATGCCTCCTTATCCCGATGAAATAGCTCTGTTGAGACAGAAGTGTTTTCCAACCGAGCTACCATCGACAGTGTAAAAATGTGTTAAGTAAGTTCGTATAATTTGGTGGATATATTGGTGTACTTAAATTGATCTTGGTGACTTGTGATGATCTGTGTGAGATCAAGTGTAAAATGAAATAGACATAAGTGAAGAAATATAGAATAGTAAAAAGAAACGAAAGTTTACCTCGTTATAAACTCATCCATGTTCGTTTGACATTGACATGATATTATGTGTCTAACTTATTTGACTAAGTGAATGTGATAAATAGATTTACTCAAATTTGTGGAATGTATGTTTGAGTGCATTTGATTTAAAATATGAATATGTGTGTAAGTCTGTCTAAAGTGAATTATATAACTGTGATAATATTAAGATGAAATGAGACTCGTAAAGGTAAGAGTACTAGTTCATGATGTTTATGTGATAATGAATGAGTCGTGAATAAGAATTTCTCTTGGAATATGAAAGATGAGATGAAGGGAAAGTTTATATTATGATAAGTGTACATGTTGATTGGCAATTGTGTGATGCTATGAGTGTAACTTGTGAAATTAAATGAATGTTATGAGTAATTCTATTTGAGAATTATGAACGCATGTATAAGTGTATTTGTTTGTATAAGATGATAGAAGGGTTGTGTAAAATGAATATGCATGTTGAGTTATTTGAAGCAAATTATATATATATTGATGAGTGTTAAGTTATATGCATGAATATATAAGAGGCAAGTTAGAAGTGTTACAGCCTCACCCCCTTCCAATAAGATTAATTGACAATGTGATAGCATTTGAGAATGGTTTAATAAATGAACTCAGTTGCAGAAAAGATGTCAGATTAATATGAAGGTTTTCTGAATTCTGAAATGTTAAAGTTAAAGAAAGATTAGACTTAGTTAATTAACTTATCCAGGTATGATGCTTAAAGTATATGATTTCTGGATTTTTTTTTAAAATATAAATTTTAATTGTGAATGGGATAATGTGGATTTAGTAATGATAAAATTAGACAGAAGAATAATGATTGAGTTGTATTAATAGCTGAATGCAGAGTTTTTGGTTAAAAAAAAGTGAAAGCAAATGTGAGAATTGGAAATAGTTTTCGATTAATATAGAGGTCATACCGAGTTGAAACTTAGTTATATTGGATTTTAATTTGATAGTGGGGTGATTTTGAAAGTATTGCTTTGAAGAAAATTTGTTTGGAGATGTTTAAGAAATTTTGAGAAAAGATATTGAATCTTTTTACCAGTAAGATTTTCAGGGACAAAAAATCCTTAAAGGGGGGGAGAAATGTAACATCTCAAAATAGGTCCTAAATGGAATAGTGGTTGCGAAACCACAAATCTGAGATAGAAAAGTTTATTTCAATTAATTTTTATGATTTACCAAGTGATTAGATGCATGTGTTAGAGTATTAATAAGAAATTTTATAGATTGCATGTTTAATTTGCCTATTAGGGCTTATTTGCAGAAGTTGCTGTAACAGCCCGATTTAGGGCCTAAACGGAACGATGGTTTTAGAACCACAAATTCAAAGTCAAAAAATTTATTCCGATTAAGTTTTAAGGTTTATTTATTGATTAAAATATTGTGTAAAAATATTGTTAAGTAATTTTACTAATAAAGTGCTTAATTGGACTTTTAGGACTAAATTGCAAAACTTGCAAAATATGTGTTCTAATTCATAAGTACTTGATTGAAATGGGGGTATAAAGAGGAGGTCCTTAACTGGTAATTAGACCATTATATTTCATTTGGACAAAAATGGGCATGAATAGGATAAAATTTTAAAGAAATGCCTTAAGGGCATTTTAGTCATTTGGTAATTAAAAGAAATAAAAAGGGAAAATAAAGCCAAAATTGACTCAACTTTCACATGGAGGCCGAAATTAGCTTGGGGGAAGCCATGGATAGGGTCTTCAAGCTTTCCAAGCTCAATAGTAAGTCCGTTCTAGCCCCGTTTTTCAAGTTCTTTACGATTTTGGAATCCCGATAACTTGATTAAGCTTATTCTAGCAATAATTTAAGCTAGGGTTCATATTTTGAAAAATACCCATATGTGAAATGTGTTTATTTTGATGTTTTATGGTAGAATACGGAGGCTTAAATTATGTTAAACAACTTTTGCTAAGCGGTTTTAAGTAAAAATGAGTAAAATGGCTTAATCGATAAAAGTTGTTATTGTTTATAACTATGTGTTAGAGTGAGAATTTGATGTTGCCATAGAAGGGAAAAATTATCAACATGTCATAAAACATAAGAATAAGGGATAAAGTTTAATTCCCGAGCCTAGGGGAAAAAGTGTAAATATGCAAAAGTTTAGTGGCAAAATTGTAATTTTGCCAAATTTTGAGTTGAGGACTGTTTTGAATAGTACATTAATTAAATAAGTAGAATATGATGTTTTAGATCTTGGAAAATGAGATTTGAATCTAGAATGGGAGAAAAATCAAAAATCAAGAAAGTTGATAAAATGGCCGTTTTAGTATCGAGGTAAGTTCATATGTATAATAAGCATTAATTTATGCATGTTTCAATGTAAAATTGATATATTTACTATGATTGCCGAGGTGTTGAAAGTAAGTATAATTATGATGATTTAAATGTTCAATATTAATTCGACATGGAAATGAGAAAGTATTTAAGTTTGTATGTAAATAATACATTACCTTTATTATGTTTTTGTATTTCAGCATATTTTATGTATTGTAGCTGATTTTTTGAATCATAATTTACTATTGGAAGTATGGAATCAAGTATTGGAAAGAGAGAGAAATCTCGGTTGAGCATTCAGAAAGATTGGATGATACAGATGGTATGTAGCTAGGTCACATGTATGGTGCTGAGTGCACATCATGTGTACAAGAGAGCTACGAGACATTATGATGTAGCTAGGTCGCATGGGTGATACTATCTGTACCCCATGTAGACAAGAGAGCTATGGGATATATGTAGCTAGGTCGCATGCGTGGTTCCAGGTGAAGGACACCATGTAGACAAGAGAGCTACAAGATAAACTGGCTAGGTCACATGGGTGGTACTAATGAGATAAACTGGCCAGGTCACATGGGTGGTACTAAGTGTTCACCATGTGTACAAGAGAGCCAAAATTATGTGTACAATTGAGCTAAGTCACATGAGTGGTGCTAAGTGAAGGCCACTATGTGTACAAGAGAGCTTCGATTTTAAAGGTGGGCTGTGTGTGATACCATCGCGTATCTGTTATTATTCCGAAGCGTTCAACTGGGAAATTGATTAAATGAAATTGTGTATGACTTTGTGATGATAAGTGTAAGTATATACATGTGTAAATTATGAGCAATATGCTCGATATGTGATTGGAAATTGGAAAGATTGTTATGGGAAAATGATGAATACAATTGAAGTGTGAAAGATCAAAATTGACAATAAAACTGTTCTGGATAGTTGCAGTGATGTGAATCTAAAAATTTACCAAAAATAGTAGAAATTGAATCAGAGACTGAATGAGATATCAAATTAGAGCTTAATGAGTCTACTTTCATATAACAGAAACATAGCAAGCAAAAGAATTCTATATTATGAGATATTTAAGTTTTTGAGAGACTGGTTCAGAATGACTACATGATCCCCTGTTATGACTTGGAAAAATCATTAAAAATTGTAAAAATATAATTATGGGATATAATTTATATGCTTGAAATCCTTAATGAGTCTTGTTTCAAATAAAATAAACGAGAACATTCTTTGAATTTTGTACAAGGAGAAAATTGATTTGTAGTGAAGAGTGGTCAGAACAGTTGAGCAGTGAAATAGGGGTAACTTCAATGAATAAACTGTACTAATTGGCTAGACCAAAAATTTTGAAAATTTTATGGTAAGAATATATGTGATTCTAGTTTCAAGGAAAATTAATGGTTTGTAATTTTGAGTTCTGTAGCTCCAGAAATAAATAATTTAGTTGCTGGTACTCTGCTAGGCAGCTTATTTTGAACCTGTTTATGATTGTAATAGTGAAAGTATGTGTGTTTGTAATGGTAATATTCCGGGAACATATTGTGACTTTGTTTAAAGTATGATAATGTATTGTTTATTAATATTTACATACTTACTTACTAAGCTATAATGCTTACTCCCTTCCTTTCCTTTTTCCTATAGTGTTGCAGATGTTAGCTCGAGTTGGAGGTAGCCGGAGGTTAAATCACACTATCAAACTATTGATCGATATATAAAGGGTTTAAAGTATTTTAAGTTTTTGGCATGTATGGAGACTCGTTTAATTGTTATTAAGTTGCTAGCAATTGGCTTAAAATACTGACCTATGTTATTTGAAGGTCTCCATTGTATAAAGTCATTTAATGTAGATAGTGTTCATTATGTTATTAATTAAATGCTGCAATTTATGAATGTGCATGCTTGCCTATGTGTGTGGTTGAATTAAAGCATGATATGGGCCTTGTAAGATCTTTTTAAGGGACAACTTGAATGTGTTTGAAAAGGTTTTAAATTAGAGTGAAATTATGAATCAGTTTTTATACGATGATTAGTGATTAAGTGCGGTAATGACTCGTACTCTGTTCCGGCGTCAAACACGGGTAAGGGGTGTTACAGAATTAGTAAAATAACAAATCCAAAATTTACCAAATTTTCGATCTCCAGAAACGGCGGTAAAAACTTATTGTGTGTGAATATGATATGCGAATTGTGCAAGTATACACATCGAATCAAGTAATAAAGTGATAAGTGAGATCGTCTCTGTAACACCCCTAACCCGTATTCGTCACCAGAATAAGGTTACGGAGCGTTACCAAAATTTTTCAGAACATTTGCAGATATTTCAAGTCATTTACTATTCATTTTCCAAAATCATTCATAACGACCCTTAAATGGATCCTCGAGGCCCAATATGAACATTAAATTTGAATCGGGACTTAATCGAGAACCTTAAGAATTTTCGTGAAATTTTTAAAATTTTCCAAGTTACAAGGCTCACACGCCCGTGTGGTCCAATGGATACGCCTATGCTTTAGGCCGTGTTCGGCCCCATGTAACTCTTTGACTTGTGCACACGACCATGCCACATGCTCGTATGCTAGGTCGTGTGGTCAATTATTTCATTTTTAAATTAGATACAGGTTTCACATAGCCAAGACACACGCCCGTGTTCTCAATTCTGAGCATTCTGTTTTCTCAAATTTAAGGTGCAGGGGACATACGCCCTAAATACATGCCTATGTACCCGGCCGTATGTCACACATGGTCTAGACACACGCCCGTGTGTCTGCTCATGTGGACAAAATAAAGCCATTTCTAGCTTCATTTCTGACCGAAAATCACACCCATGTCCTGCACTAAAACTCACATCCATAAACCAACCAATCCAAGCATTGAATTCAAGTAATTTATAACATCTAACATGATATATTGTTACATGAATTCATGCTTTTAATCTTACCTTTTATAAGTATACTCATTCAAACTTTCTCAATCAATCAATAATGAACACTTATGTTATCCATAAAATAAACTTAATACATACATACATACATACGTACATACATACATACATATACCAAAACATAATCGTCACTAGCGATTCCAATGGCTAGATTACAACAATCATTTACATTTACATGCTAATATGACCAATATAACCTATACATGCCATTATAACCATAATTGTTTTACTATATTCACCGAAATAGGTCGATGGATAGTGTGAGTGACCTCCGCCAAGCTTCCAATCCAATGAGCTTTCGATTTACTTTAAAATAGGGAAATAAAACTAAGTAAGCATAAAATGCTTAGTAAGTTCGTATAACATGGTACTTAACTTACCATTAATTCTATTTTGAGGTAACTATGTAAGGCATATTCAATCAGTTTGCCCTCAAGCCTTACGCATATCCTCATTGCCCTTGTTAGTCATATAATCCATAATAACATTACAAACATGTATGGGCTCAACAACAATCAAGTTTCCATGCACATATGCTTTTCACAACATATATTTATTTAACATGTAACAGCCTGATTTTGGGCCAAATCGGAATAGTGGTTTCGGGACCACAAATCTAAGGAGGAAAAATTTATTTTATGGTCTACAGTTTCACGAAATGATTTCATGAATATTTCGTTCGAAAATTTCGACGTTTGGGAACTCAATTTAGTCAAAAGGACTAAATTGTAAAAAGTGTAAAAGTTGAGTTCTACATGTTAAAGGTGTCCAATTGTTATGAAATTTTAAATTAGAGGCCCTTAAATGGTAATTAGACCATCGGTTAATTTTTTGGACAAAAATGGACATGAAATAGGTGAAATAGAATATTTTTAAGTTAGGGGCATTTTGGTCATTTAGTAATTAAAATGAATTAAAAACAAAATTAAAAGTCAATTTTGTCCATCTTCAAGCCCATGGCCAAATTTCACAAGGAGAAACCATGTCTAGGGTTTTTCAAGCTTCCAAGCTCGATTGTAAGTCTGTTCTAGCCCCGTTTTTAATGATTTTTACATTCTTGAGATCCTCGTAACTTGATTTAGCTATTTCTACCATTATTTTGAGCTAGGGTTTGTGTTTAAAATTTACCCATGGATGACATGCATGTGTTTTGATGTTTTATGGAAGAATATGAAAGTTTGGAGTGTGATAAACAACTTTTACTAAGAAATTTTTGATGACATTTCATAAAAAAGACCTATTTGTAAAAGTTGTAAAATATGTTTAGGAAATGTGATTTAGTGAAAAATGTAGACTGCTATAAGAGGGAATATGAATTGGCTAGGCTTGGGTATTGAGAAAAATGGATACATTTCATTTTACGAGCCTAGGGGAAAATTTCTAAATATGTGAAACTTTAGGGGCAAAAATGTAATTTTTCCATAATATGATTTTTGGACTAATTTGAATATTAATAATTTAATAAGTCGAATGTGATATTATAGATCAAGAAAAATAAAGTTCGAACTTAGAACGGGGGAAAAACGAGTATTGGACGATTTGGTCCTTTTCGCCATTTTAGATTGAGGTAAGTTCGTATGTTAATAAACGTTATTTATTTGTGTTAATTATGCAATATTATTGTATATTTGATTAAATTGTGAATATTAAAGTAAACGTTCGAATTAAGTAAAAACGCAGGATCGATCACGATCGTTGCGTAGTGAAATATGAATTGACGGTAAAAGACCATGGTTAGACCATGGCAATATGCTAAGTGAAATAAGTGATCGCATGTAAGACCATATCTAGAATATGACATTGTGCTAAGTGAAATAAGACCATGGCATCTAAGTGAAATAAGTCCATGACAATGTGCTAAATAAAATAAGTCCATGGCATTGTGCTAAGTGAGAAATTTCCCGGTTGAACCTTAGGAATAAAATAGCTTTGGACACAAGTGTGGTACTATGTGAAGTCCACTTTGTGAATAAAATAGCTTTGGCTACAAGGGTGGTACTATGTGAAGGCCACCGTGTATCCGTTATTATTCCGATGTGTTCAACGGGAAATGACTAAGTGTAAACGAATATGACTATGTGATGATTAAATGTGAAAGAATTATGAACCAATAATATTATTTGATGTTGACTTGAAATAATGTTTTTCATTGAGGTTTATGTAACATCCCAAATTAGGGCCTAGTCGAAACAATGGTTTTGAGACCACAAATTCGAGATAGAAATAATTATTTTATGATTATTATGAGGTCCATGATATGTATGCATGCTTGTGTGAAAATTTCATGAAGAACTTTTATGCATAAAATGTCCAATTGAGCTTTAGGGATCAAATTGAATAAGATGCAAAACTTGTATTCTAGAAGCTTTTAGCATGAAATTGCTTTAGTTTATAAATTAGAAGGTTCTAATTAGCAATTTGACCAATTTCTATAATTTTGGACAAAAATGGACATGCATAGGAAAATTTGAAAGAAAGGTCCTTAATGGCATTTTAGTCATTTGGTAATTAAAAGAATAAAAAGGGAAAAATCAAAGAAAAATTTGCTCATCTTCTTCAAGCTACGGCCGAAACTTTGAAGCTCTCCATAGCTAGGGTTTCTTCACTTTCCAAACTTGATTGTAAGTTAATCTTAGCCCCGTTTTTAATATTCTTTACATTTTTGAAGTTGTCATCAACCGATCTAGCTATTTCTATCATTATTTTGTGCTAGAGTTCATGTTTAAAAACTTACCCATGTGTGTCATGTATGTATTTTGATGTTTAATGGAGGAATATAAAAGTTTAATTGTGTTTAACATCTTTTACTAAGTGATTTTTGATGGAAATACATGGAAAGGACCTATTTGTAAAAGATGCAAAATGATTCAATAATTTCATTATCGTGTATTTAATTCTTGGTGTTATATGTGTAAATGCCCTTATGGAATTTGACTTGAAATGATTCAATAATAATTTGATGATAGCTTTGTATCTCGAAAATCCTGGGTGACCCTTAGGAATACTTAGGATTTGGATGTCATGACACCATGATTAACGAGATCCCGTGTAAGACCATGTCCGGGACATAGCATCGGCATCGATACGCGATCCTGTGTAAGACCATATCAGGGATATGGCTTCGGCATCGATAAGTGATTTCGTATAAGACCATGTCTGGGACATGGCATCGGCACCGATTCGAGACTTTGTATAAGACCATATCTGGGATATGACATCGATGTGTAGTTCCATGTAAGACCATGTCTGGGACATGGCTTTGGCACCCTATTTGGTGTATGACAGTCCCGAACGTCCTTCCGTATTCTAAATGGTTCAACGAGCCATTCAAGATCAAGGTTAAGAGATGAAGAAATATGAATAAGCTATGTGTAGTACAGGTATGTACGTAAACCTCATGAGTATGGAATTTGATCTATGATGGAAAATTTAGCATGAGTAAGAAAGAGTAAGATAAGTCATGTAGTTTAATGACAATAATGTCAATTCTTATTATGTCCATCGTGTGTAAATTTAAAATGTAGTGGTAATTAGTAGCATGTTTAACTCATGAAATTGTATGGTCTATGTTGTTTATTAGTTACATACAACTTAATAAGCTTTATGCCTACCCCTCTCTCTTTTCCTTTTTCTTAGCATCGCCAAGCTAGTTCGGGGATCGTGGACGTCGGAGCTCAAGTTACATTATTAACAAATCTTTTAGGGTATATTTGGTTTAATACATTTAAGTATGGCATGTATAGGGGACTTATTATTTTGTTATATGTGTCATATTGGTTGGCCAAAGTGATGGCCCATATTAGTATACTAATTCATTTTGTATATGGCCATGAAGTATGACTCATATTGATTATTGGGTTGTAATCCTGGATATTGATGCATGCATTAGATGTGTTGAAGCCTTTGAGGTGTGTGATGAGTTGGCTATTGACAATGACTGATAAAACATGGAATCTATGCTTGATGGATGATTGATGTCACTTGGTTAGGTTATAGCATGGTTTAAAGTAAGGAAATGTTTTGAATGATTCTAGTAAGTTATGGAGACCCAAATACATATACTTTGGCATGTAATTGTCATGCATGACTTAAACTATGGATGTTTAAGTAAACCATCTATGCCATGATATTCATCATTGGTATACGAGGGTGTGCATGTGTTAGTGAGGATGACAAAAGGGCTTGGAAAATAGCCTTAAATTTGTCCACATGGGTGGACACACAGGCATATGTCTAGGCCGTGTATGACACACGGTTAGCCACATGGGCGTGTTGTCTGGCCGTGTGTTCCCTGCACCCTAGTTTTGCAAGTCAGTATGCATGGTAGTAAACACACGGGCAGAGACATGACTATGTGTCTCAACCGTATGGAAGGCACAGCCTTAGGCCATGTGAAGTCTGCACCTTAAATGCGAAAATTAAATTCGCCATGGCCTAGACATGGGCGTGTGACTTAGCCATGTGACCTTTAATTAATGCTAACGTCATAAAAAAAGAGTTACATGGGTTGAGGACACGGGTGTGTCCTAGCCACATGGGTGTGCGAAATCCATACAGCTTACCTACACGGGAGTGTGACTCTCCCAACTTGGAAAATTTTTCCTAAGTGTTGTAAAATTTTTAGAAACACCCAATTTAGTCTGAACCACTTCTAATGCATGATTTGGGCCTTGTAGGCTCGTATTAGGGACATTATGATTGAATATGAAAAATGCATGAGAAGTTATTTTTGTTTAATTGTTAAGTCCAGTAATACTCCGTAACCCTATTCTAGTGATGGATACGGGTTAGGGTTGTTACATTTATTGGTATCAGACCTATGATTTAGTCGGTTCTAGGACTACGTAGCGAGTATAAAAGTCTAGATATACATGCCATACGTATATTATGATAGTGTGACGACTCCTGACAATTCAAATTGTGTTTTATATATAGTAAATGGATCCCGAACGAGCAGTTGCTGATGATGTAGAGAGTAACGTACTAACTCTAACTCAAGGAGCAACGCCTTCCGATAGTAGACCCGAGACCATTAGTCCAGAAGGAGAAGCTAGAGAAGCCTTTTTAAAGATGATGAATGACTAGTACACTGAGTTTGTTCGGACAAACCCAAGTGTTCAACCTCCCTCACCCCCGCTTATTCCTCAGCCTACCCTTGTAGCTTCTCGAGTTGTTGAGATGGTGATAAGGGAAAGACCTCTGATTAACCAAGTTAGAAAGCAATGAGTCGAAGAGTTCTGAGCTAATATAGATGATGATCCGGAAAGAGCAGAATTTTTGCTCGAAAATACAATCTGGGTCTTTGATGAGCTGTTATGCACCCTAGAAGAGTGTATGAAGTGCGTTGTATTGCTTTTAAGAGACTCAGCTTATCAGTGGTGGAACACCCTCGTGTCGGTTGTGCCGAGGGAGAAAGTGACTTGGGAGTTTTTCCAAGAAGAATTTCGCAAGAAGTACATCAGTCAAAGGTTTATGGACTAAAAGAGAAAGGAGTTCCTCGAGTTGAAACAGGGTAAGATGATAGTTACCGAATATAAGCATGAGTTTGTAAGGCTTAACAAATACACTCGGGAATGTGTATCTACTGAGGCCATCATGTGTAAAGGATTTGAAGATGGGCTAAATGAAGATATCCGATTATTGGTCGGTATCCTTGAGCTAAAGGAGTTTGTAGTGCTAGTTGAGAGAGCATGCAAGGCCGAAGAATTTGCTAAAGAAAAGCGGAAAGCCGATTTGGAGTTCCGAGACATGAGGAAGAAGCAACTAGGTAAATCTTTTCAATCTTCATCCAAAAAGTCGAGAGAGTTCACTACTCGATCTAATGCTTCTATTGGGTATTTGAGCAAGAATCGAGGTAAACAGTACACAGTTTCAAAAGCTCAGACCACTTCAATAGCTAGTGTTGGGAATGCTCGACCCAATAGACTAGAATGTCCCCAGTGCGGGAGACGTCACCCCTGCGAGTGCCGAAGGGATGATAGGACTTGTTTTAAGTGTAATTCCCCTGACCACTTTATTAGGTATTGTCTTGAGAGGACAGAAAGAGGAAATTTTCAAGGAATAAGATCAGATAGCACTGCTAATAAGGGGAGACCTCAGAAGAATCCAGGTACTAGAACGAGTAATAAAGGTGCACCTAGGAGTCTGCTGTGAGACTCGAGGGCAGGGCACCTGCAAGTACCTACGCCATTCGCGCTCCAAAGAGGCCTCGTCCCCTGATGTGATTACGGGTACATTTTCTATTTATGATACTATTGTTGTTGCTTTAATTGATCCGGGGTCTACCCATTCGTATGTTTGCTGTCTGATATGAATTTGCTTGTTGAATCTACTGAATTCGTGATAAAAGTGTCAAACCCATTAGGCAAGTATGTGTTAGTTGAGAAAGTGTGTAAGAATTGCCCTTTGATGATTAGGGGTTATTGTTTTCAGGCTAATTTCATGCTATTACCGATTGATTAATTTGATGTAATTCTTGGTATGGATTAGTTGACAACTCATGATGTGGTAGTGAATTGTGGAAGAAAATTTATTGAACTGAAATGTGAGAATGGTAATATTTTTCGGGTTGAACCAGGTGAATTAAATAGCATGCCTATAGTGATTTCTTCCATGTCTGCTCGGAGATGCATAAGGAAGGGTTATGAAGCTTACCTTGCCTTTGTATTGAACACTAAAGAGCCTGAGTCAAAGACTGAGTCGGTACTGATAGTATGTGAGTATCCGGGTGTGTTTTCAGAAGAATTGCCTGGGTTACCTCCTATTAGGGAAGTAGAGTTTGGACCAAGCTTTTCACCTTGGGGTGCTCCCGTGTTATTTGTGAAGAAGAAAGATGGTTCATGAGGCTATGTATAGATTATTGGCAACTCAACAATGTGACGATGAATAACAAATATCCTTTGCCAAGGATTGATGATCTATTTGATCAGTTGAAGGGAGCCACGATATTTTCAAAGATAGACCTGAGGTCTGGCTATTACCAGTTGCGAGTCAAGGAGTCAGATGTATTGAAAACTGCATTTCGGACGAGGTATGGTCACTATGAGTTCCTTGTCATTCCTTTTGGGTTAATCAATGCTTCTATCCTATTTATAGATTTAATGAACAAAATATTTCAGCCTTATTTGGATAAATTTACGGTGGTGTTTATTGATGACATATTGATTTATTTGCCGTGATGAGACTGAACATGCTGAGCATTTAGGGACTGTTTTGCAAACTTTGAGAGATAAGCAGTTATATCTAAGTTTAGTAAAAGTGAATTTTGGCTTCGCGAAGTCGGGTTTTAAGGACATATTGTTTTGGGAGACGGTATTAGAGTTGACCCCAGTAAGATTTTAGCTATAACGCCCCAATTTTTGGGTTTTCTGTGTTTTTTTTTTTTGAAAATTTGTGTGTTCTAGTTGGTTAAAATATATATTTTAGTAGGTTAGTGGGCCTTTGGAAGGCCCAAACTTAAGTTAAATCCGTGGTAGTCTTTGGAATTTTAATTTTATGAACAGGTGATGCAATTGGCATTTAGGCTTTTAAGAGTAAAGGGGTAAAAGATGACACAAAAAGGAGTGTGGCGTAGGCGCCACTTAGGGGACAAGGAAGTGACGCCATAGAGGAAACAAGGGGTCCAAGGTTCAAGTCTTGGCTCTTGCAATATATTTTGGTTTTTCTTTCAATAAATCTGGAAGCAAGTAGGTGTGCTTTAAAGTTTAATATGTTGGATTTATGACACAAATGAGTTGATGGCCTAGTGGTGGTGGCGTGAGTTGGCATGTGAGTGGACTTTGGTTCGAATCCCTTGGCACGTAAAGGTTGATTATTTTGCTATGTTGGGACGGCAAGAGTTGGTGTTGGTTTTAAACTCTGGTGATGGAGGGATCCCACATCGAGAAGCTAACATAAGAGTAGATGGAGAGCTGGCTTTAAATAGAGCAAACCATGAGGAGAGTAGGCATACCCTTCTTGGCTGATCTCTTTCGCTTTGTGACGTACTCGTCTGGGTTGGGCGTCAGCTAAGAGTGTTTGAAGCGTGGATTAACTGCAGTCTCCTAACAGGTGTGTATTTCTCATTACTCTAGCAGTAGGACAGCTATTTCGGGCCGCGATGGGCTGAAATGGGCCATGTGGTCCCAATGGGTCCGTAGGCCCAAGTGGATAAGTTGTAGAATTACTAAAATACCCCTGTAGGGTAGGACTATCGATTTACCCCTGGAGGGTAAAATGACTATTTTGCCCCTCGTGCGTAAATGACTAACTTGTGTGATGTTTGGGTTAGTTGACGTGGATTTATGTTAGTTATCATTAATTCGTAAGTCTAATGTGTTAGTAATCGATTGTAGGATTATCGCGTAGGAGATATCATCATCAATCATCATCAACCATGTGTGTAAACGACACCCTCCCTTAGACTGAATCGGTAAAAGTCGAAATACCGAAACGTTGGTATTTTGTGAACTCGCGAACGTACGAGCGCTCGTGAGACAGTTGTTAATGAATATGGTGCATTTGGATGATTAGAGTGCAGAGTGTGCATTTTCGTGCACAACGGTATTTTTGGGCTTAATGGGCCGAAAACGGGCCAATGGGCCAACGGGCCCACTTTGGTAAAAATACGAGGTAAGTACTTCTGATTACTTGGTAAACATTAGAATGAGCATGAAACCTTAGCAATAGGTAATAATTACTGAAATACCCTTATGCATGCAAAATTACAATTTTACCCCTAGGGTTAATTTTTTTTCTGAAAAGCATGATGTTCTATTTCTGTATACGTATGCCATGACATATTATTTCTGTTGCATGGGACATGGGTTTATATTGATGGAGGAAGCGTTCTGGCAGCCTCGCTGCAATCTGGTGGCCTTGCCACATATATTTCTGTTCTGGTGACTTCGTCACAATATCTGACAGCCTCGTTACAATCTGGTGGCTTCGCCACATATATATATCTGTTCTGGTGGCCTAGCCACAATCTATATCTGGTGACTTCGTCACAATATCTGGCAACCTTGCTGCAATTTCTGTGGTGTGTAGCAGTTGGGTGGGTCGAGTAGTCTCCCCACATGGTGTAAGGCTGTTACGGGGGTGTTATGGATGGCTCTGGGTTGGGATTTCTGCATTCATGATATATTTGTTCTGTATCTACTATTGGCCTATGGGTTTCATTCTGATTTCTGTACTGGGCCAAGGCCTAGATAAGTCTGACTCTGAGGTTTGATCTGTTTTGGGCTATGGTTGGGTTATGTTACACACTGAGTTTACCAAACTCACCCTTTATTTTCATCTCTGCAGGAAATCCCCAACCATAGTGGACTTGGAGCTGTGAGGGATTCGGAGTGGCCATATCATCTGCAGAGTTGGTTTTTCTAAGTTAGTTTATTTTTATTATTTTTATATTCTGATTTAATTTTGGGTTTTAAATTGTAATAAGGCCGACCACTGAGTTTATTTCTTTTTCCGCTATGGTTTTATTTTCTGATTATATTTATACTATGACGAAACTGCTAGTGTTAGGCTGCGCGAGTTTTCAAAATTAATGAACGTTTTCAAGACTCAACAAGCACAACAAATGGATAGCCTAAAGATTGATAAATCGGCTTTTCATTCAACCGCTGTTTTTACAAAGACCACCCTAATCACTTAAACCAGCGAATGCATACTAAGTCGTAAGTCCATGTGACACGTCAGATCGGGCCATAACGTCTGAGCCGGGTTTGGGGTGTTACATTTAGTGGTATCAGAGCCAAGTTGTAACAACTCGGCTATGGAACGGGTCTAAAAACGGGAGTTTGTAAAGAAACACTGAATAAAAGTTTTCAAAAATCATTTTTTGGAACTTGATTATAAATTGTTTTCGAGAATGTTTCCAATATTTTCTCTTTACAAATAGATGATTTTAAAGATTAAAATCGGTTTTCTAAAATTAGGTTTTTTAGAAGGTGGCACACCGAATCTCCAGCCAAGTCTGTAAGTTTTCTGAGCCTTTCTGATTGTTTCTGAAATATCTGTGATATGCTTGTACAAAACCTTATCATGGTACTTTAGTTAGGGTAACACTGGAACTATAGAAACTCTGATAAGTAGACTGAGACTGTAGCTAGGCTACCGTAAAAGGAAACAAACTCAAACTCTGAATTATTGTTATTCATAAGACATCTGTAATAAACACTGAAATATTAAACTGATTCATAAAATTCTTAATAAGATAATACGAAATGAGTACATGAGCAGCTCGTGGAAGAGGCCGTGGACGTGGCTGAGGTAATGCTCAGGCTGAATCTTCGTCTTCAGGACATGTGCCAGTAGCAGATGCACCGATACCACCGACAACAGAGGTAGAGTCTCATGATCGAGGTGCCGGGGACGATGCTCTGTCCCAGGCAATGCTCCCAGTTTGGGAAAGGGTTGCTGGGGCAAGTACGGGAAACAAAATTTGGGGGTCTATTTCTGAGCGGCTCCGGGCCAATGGAGTAGAGATATTTAGGGGCGTATTTGGTGTAGCTCCGAATGTGGCAGAGTATTGGTTAGAAGCCACAGAGCAGATTATGGATGATTTGGACTGCTCTGTGGAGTAGATGCTGAAGGGAGCCATATCGTGACTCAGTGATGAGGCTTATCAGTGGTGGCTCACGGTGAGAGATGGAACTCTTGCTGAAAGTGTGACTTGGGAGCTGTTTAAGATAGCCTTCAAAGGAAAGTATGTTGGGACTGGTTACGAGGACGCTCGCCGGAAAGAATTTCTGAACCTAGTCCAACGGAGCAAGTCAGTGGCTGAGTATGAGTCTGAGTTTCTGAGACTGAGCCGGTATGCTTCTAGGATTGTCACTACAGAGTATGAGTGTAGCGTACACTTCGAGGATGGTCTGAGAGATGAACTTAGGGTGCTGATTGCTCCGCAGAGGGAGCATAACTTCACTGCTTTAGTGGAGAAAGTTAATATAGCTGAGGAAGTGAAGCATACAGAAAGACAGAATCGTGAGAAAGATTGGAACCGTTTTAGGAGAGATTCAGGACTTTCAGGTGGTATGAACAGGAATGTTAAGAGAGCAAGGGTAATGGAGCCAGTTCGAGCAGTACTGATGAATGCTGTTAGACCACACGGTTGTAGGAATTATGGGAAGATGCATATGGGCGAGTGTCGGAAACGTTCTGGTGCTTGTTTCTGATACGGATCTATGGAGCATAGGGTTAAGGATTGTCCCCAGGAACCAGATCAGGTTCAAGTTTTAGAGCTGAGGGTCGCTCAACCAGTGAGGGGTGGACCACAATTTTCGAGAGGACGTGGGCAAGGCAGAGGTGGTAATGGAAACGGTCGAGGAAGAGGAGCGCCTGGCAAGGGTGCTGGATTTACTGAGGCTCGTCAGCCGATGTTGGTGTATACAGCTCATCGCCGAGAGGAGGGTGATGCACCTGACGTCATAACTGGTACGTTTCTGATTTCCAGTATGCCATACACTGCGTTGATAGATGTTGGATCTACCCATTCATATGTTACATATGCTATATCTGGGTCGCTGGGTCTGTGCTCTAAGGAGACCGTGAGTGGGGTATCTATACTAAGTCCTTTGGGTCACTCGGTTAGGGTAGATAAACTATATAGAGATGTGCCTATAGAAACTCAAGGAAAAATTTTCTCTGGAGATCTGATAGAGCTACCTTTCGGAGAATTCGATCTCATTTTGGGAATGGATTGGCTTGTTAAGCATAGGGCTACTCTGGATTGTTCTGCTAAGCGAATAATGTTAAAGGCCACAAAGGATAAGGAGGTTTTGGTGATAGGCGAGCGTAGGGATTATCTGTCTAATGTGGTGTCGGCATTGAGAGTTGAAAAGTGGATTCGAAAGGGATGTGAGGCTTATTTGGCATTTGTAAGCCAATCGGAAACTGAGGATCTGACAGTGGATAAAGTTAGAACCGTCAAGGATTTTCAAGATGTTTTTCCAGAGGAGCTTCCGGGTTTGCCCCCGAACCGAGAGGTTGAGTTTGGAATCGACTTGTTGCCTGGAATGGCATCGGTGTCCATTGCACCTTATAGGATGGCACCGAAGGAGTTGGTGGAGCTGAAAGCCCAAATTCAAGAGTTATTGGATAGAGGCTTCATTAGACCAAGTGTGTCTCCGTGGGGAGCACCAGTGTTGTAACACCCCGAACCCGAGACCGACACCGGAGTCGGACACGAGATGTTAACAAACTTTGAAAATTTTTTTTTTCAGACACTGCCCAGTCTGAGTACTAGTCGCTTCAAAAATCATATCTTGAGTTTCACAACTCAAAAATCAGTTTTGTGATTTTTCCCTGAAACTAGACTCATGTCCCCACCTATTGATTTTTTCTAGAATTTTTGGTCGGGCCAATTAGTACAGTTTATTAGTCAAAGTCTCCCATGTTACAGGGGTCGACTACACTGACCTTTTCCCATTACGACTGGGATATCTCTCTGCACAGAGCTTCAATACTGATGCCGTTTGTTTCTATGGAAACTAGACTCAGAGAGGAATCCATACATATATGATATGACCCCTAATTATCTCTGGTCAATTTATAGTGAATTTCCAAAGGCGGAACAGTGAATCCAGAAACTGTTCTGGCCCTGTTCCACAAGAACCCGAATATCTCTTTCTGTACTGTTCCTATAATTGTTTCGTTACTTCCATATGAAAGTAGATTCATCAAGGTTCGATTACATAATTTATTCACTATTTAATTCCACTCCTACGAATTCTTGTGATTTTTCCAATCCACACCACTGCTGCTATCAGCTTCTGTTTTCAAAGTGAACCTTACCTAATTTGGGGTTTCATGGACCAACTAGGGCCTTGTCATACATAAGCCCACATATGATCATACTTAGCCATTCTAGTGGCTGATCATTTGCTCAACACTTCCATTCCAACATAGTTACATCATGAAACCATCTATACATTCATAAATACGAATGGTCTAATGCCATACTCCACTTCTACAAGCCATCTTCGCATGGCTGTACACTTATACATTTCATAAAGTACTCGAAAGACAACAATGGGTAGTCCTATACATGCCATAACAAAATTCAACCAAAATAGTACCCAAAAGAGCCTTTGATAGTGTGGGCGACTTCGACTTCAAGATCCCGAGTCCGATAGCTGGAGAACCAAAAATCTATAAAACAGAGGAGCAATGTAACGAGTAAGCAATTTATGCTTAGTAAGTTTGAGCAAGGAATTCCAGCATGCACAAAGAATAGCACACATTTAGCTAAACGGAATATTTCATAATACGCAATTTACCGATATCAAACTTGCTTCACAACATTAACAACCCTTATGTACATACACAATAAACTAACTTGGCCGAAGGCCGGTAGCTCGTTTATCAACTGAGCGAACATTTATTTGTAAGGGCTCGATTAAATTCAACACATACGTAACATATCCCCATATTGGGATGTTTTTCGAGTATTCGCTGGAATTTTACAGCAAGCTCATTCATTACCAAATCACGTACCTTCGGGATTTAACCGGATATAGCTCCTCGTTCAAATGCCTTCGGGACATAGCCCGATTTTAGTAACTCACACAATGCCTTCGGGACATAACCCGGATTTAACAACTCGCACGAATGCCTTCGGGACTTAACCCAGATTTAACAACTCGCACGAATGCCTTCGGGACTTAACCCGGATTTAATAACTCGCACGAATGCCTTCGGGACTTAACCCGGATTTAGTATCTCGCACAAAGGCCTTCGGATCTTAATCCGGATATATTCACTTAGCACAAAGCCTTCGGGACTTAGCCCGGACAGCATTCAATTAATCATGCACATCTAACAATAATTCATAGCACATTCATATTTCATTTTCGTTTACGAAACTCAAACACAAGGCACATATTGTCCTTGCACATTCAGCTCAATAGCCACACATAGAGCATGATTTAATCACATCGAAATTTAAGCTCTCTTACTCAAAAACTTACCTCGGGTGTTGTCGAACGATTCCGCTAGCTATTCAACCACATTTTCCTTCCCTTTATCGATTTTATTTCCCCTTTGCTCTTGAGCTTAATCAAACAAATAAATTGATTTCATCATTTTAGGCATCAAAAGATGAACACAAGGCACTTAGCCCATATTTATACATTAGACATTAAAGTCTCATACATGCAAAAATCATGCATCAACACCACATATTAGCTAATTTCTTGCCCTTGACCGAATATGCATGTCCATTTTTGGGGTCGATTTCAACACTTAATACACACATGTACACACTAGTAAAGCATCCTCCCCCTTTTCATCAATTTAACACATGCATTGCTCATTAACATGCAAAGTTACATTCGGCCTTAGCACACATCTTGCTAGCCGATTCTTCTCCATTTAGCAACCAATGCACATATGTGCTCACACAACAAAAAATGCTAAAAAGGAGGTTCAAGAATCATCAAGCCATCATCACATGCATCATTAACAAGCTTCATATTTTGCATGCAATGGCATTAACACAACCTCCACCTAGGCCGAATCTTAACTCATCCTCATGCCTCATCACCACAACATCAAACATCAACCAAGAATGATTCATCCATGGTCAAGTGCCATTTCCATCACATAGCAAGATTTAGACCATGGGTTAGGTAGAACTCAAGCTAACAACTAAAACATGCATGCCTCTCATGGAACATCATCAAACATACCTTAGCCTAGCTACATGCATGGCCGAATCTCTTCACCTTTCTTCTTCTTTCCTCCTTAAAATTTTTGGCCAAGGATGAACCAAAGGATGAGAAAATTTTTCTTTGTTTTTCTTTCTAGTTTTTGGCAAGCATGAAGATGAGAAAAGGATGAACAAAATTCCCCCTTTCTCTTGTTTAGCTCACGGCAATGGGGGGGAACAAACACTACACACACATTTTTTTTCTTTTGTTTCCATTTCTTTATTACCCATACTTCTTATTTTATTCTTCCACTAACAAAACATGTTTCATGACATGTTTTGCCCATCATTCTTTGTCATGGCTGGCCACTACTCATTAGGGGGGAAATTTGACATGCAAGTCCCCCCTTTGTCCACATGCACTAGTAGGTCCTCACACATTGACCTATCACATTTTAGAATTTTCTCACATAAGTCCTATTGACTAAATTCACATGAAATCAACCAAATTGAAGCTTGAAATTTTCACACATTCATAATTACATATTCTACACAATAAGTATCATATTCAAACATTTCGGTGACTCGGTTTAGCGGTCCCGAAACCACTTCCCGACTAGGGTCAACTTTGGGCTGTCACAACTCTCCCCCACTTAAGAAATTTTCGTCCCCGAAAATCTTACCGGTAAATAGGTTTGGGTATCGTTCTTTCATCGAGCTCTCGGTCTCCCAAGTAGCTTCCTCGATCCCGAGTTTGAGCCATAACACCTTTACTAGCGGAACTCTTTTGTTTCGCAACTCCTTCACTTCACGAGCTAGGATACGCATCGGTTCTTCTTCATAGCTCATGTCGACTTGAATTTCAACCTCCGATGGGCTAATTATGTGCGATGGATCAGATCGATAGCGTCGAAGCATCGAAACATGAAAGACGTCATGAATCTTTTCAAGCTCCGGGGGCAAAATCAATCTATACGCAACCGGACCAACTCGTTCGGAGATTTCGTACGGCCCAATGAATCTTGGGCTCAACTTGCCCTTACGGCCGAACCTGAGTATCTTTTTCCAAGGTGAAACCTTAAGGAACACTTTGTCTCCCACCTGATACTCGATGTCTTTTCGTTTCAAATCTGCGTACGATTTCTGACGATCCGTGGCTACCTTCAGACTTTCACGGATTACCTTTACTTTCTGTTCAGCATCTCTAATCAAATCAACTCCGAAAATTTTGCTTTCACCGAGCTCGGTCCAAAACAATGGTGTACGGCATTTACGACCGTACAAAGCCTCATAAGGTGCCATCTTAATACTTGATTGAAAACTATTGTTGTAAGCGAATTCAATCAAAGGTAAATACCGTTCCCATGAACTACTGAACTCGAGGATGCAACATCTCAACATATCCTCAAGTATCTGAATTATCCGCTCGGATTGACCATCGGTTTGGGGGTGAAAAGCAGTGCTAAAATGCAGCTTAGTACCCAGAGCTTCTTGCAATTTCTTCCAAAATCGTGAGGTGAATCTCGGATCTCTATCCGACACGATAGAAACAGGTACCCCGTGTAATCTCACAATTTGATAAACGTACAATTCAGCTAGTTTATCCAATGAAAAATCCGTACGTACGGGGATGAAATGAGCCGACTTAGTCAGTCTATCAACAATAACCCATATCGCAACCTTCTTACTTGCTGACAAGGGCAGTCCGGACACAAAGTCCATTGTGACTCGATCCCATTTCCACTCGGGTATCATGATCGGCTGGAGTAATCCTGAAAGCACTTGATGTTCCGCTTTCACTTGTTGACATATTAAACATCTCGAAACAAAGTCAGAGATGTCCCGTTTCATACCATGCCACCAAAATTGACGTTTCAAATCATTGTACATTTTCGTACTCCCCGGGTGAATTGACATTCGGCTACAATGGGCTTCGTTCAGAATCATCGAAATGAGTTCCGAATTCCTTGGAACACACAAACGATTTCTGAACCTCAAACAATCATCATCATCAATTTGAAACTCCGATTCCTCGTTCGGAAAACACTTAGCCCGTTTTGCAACCAATTCATCATCGACTTTCTGAGCTTCACGAATTTGGTGAGTCAATAATGGTTTAGCTTTTAATTCAGGTACTAACACACTGTCTGGTAAAACAGACAAATGTACGTTCATCGCTCGTAAAGCAAACAATGACTTCCGGCTTAAGGCGTCCGCAACCATGTTAGCCTCTCCCGGGTGGTAATCAATGACAAGCTCGTAATCTTTCAACAACTCAAGCCAACGTCTTTGTCGCAGATTCAAGTCTCGTTGAGTCATCAAATATTTGAGACTTTTGTGATCCGAACATACATGGCACTTCTCACCAAACAGATAATGTCGCCATATTTTTAAAGCAAACACGATGGCAGCTAGTTCGAGATCATGGGTCGGATAATTCCTCTCGTGTGGCTTCAATTGTCTCGACGCATAGGCCACGACTTGACCTTCTTGCATCAATACGCAACCCAACCCAAGTAGGGATGCGTCACTATAAATGACAAACTCTTTACCTGATTCGGGTTGCACCAAAATTGGAGCTTCAGTCAAACGAGTTTTCAGTTGGTCGAAACTTTTCTGACATTTCTCCGTCCACTCGAACTTAACATCCTTTTGAAGTAGCTTCGTCATTGGTGTGGCTATCATCGAGAAACCTTTCACAAATCGTCGGTAATAACCGGCGAGCCCCAAAAAGCTCCGAACTTCAGTAACATTTCTCGGAGGTTTCCAGTCCAGTATGGCTGAAATTTTGTTCGGGTCAACTCGAATACCCGACGCGGATACCACATGACTCAAGAAGCTAACCTCTCTTAACCAGAACTCACACTTACTAAACTTAGCATATAACCGCTTATCCCACAAAATTTGCAGCACTAGCCTCAGATGCTCAGCATGTTCGGTCTCGTCTCTTGAATAGACCAAAATGTCATCAATGAACACCACTATGAACCGATCCAAATACGGCCTGAAGATCCGATTCATCAAATCCATAAATACTGCAGGGGCATTAGTGAGCCCAAACGGCATCACTAAGAATTCGTAGTGACCATATCTCGTTCTGAAGGCAGTTTTAGGAATATCTGAATCTCGGATTCGCAACCGATAATAGCCCGATCTCAAATCTATTTTTGAGAACACTGAGGCTCCCTTCAGTTGGTCGAACAAATCATCGATGCGCGGCAACGGATATTTGTTCTTTATCGTCACTTTATTCAGCTGACGATAGTCAATGCACAACCTCATGGTTCCGTCCTTCTTTTTCACGAACAATACTGGTGCACCCCAAGGTGAGAAACTTGGTCGAGCGAAACCTCTATCCGTCAGTTCTTGCAACTGAGCTTTCAACTCCTTTAACTCAGTTGGTGCCATACGATACGGAGCTATCGAAATCGGCGTAGTCCCAGGTACAAGCTCAATACCAAACTCTACCTCCCGAACAGGTGGTAAACCCGGTAATTCTTCCGGAAAAACATCCGGGTACTCACAAACCACCGACACAGATTCGGGTTTCTTTTCTAATTCTTTGTCATCAAGCACATATGCAAGGTATGCTTCCACCCTTTTCTTACATATTTCTGTGCCAACATTGTTGATATTACAGCTGGCATCCCCTCCAAGTCCGCAGACTCAATTCGGACTACTTCGTTATTTGCGCAACTCAAATCAATAGTCTTGCTCTTGCAATTCACAATCGCATCATGCGCGGTCAACCAATCCAACCCAAGGATAACATCAGGCGAAGAAGCATCCTCGCGGGCACGTATAGCATAAGCTCTAGCAGGCGCACGGGCTTCGGATCTGGTTATATCATCTCTAGATCCTCTCTGACCACCACTAGCATTGCCCATATTTCCAGATGGTCTACCTCGAGCAGTGGTAGCACCCGGTCTCCCACTCTGATTTGCATTCTGTCCCGACAACCTCGGGCAATCTTTAATGAAGTGGTCCACTGATCCGCATTTGTAACAGGAGCGGTCAGGAAATCTACAACTCCCGAATGCCATTTACCGCAATATCGGCATTTCGTCCTGTCTCGACGTTCATTCCCAACACTGGCGACCGAAGTGCCTCGTGTACCCACAGGGGGTCGATCACGATCTCGTCCAAAAAGGCCCGAAGTGCCTCTAAACTGGCCCGCATCATCTCGAAATCTCTTCGATGTCTGTTGAAGAGACCTCCCCGAGGATGTTTTACGAAACTCTCCAGTTCCCTCATCAACTCTTTGCTTTTTTTTTCTAAGCTCTTCGGCTTTACAAGCTCGTTCAACAAGTACCACGAACTCTTGTATTTCAAGAACGCCAACGAACATTTTTATATCTTCATTCAGCCCATCCTCGAAGCGTTTACACATAACAGCTTCGGACGAAACACATTCCCGAGCGTATTTGCTAAGTCTAACAAATTTTCGCTCGTAATCAGTAACCGACATGGAGCCTTGCTTAAGCTCAAGAAATTCCTTCCGTTTTTGATCAACAAATCTCTGACTGATATACTTTTTCCGAAACTCAGTTTGGAAAAACTCCCAAGTTACTTGCTCTCGGGGCACAATAGAAGTCAGAGTACTCCACCAATAGTAGGCAGAATCACGTAGCAAGGAGATAGCACACTTTAGGCATTCATCGGGTGTACAAGATAGCTCATCGAGTACCCGGATAGTGTTGTCCAGCCAAAATTCAGCTTGCTCGGCATCATCGCTATCCATAGCCTTAAATTCAGTAGCCCCATGTTTTCGGATTCTGTCAACTGGGGCTTATGTGACCTTATTTGGTCCGTTACCGGCAGTATTGTAGGTGCGGGGGTAGTATTTGTTCGGGAATGGAGGTTGTGGAACAGCCATATTAGTTCGAATGTATTGGTTAAACCAATCATTCATCACGCTATAGAATGCTTGTCTAGCTTCATCATTCTGATTACTAGCATTAGGTTGAGAGTTTGCCGGCACTGTCCCTTGTGCGGGAGCAGGCGCTACACTCTCAAGATCATCAGCTACCTCTCGGTCACGATCGGGATCCATTACTATAAATAAACACATTTACAATTGTCGGAAATCACCACACTATCAAGTAATCACATAAAATGGCATGTATAGCTAGACCCAAAACATTACGGTAGTCCTAGAATCGACTAAACCGTAGCTCTGATACCAATAAAATGTAACACCCCGAACCCGAAACCGACACCGGAGTCGGACACGAGATGTTAACAAACTTTGAAAATTTTTTTTTCAGACACTGCCCAGTCTGAGTACTAGTCGCTTCAAAAATCATATCTTGAGTTTCACAACTCAAAAATCAGTTTTGTGATTTTTACCTGAAACTAGACTCATGTCCCCACATATTGATTTTTTCTAGAATTTTTGGTCGGGCCAATTAGTACAGTTTATTAGTCAAAGTCTCCCATGTTACAGGGGTCGACTACACTGACCTTTTCCCATTACGACTGGGATATCTCTCTGCACAGAGCTTCAATACTGATGCCGTTTGTTTCTATGGAAACTAGACTCAGAGAGGAATCCATACATATATGATATGACCCCTAATTATCTCTGGTCAATTTATAGTGAATTTCCAAAGGCGGAACAGTGAATCCAGAAACTGTTCTGGCCCTGTTCCACAAGAACCCGAATATCTCTTTCTGTACTGTTCCTATAATTGTTTCGTTACTTCCATATGAAAGTAGATTCATCAAGGTTCGATTACATAATTTATTCACTATTTAATTCCACTCCTACGAATTCTTGTGATTTTTCCAATCCACACCACTGCTGCTATCAGCTTCTGTTTTCAAAGTGAACCTTACCTAATTTGGGGTTTCATGGACCAACTAGGGCCTTGTCATACATAAGCCCACATATGATCATACTTAGCCATTCTAGTGGCTGATCATTTGCTCAACACTTCCATTCCAACATAGTTACATCATGAAACCATCTATACATTCATAAATACGAATGGTCTAATGCCATACTCCACTTCTACAAGCCATCTTCGCATGGCTGTACACTTATACATTTCATAAAGTACTCGAAAGACAACAATGGGTAGTCCTATACATGCCATAACAAAATTCAACCAAAATAGTACCCAAAAGAGCCTTTGATAGTGTGGGCGACTTCGACTTCAAGATCCCGAGTCCGATAGCTGGAGAACCAAAAATCTATAAAACAGAGGAGCAATGTAACGAGTAAGCAATTTATGCTTAGTAAGTTTGAGCAAGGAATTCCAGCATGCACAAAGAATAGCACACATTTAGCTAAACGGAATATTTCATAATACGCAATTTACCGATATCAAACTTGCTTCACAACATTAACAACCCTTATGTACATACACAATAAACTAACTTGGCCGAAGGCCGGTAGCTCGTTTATCAACTGAGCGAACATTTATTTGTAAGGGCTCGATTAAATTCAACACATACGTAACATATCCCCATATTGGGATGTTTTTCGAGTATTCGCTGGAATTTTACAGCAAGCTCATTCATTACCAAATCACGTACCTTCGGGATTTAACCGGATATAGCTCCTCGTTCAAATGCCTTCGGGACATAGCCCGATTTTAGTAACTCACACAATGCCTTCGGGACATAACCCGGATTTAACAACTCGCACGAATGCCTTCGGGACTTAACCCAGATTTAACAACTCGCACGAATGCCTTCGGGACTTAACCCGGATTTAATAACTCGCACGAATGCCTTCGGGACTTAACCCGGATTTAGTATCTCGCACAAAGGCCTTCGGATCTTAATCCGGATATATTCACTTAGCACAAAGCCTTCGGGACTTAGCCCGGACAGCATTCAATTAATCATGCACATCTAACAATAATTCATAGCACATTCATATTTCATTTTCGTTTACGAAACTCAAACACAAGGCACATATTGTCCTTGCACATTCAGCTCAATAGCCACACATAGAGCATGATTTAATCACATCGAAATTTAAGCTCTCTTACTCAAAAACTTACCTCGGGTGTTGTCGAACGATTCCGCTAGCTATTCAACCACATTTTCCTTCCCTTTATCGATTTTATTTCCCCTTTGCTCTTGAGCTTAATCAAACAAATAAATTGATTTCATCATTTTAGGCATCAAAAGATGAACACAAGGCACTTAGCCCATATTTATACATTAGACATTAAAGTCTCATACATGCAAAAATCATGCATCAACACCACATATTAGCTAATTTCTTGCCCTTGACCGAATATGCATGTCCATTTTTGGGGTCGATTTCAACACTTAATACACACATGTACACACTAGTAAAGCATCCTCCCCCTTTTCATCAATTTAACACATGCATTGCTCATTAACATGCAAAGTTACATTCGGCCTTAGCACACATCTTGCTAGCCGATTCTTCTCCATTTAGCAACCAATGCACATATGTGCTCACACAACAAAAAATGCTAAAAAGGAGGTTCAAGAATCATCAAGCCATCATCACATGCATCATTAACAAGCTTCATATTTTGCATGCAATGGCATTAACACAACCTCCACCTAGGCCGAATCTTAACTCATCCTCATGCCTCATCACCACAACATCAAACATCAACCAAGAATGATTCATCCATGGTCAAGTGCCATTTCCATCACATAGCAAGATTTAGACCATGGGTTAGGTAGAACTCAAGCTAACAACTAAAACATGCATGCCTCTCATGGAACATCATCAAACATACCTTAGCCTAGCTACATGCATGGCCGAATCTCTTCACCTTTCTTCTTCTTTCCTCCTTAAAATTTTTGGCCAAGGATGAACCAAAGGATGAGAAAATTTTTCTTTGTTTTTCTTTCTAGTTTTTGGCAAGCATGAAGATGAGAAAAGGATGAACAAAATTCCCCCTTTCTCTTGTTTAGCTCACGGCAATGGGGGGGGAACAAACACTACACACACATTTTTTTTCTTTTGTTTCCATTTCTTTATTACCCATACTTCTTATTTTATTCTTCCACAAACAAAACATGTTTCATGACATGTTTTGCCCATCATTCTTTGTCATGGCCGGCCACTACTCATTAGGGGGGGAAATTTGACATGCAAGTCCCCCCTTTGTCCACATGAACTAGTAGGTCCTCACACATTGACCTATCACATTTTAGAATTTTCTCACATAAGTCCTATTGACTAAATTCACATGAAATCAACCAAATTGAAGCTTGAAATTTCACACATTCATAATTACATATTCTACACAATAAGTATCATATTCAAACATTTCGGTGACTCGGTTTAGCGGTCCCGAAACCACTTCCCGACTAGGGTCAACTTTGGCTGTCACAAGTGTTGTTCGTAAAGAAGAAAGATGGGTCAATGCGGATGTGCATCGATTATCGGCAGTTGAACAAACTGACGATTAAGAACAAGTACCCACTGCCGAGAATCGATGATTTATTCGACCAACTTAGAGGAGCTTCAGTATTTTGCAAGATTGACCTTCGATCTGGGTATCATCAATTGAGGGTTAAGGAGGTGGATATTCACAGGACGACATTCAAAACTCGGTATGGTCACTATGAGTTCTTGGTTATGCCATTTGTGTTGACGAACGCAATTGCGGCATTTATGGATCTGATGAATCGAGTGTTCTAGCCATACTTGGATCGATTCGTGGTCGTCTTTATCGACGATATTCTTGTTTATTCTGAAACTGAGGAGAAGCATGATGAGCATCTTCTTATTGTGCTGCAAGTGCTGAGGGAGAAGGAGCTTTATGCGAAATTCAGTAAGTGTGAGTTCTAGTTGAGAGAGGTAACTTTCTTGGAGCATGTTGTCTCTGCTAAAAGGATCAAGGTGGACCCTCGAAAGATTGAAACGATTCTGGAATGGAAGCCACCGAGGTCAGTGTCGAAAATTCGAAGTTTTCTGGGTTTAGCTGGGTACTATAGAAGGTTTGTGGAAGGATTTTCTGTGATGGCAGTGCCTTTGACAAAGCTTATAAGGAAGGGAGTACCATTTGTTTGGACTGAGAAACAACAGGAATATTTTGAGAAGCTGAAGAAAGTTCTAACCGAGGCACCTGTACTGATTTAGCCGGAGTCTGGAAAAGATTTTACTGTATGCAGTGATGCATCACATGTAGGGTTAGGATGTATGCTGATGCAAGAGGGTAAAGTGGTTGCTTACGCATCGTGATAGCTTAAACCACATGAAGTTAACTATCCTACTCATGATCTAGAGTTGGCAGTGGTAATCTTTGCACTTAAGATTTGGAGACATTACCTGTACGGAGAAAGGTGTATTATATACACAGATCATAAGAGTCTTAAGTACTTGTTGACTTAGAAGGAGCTGAACCTTAGGCAGCGGAGATGGATAGAGTTGCTTAAGGATTATGACTGCACGATTGAGTATCACCCAGGCAAAGCTAATGTGGTGGCTGATGCCCTAAGTCGTAGAACTGTATCTGATCTGAAAGCCATGTTTGCTCGTTTGAGTCTGTATGATGACGGTAGTTTGTTAGCAGAACTGCAAGTTAGGCCGACTTGGGTGGATGAGATTAAGGAAAAACAGTCGAGGGATGAGTCCCTGGTTTCTTGATTTCGGCAGGTTAAGAATGGGGATACTTCTGAGTTTGAAATGAACAGTGAGAGAGTTCTGTGTTACCGAAGTAGAGTTTGTATTCCGAAGGACTCTGACTTGAGGTAAGCAATTCTGAAAGAAGCTCATGGAGGTTTGTGTGCCATGCATGTTGGAGGGAGTAAAATGTATCGCGACTTAAAGGAGTTGTATTGGTGGCCTGGATTGAAGCGAGAGGTAACAGAAGTTGTGGGAAAATGTCTGACTAGTCAGCAAGTGAAAGCTGAACATCAATTACCTTCCGAACTTTTGCAGCTAATGAAAGTACCACTTTGGAAGTGAGAGAGGGTAACCATGGATTTTGTGACTAGGTTACCCTTAACACCGTCGAAGAAGGACTCGATTTGGGTAATTGTTGATAGGTTGACCAAATCTGCTCATTTCATACCTGTCCGCACTGATTATTCACTTCGGAAGTTAGCCAAATTGTATATGGCGGAAATAGTGCGACTTCACGGAGTGCCAGTGTCGATTATTTCTGATCGAGATCCTAGATTCACATCTCAGTTTTGGCAAAAGTTGCATGAGGCGTTGGGTACGCGGTTGAACTTTAGTACAGCCTTTCATCCTCAGACTGATGGTCAGTCGGAAAGGGTTATTCAGATTCTGGAAGACATGTTGAGGGGATGCGTTATCGACTTTCGAGGCAGTTGGGAGGATTACTTACCATGTGAAGTCTGCACCTTAAATGCGAAAATTAAATTCGCAACACGGCCTAGCACATAGGTGTGTGACTTGGCCTTGTGACCTTTAATTAATGCTGACATCATAAATAGAGAGTTACAAGGGTTGAGGACACGGGCATGTCCTAGCCACACGGGTGTGCGAAATCCACAAGGCCAACCCACACGGGCGTGTGACTCTCCCAACTTGGAAAATTTTTCCTAAGTGTTGTAAAATTTTTAGAAACACCCAGTTTAGTCCAAACCACTTCTAATGCATGATTTAGGCCTTGTAGGCTCGTATTAGGGACATTATGATTGAATATGAAAAATGTATGAAAAGTTATGATTGTTTAATTGTTAAGTCCGGTAATGCTTCAAAACCCTATTTTGGTGATGGATACGGGTTAGGGGTGTTATATTTATTTGTATCAGAGCTACGGTTTAGTCGGTTCTAGGACTACCTAGCTAGTATAAGAGTCTAGATATACATGCCATGAGTATATTATGATAGTGTGACGACTCCTAACAATTCAAATTGTGTTTTATATATAGTAGATGGATCCCGAATGAGTAGTTGTTGATGATGTAGAGAGACTGGCTCCAACTCAAGGAGCAGTGCCTTCAAATAGTAGACCCGAGACCATTAGTCCTGAAGGAGAGGCTAGAGAAGCCTTTCTAAAGATGATGAATGACTAGTACATGAGTTTGTTCAGACAAACCCGAGTGTTCAACCTCCCCACCCCCACTTACTCCTCAGCCAACCCTTGTAGCTCCCCAAGTTGTTGAGATGGTGAGAAGGGAAAGACCTCCGGTTGACCGAATTAGAAAGTAAGGAGCCGAAGAGTTCTGAGCTAATATAGATGATGATCCAGAAAGAGTGAAATTTTGGCTCGAGAATACAATCTGGGTCTTTGATGAGCTGTCATGCACCCCGGAAGAGTGTATGAAGTGCATTGTATCACTTTTAAGAGACTCAGCCTATCAGTGGTGGAACACCCTCGTGTCGGTTGTGCCGAGGGAGTGTAACATCCCTTACTCGTATCCGACGTCAAAATAGGGTTTAAGGGATTACTAGACTTAAACATTTACAAACATGCAAAATCGGGTCACAAAATTTCATTCCAAATTAAAACCGGTCAAACAAGATCATATTATCCTTATTATAGACCTATGAGGTCCAAAATTTATATTAAAAGTTATCTGGGACTAAACCGAAAGGTTAAGAAAATTCTAAGAAAATTTCTAGGTTTAAGCCTCACACGCCCATGTGGAGGCAATGTACACGCCCGTGTCTTTGCCCGTGTGTTTACTACCATGCATACTAACTTGGAAATTTTAGGTGCACGAGACACACGGCCGGATGACATGCCCGTGAGGCTGACCCTGTGTCACACACGGCCTAAACACACGCCCGTGTGTTTACCTGTGTGGACCATTTGAAGGCTATTTTCCAAGCTATCGGTCACTCTTAGTCAATCATGCACCCTTATCTTTTAGTCATACCACACCAATTTCATGGTTTAAGATATTCTTTACTATTAATCCATTAACAAAACACATCATTAACATATACACAATTTCGCATGTGTGCAAGAATAAATTTCCTATACATGCGATGACCAAAATAATTAAACCATTTATACCCCAATTTCTTGAAGATAGTGTGATCCGAGCTCCGATGTCACCCGATCCTTTGAGCTAGCTTGACGTATCTAAAGAGGTGGGAAAGAGAGGTGGGTAAGCTACAAAGCTAAAAAGAGAGGTGGGTAAGCTATAAAGCTTAGTAACTACACATATAAATAAACTACATTTTTCATTAATTGATAATCTAAGCATAAATACTTATAACATCATCATAATTTTCATCATATCATGAATATAACTTACCTTTCACATTCATATACACATGCTCACCCAAATACATACCTTTTTATAATATCATCATATACCAAGTACTCATAGGGTTTTAGTACATACCTGTGCCCTTTTGCATACACATGGTTTACTTAAATTGCTTTCAAAATTCATAATACATTACCCATTGAACACTTGGAATATGATTCAGATACATGGAAGAAATGCACCGAAGTGCCTGGATGTTGCCTTGGCTACCTGATAGGATATGCACCAAAGTGCCTCATATTACAAAGCTCAGACCACTTCAATAGCTAGTGTTGGGAATGCTCGACCCAATAGACCGGAATGTCCTAGTGTGGGAGACATCACCCCGGTGAGTGCTAAGGGGTAATAGGACTTGTTTTAAGCTCAGACTACTCGATCTATGTGAATGCTGAATGAAAGTTAATACAAAGAAACGTGAGAGAGAGTAAAATAGTTTGGGCAGCAGCAGTTGTGTGAATTTGAAAAATCATAAAAATGGTGTAAATTGAATTAGAGGTTGAATAAGATATGAAATTAAATATTATTGAGTTTATTTTCACATAACAGAAACGGTGTAAGTAAAAGAATTTCACATTACAAGATATTTGAATTTTGTGAGACAGGGTCAGAATGATTTTGAAATCCCCTATTCTGAATTTGGAAAATCATTAAAAATTTTATAAAATAATTATTGATTAGAGTTTATATTTTTAAAATTATTATTGAGTCTGTTTTCAATAAAAACAATCAGAAACATCATCTGAATCCCATACAATGAGATAATTAATTTTTAGTGAAGGGTTGAAACTGTCAAACAGCAGAACATGAGAGAATTTAAAGAATAAACTGTACTTATTGGATAGACAAAAATTTGAAAATTTTATGGTGAGTAGATATGTGAGTCTAGTTTCAGGAAAAATTAGCGGATCTTAATTTTGATTCTGTAGCTCAAGATATAAATAATTTAGTGACTGTTACTCGAGTAGACAACTATTAGATGAACCATAGTAAATAGTGGAACTATGTGCAATTATGATTGTATTATCTTGAGAACATATTGTGAGATTTGGTAAAAACATGTTAATAAATTTCTTATTATTTACATACCAACTTACTAAGCTATATAGCTTACTCCGTTTATTTTCTGTGTTTATAATGTCCTCAGGCTAGCTTGGGTTGGAAGTCGCCGGAGAACCTATCACACTATCAAACTAAAAAATTGGGTATTGATGATTCTTATACTTAAGGTCATGGCATGTATAGGGGACTTGGTTATTTTTGTATGTGTCATAATTGTTTTGGCCTGAAATGTTGGCCTATGCTATTTGAAAGTTCATTGTTGTGTAAGGCCATTTGATGTTGGTATATTGGCTATATTATAAGTCCACGATTATGCATTTCAAGGATGTGTATGCTTACATATGTGGATGAATGAGTGGTGATATCTATGTGTGACGTAAATTTGTTAGCAACAACAAGTCAGATTAGTGCATGGGCTAGGGACATGGCCATGCGAGCCACACGGCCGTATCCTAATATCACACGGGAGTGTGCCCCTGTTTTTCATAAAAATTTCAAAGTTTTCTAAAGCTCTCGGTTTGGTCTCGAACCATTTCCAAAGCATTATTTGGGCTTCGTAGGCCCATATTAGGGACTTTAAGATGAAATGTGAAAAGTTTTAAATTTAAACGCAAATTCATGACCTGATTTTATACGATTGCATGTGTTTATGTCCGATAATGCCTCGTACCCTATTCCAGTGTCGAACACGGGTAAGGGGTGTTACATAACATGTATAAATCATCTCTTTATATTACAAGTATAATTTCATAATAGTTCATCTCAAGTTCAGATCATTTCATATCAGAACGTTACCTATATTACTCGGAATATCAAGGTCACGATTAGTACACTCAAGGTGTATAAGTCTATAATCAAGGATGTACATACTCATCAAATAAATTCCATGTACAATATCGTCATTTCATATTTCCATATATCAATTATCACGTATCGTCATTTTCATGTATTTTAGGCCGATATGTGTAATAACTCATTTCTTATTCATATCTTCTCATGTTAAGAACTTTTACCCGTTGAATTTATCTGAAATATCGATGGATACACAGGTAGTACACTCATGGTGTACAAATCAGGATTCGTCAATTCATATTCAATAGTACCCATAAGGTACTATTTCAGGGAGTACACTTTCGAGCCACATATGTATACAACAGGATTACCAGTCCAGGCTAAATCCTTTTATAACATATACTCTAAGGAGCTTGATCTGAATTACCCGTCTAGGCTAAATCCAATCCATAACATATGCTCGAGAGGACTTATATCAGGATTACCCGTCCGGGCTAAATCCTTTCTATAATGAGGTCAATAGGATTACTCGTCCGAGCTAAATCCCGTCAGCAACAAATAGAGGTCCTCATTCATTTCGGGAAATCACAAATCTATCGAATTTCCATTTTATTCAACCGGGATTTAAACATTTTTCTAAAGCATTATCGGGCATGTGATTATTTCATACATCCACAACATTCATATAATTCAATTCAAGCATATTAACATACATATTTAAGTTAATCTACTAATCCAACATTTTCCTCTTTCCTCATTCTAGCTCCTAATTCGATCTATCCAGATCTATACGAGTAAAATTTACATCAATTTCTCATATTTCATACTCATTTAGACTCAATTTACATCCTAGGCAAAATTACCATTTTGTCCTTAACTTTTTCATAAATTCTCATTTCATCCCCAGGCTTAGAAAATAAAATTTGTCCAGTTTACTCCCTATTCCAAGCCTAACCAAAATCCGTTACAAAATTTACAGCACATGTATTCATAAAAATTCAGCATTTTTATTCAATTTCACAACTTTACATTTTAGTCCTAAATCATGTTTTCATTAAAAATCACTTTGTAAAGTTGTTTATTTATCAAAAACCTTTTATTTCTACCATAAATTTCTAATTTTCAGCATATACATCAATGACCCATTTTCCATACTTTGATAACTTCTCAACTTGATCCCCCAAATAGATAGATTAAGCTATCCCGGTTTCAAAAATATCAAAATTACTAAAACCGGGACAAGAAAACTTACCCAATTTGGCCAGGAAAGTTTCTTCTCTCTCTCCTAGGGTTTCCATGTATTATTTTTGGGAAGAAGATGATAAAAATGATTTTTATTTCTTTTTAATAATTTATCGTCTTTTAATAATTTTAATTTCCAATTTAGTCCATAGCCTTTTTCTAATTTTCTATGGATGAATCATCCAAAAATATCTACTAACTTTTTATTAATGGTCTAATTACCATATAAGGACATCAAGTTTTGAATTCCATAGCTATTTAATTCTTATAGCTTTTAGAATTTAACTTTTGCATTTTATGCGATTTAGTCCTTTCCCTAGTTAAACACATAATCGATAGAATTTTCTTATCAAAATTTTCACATGACAATTCTAACATATTACAGACCATGTAATAAAATAAAAATAAATTTTATTTTCGGATCAGATTTGAGGTCTCATAACCACTGTTCTGATTTCACCGAAATTTGGGCTATTACAACTCTCCCCCTTGAAGGAATTTTTGTCCTCGAAAATTTTACCAGTAAAGAGATTCAGGCATTAATTTCTCATAGTTTCCTCCTGTTCCTAGGTAGCTCTCTCTATATCATGTCATTGTCAGAAAACTTTTACTAAATCTACCTTTTTAATTCTCAGTTTTTCTCTTCAAGTGCTAGAATTTCAATCAATCTCTTGCTGTAAGTTGTGTCAGGCTCAATTTAACATTTATCAAAGTAGTAACAGATTATGGGTCTGACCGATACTGTCATAACACGTATACTCATAAAACATTTTGAACTATGTAGAACTCGAATAATAATACCAATCAATACGCAACAGCACAATTATTTTTAATAATCTCATATGATCATGGCGAAACTTTCAAAATATTTTATCGCCAATCTGAAATTCTATTTCTTCTCATTTTTAGATTCACATCGGATTTCAAACGATCAAATACTGCTTTTAAACTGTCTTAGGTCCCTTTCATCTTTCTTCGGTTTCAACGTCTCAAACCAACTACATATATCTTTCTCACTGAACTCAATCCAAAACCCCGGAGTTTATATTTGTGACCATATAAAAGCCTCGTACAGTAAAAATTTTGTATTTGACTATTAACTGTTATAATAAGCAAATTCAGCCAGAGGCAAATACTTTTCCCAGTTACCTTCAAATTCAAGTACACAACATCAAAGCTTATTTTCCAAATTCTAAATCATATGTTCAGATTGATCATCCGTCTGAAAATGAAATACGGTACTAAAATGTAACCGTATACCCAGAGTTTCTTGTAACTTGTTTCAGAATCGAAATATGAACTGTAGATCTCTATTATAAATAACAGATGTTAGCATATCATATAATCTGACAATCTCAAAAATAGATCATTCAAGCAATCTATCAAGTGAGAAATCCACTCATACTAGGATGAAATGTGCAAGCTTCATCAAACAATCAACAATTTCTCAAATAGTATTTTTCTTTTTCATAGACAAGGATAATCCTGATATAAAGTTTATAGTAACTTTGTCTCATTTTCATTTCGGTATCTTCGCTGGCTATAATCATCCTGAAAGTTTCATCCTTATATTGCTGATACATCCAACATTGAAACACAGATTCAGAAATACCACATTTCATTTCGGGCTACAAGTACATCTTTTTCAAATTGTTGTGCATTTTATCATTTCCCCGATAAACAGACATAGTATTACTGTGATCATTCATGTAAAATTTTCTATAAAAGTTCCAAATTTTTCAATACATAGGCTCTATCTTGGGATAATAGACAATCATAAAATTCAAAATCTGCTATTTGATTCAATAATTATTTCATTCTATACCCGTTTAACTACAACTCATTATCATGTTTCTGAGTTTCACTGTTCTATCGTAGAAACATCAGTTTAGCTCTATACTCAGTTAAATTAAACTATTATCAGACAATCATAATTGGTATCCATGGCTTACAAAGTATACAGAGATTTCTTACTCAGAATGTCTTAACCAAATTCGTTCTTTCCAAGTGATATACAATGTCAAATCATAATCTTTCAACAATTCAAGTCATATACGCTATCTCAAAGTCAAATCTTTTTGCATCATCAGATATTTCAACTTTTATAATCAGTGAATAATGACATTTTCACCAAACAAGTAATGTTATCAGTTTTCAACACATAACAATAGCTGTCAATTTCTAGATCAGTATCGGGTAATTCTTTTCCTATAGCTTTATCTAGCTGGAAATATAGACCATTACATTACCTTCTTCGTAAGTACAATCTAATCCATTCAATGATGCTTCCAACTAATCAAAACTTTACTAACGTTTGTCAGTCCATTCAAATCTTACATCTTTCTGTAATATCCATATCATTGACGTAGCTATCATATAAAGCACTTTTACAAAAATTAAAAAAAATATCGAAGCTTTAAATTATTCTAGGTCACAATCATCAGATATGTTTAAACCATAATACTATAATAGATCTGATGTTTCCACAATATAAATGGAACAATACCTCATCCTCACTAATAGTTTTCAAATAAAAGAGGGAAAACCAAGGGTAGCTCAAATATCAACTAGAGTAATAATACAGTTTCTATAATTTGTGTTCGATATTACCAAATTCTCATGCTCAAGTCAGAATTCATAACAGTAGTAAGTATAGTTACCATTGACCAATGAATATCTTTCAAAAATAAACCATGTTTGAATAATAAAGAGATTGATGATATCTCAGAGAAAATTCAAAAGAGTAATATCATGCATACTTAGTAGAAATAACTGTGATAGAGACAATATAACTTGCATATTTGCAATTCAGGGCTTCAATCAGTAAAGTAGAAAATGATATCACATGAA